>NC_073744.1:178155161-178472879 GCF_029784135.1 Toxorhynchites rutilus septentrionalis | reverse complement strand
ACTTATCTCACTTCTTAACTAGGCGAACCTAGCCAGAATTTTCACCTGCCCCCGGGCTTCTGAATGCCAAAGGGGGACTAGGCTCTGCGGAATGCACGTATCTGCATGCTCGTGCTGTTTCAGTCCTGACCGAGAAATTGTCGGACAATCGCGCAGGTGCTAAGGATGACCGACTTTTGGATGCCGGCCAATTCCTTCTCCATGTTCAACACCTTTAGCGCTTCCAGAAGTGTCTTCGGGACAATTCCAGTTCCAGAGAGAACGACTGGAACAATTCTTGGGACCTCCCTTAGCCCCCACAGTTCCTTGAGCTCCACGGCCAATGGTCGGTACTTGCAGATTTTGCGACCGTGGGTCTCCTCCAGATTCTGGTTCAGTGGAATAGCGACATCGATGATGGTGACTTTGCGGTCGCTCTTGTCGTAAACCATTATATCTGGGCGGTTGTGGTGGATCGAGAGGTCGGTCAGAACAGTGCGATCCCAGTACAGCTTGAAACGGTCATTTTCCAGGACAGGTGCAGGCAGGTACCGGTAGTTTGGTACGTTGTCTTCCAGTAGAGCACATTGGAGCGCCAGTTGTCGATGAACAATACGGGCCACGTTGTTGTGGCGCTCGGTGTAGGCTGCGTTGGCCAAAACGGGACAGCCTCCCATAATGTGCTCTATGTTTTCACCTGGTTGATGGCACATCCGGCAAATGTCATCAACGTCTTGATGCCAGACGTACCGCCTGCAGTTTCTCGTCGGCATTATCCTGTCCTGGATGGCTATCATGTCGGCTTCTACTACTGAAGAGAGTTCACCACGCGTTAGCCACAGATTAGATGCGGCCTTGTCGACGTGTGGCCGATCCAGTTGATGGGGGTGGGCACCATGCACTGCCTTCTGCTTCCAAGCTGCAATCTTCTCCTCCACTGTCTGCAGATTGCAGTTGAGTTGGTACTCCGCTTGCGCCAAGTGCAGAGCGCTGTATCCTCTGTCGGCGGCGCAGACAGCCCGGTATAGCGCGTTTTGGTTGGCGCGTTCTGCGAAGTACTCGCGCAGTTGTCGTACCTGGGCAACACACAGTGCAGATATGTCGACTATTCCAAGTCCCCCATCTTTGCGTGGCAGTGAAACTCTCTCCAGTGCCGATTGAGGATGGTGCATTCCGGCCTCTTTGAATGCTTTCCTCATCCTCCTCTCAAGGTCCTCTAGGTCAGTTTTGCTCCATTTGACTACACCAAAACTGAAGGTCAGCAGGGGAACCGCGAATGTGTTGATCGCGCGTACCTTGTTCCCCGCGTTGAGGAAAGTCCTCAGGACACAGTTCACTCGACTCAAGAACTTGTCTCGCAGCTCCGTCTTGATGTCGGAGTGGCGAATCCCGGTGAGCTGTCGGAATCCAAGATATTTATAGGATTCGCCACGAACCATGTCTCTTATGAACTCGCCGTCATAGACCACGTTTTCTTTTTTTTTTTCAGACTTATCTCACTTCTTAACTAGGCGAACCTAGCCAGAATTTTCACCTGCCCCCGGGCTTCTGAATGCCAAAGGGGGACTAGGCTCTGCGGAATGCACGTATCTGCATGCTCGTGCTGTTTCAGTCCTGACCGAGAAATTGTCGGACAATCGCGCAGGTGCTAAGGATGACCGACTTTTGGATGCCGGCCAATTCCTTCTCCATATTCAACACCTTTAGCGCTTCCAGAAGTGTCTTCGGGACAATTCCAGTTCCAGAGAGAACGACTGGAACAATTCTTGGGACCTCCCTTAGCCCCCACAGTTCCTTGAGCTCCACGGCCAATGGTCGGTACTTGCAGATTTTGCGACCGTGGGTCTCCTCCAGATTCTGGTTCAGTGGAATAGCGACATCGATGATGGTGACTTTGCGGTCGCTCTTGTCGTAAACCATTATATCTGGGCGGTTGTGGTGGATCGAGAGGTCGGTCAGAACAGTGCGATCCCAGTACAGCTTGAAACGGTCATTTTCCAGGACAGGTGCAGGCAGGTACCGGTAGCTTGGTACGTTGTCTTCCAGTAGAGCACATTGGAGCGCCAGTTGTCGATGAACAATACGGGCCACGTTGTTGTGGCGCTCGGTGTAGGCTGCGTTGGCCAAAACGGGACAGCCTCCCATAATGTGCTCTATGTTTTCACCTGGTTGATGGCACATCCGGCAAATGTCATCAACGTCTTGATGCCAGACGTACCGCCTGCAGTTTCTCGTCGGCATTATCCTGTCCTGGATGGCTATCATGTCGGCTTCTACTACTGAAGAGAGTTCACCACGCGTTAGCCACAGATTAGATGCGGCCTTGTCGACGTGTGGCCGATCCAGTTGATGGGGGTGGGCACCATGCACTGCCTTCTGCTTCCAAGCTGCAATCTTCTCCTCCACTGTCTGCAGATTGCAGTTGAGTTGGTACTCCGCTTGCGCCAAGTGCAGAGCGCTGTATCCTCTGTCGGCGGCGCAGACAGCCCGGTATAGCGCGTTTTGGTTGGCGCGTTCTGCGAAGTACTCGCGCAGTTGTCGTACCTGGGCAACACACAGTGCAGAAATGTCGACGATTCCAAGTCCCCCTTCTTTGCGTGGTAGTGAAACTCTCTCCAGTGCCGATTGAGGATGGTGCATTCCGGCCTCTTTGAATGCTTTCCTCATCCTCCTCTCAAGGTCCTCTAGGTCAGTTTTGCTCCATTTGACTACACCAAAACTGAAGGTCAGCAGGGGAACCGCGAATGTGTTGATCGCGCGTACCTTGTTCCCCGCGTTGAGGAAAGTCCTCAGGACACAGTTCACTCGACTCAAGAACTTGTCTCGCAGCTCCGTCTTGATGTCGGAGTGGCGAATCCCGGTGAGCTGTCGGAATCCAAGATATTTATAGGATTCGCCACGAACCATGTCTCTTATAAACTCGCCGTCATAGACCTCGTAGCCTCCGGATTCGGTAAGTTGTCCTTTCAGCAGGTGGACACAGCGACACTTGTCGAGGCCGAACTCCATACAGATGTCCCTGCTTATGTCTTCGACAACCCGGATAGCTACACCTAGACGCTGACGTGAATCAGCGTAGACCTTGAGATCGTCCATGTAAAAGGTATGGGTCACTTCTTCGTGGGCGCCGTCGCCATACCTTATTTTATAGCCATGACCGTTTCTATTGAGCGTCCTACTGAGGGGGTTCAGTGCCAGACAAAACCAAAGCGGGCTGAAAGAGTCGCCTTGGAATATCCCCCTCTTTATCTGCAGCGTTCTAGACTGCAACACATTTTCCCCATCACTAAGGTGCAGAGACGTGCTCCACTGCCTCATCGCATGCTGCAGGAACCTAACGACGACGGGATCAATTTTGTAGAGCTCCAATACCCGGACGAGAAACGAGTGAGGTATGGAGTCATAAGCCTTCCTGTAATCGATATAGGCCATGCTTAGGTTCCGCTGGTTATAAACCGCCTGGCCGACTATGCGTCGATGATGGCCTGGTCTTTGCAGCCATGCGTATTTTTTCTGCATCCTTTCTGCTCTTCTGCGATGATATGGTGTTGTTCGCAGTGGGCAGAAACTTTGGCGGTTATGATGCTGCTTAATATCTTGTACAGACTCGATAGGCACGTTATCGGCCTGTACTTTGATGGGTTCAATGTGTTGCTGTCTTTCGGGAGGAGGAATGTGACGCCACGGGTGGCGAATTCAGGGAAGTTGTGTGGGTCACGTAGCACCTTGTTGAAGCACTCAGCTATCTTTTGATGTGCGACGGTCAGCTTCTTGTGCCAGAAGTTCTGAACACCATCGGGGCCCGGTGCTGCCCAGTTCCTCAGGTACCGCGAGGCTTCGCGGACATCGTTCTCTTCGACGATGATAGCTGGCATCTCTCCAATTTCACCACAACTCTCCTCCTCCCGTCTTAACCACATTTGCCCGTCGCGATGTTGTACTGGGGTCTCCCAAATACCAGCCCAGAAGTTCGTCACATCGCTAATATCTGGCAAACCTTCGCGGTAGTCGGGCTTCTCGTCGCTAATGTGGTCGTAGAACGCTTTTTCGTTATCTCTGAACATCCGATTTTGTTCCTGGCGCTTTGCAGAGTCAGAGTAACGTTTCAGCCGTTTAGTTAGGACGCTCAATTGCTGTACCAGTGTGTCGAGTTTTTCCGTCAGCTGGTGAGCTCCCAGCTGGCGAAGTTCAGTAGGCCGCACGATCACAGCAACTTGGCGACATAATTTCGCCGATCTGCTGCCTCTTTTGTACGCCATCAGTCTTCCAATTGCGGCGCGCTTGTTTAGGATCCGTTGCTCCAATCTCCTTCGCCATGGAGGCTCACGCCTTTCACGGAGATGTTGGAGCAGTCCGCCTCTTGGCCTAATACGGTATCCTAAACTTTTGGCGGTCGCCACAGCAGCACAGTAAACTTTCAGTTGCAGCTCCTCCATGTTCTCAGCATCAACCAAGTGCAGCGGAAGAACGTGCTCGTTCATGAGCTTTACTGCACTTGTCAGCCTGCGGGAATGCTGCAACTTCGGGATCCTGGGGCGCGACAATGGGTCTGTGTCGCGGAACTGTGAGATCGCCTCGTCGTAGTGGAAGACCAGATCGCGTAGTAGTTGTTGATCTGGCTGTGGGTCTTCCGGCTCAGGGGGTTGTAGTACTGTGGCCTCCACTGGTGCTGATTCGCGTGCCCCACTCGCGAATGAATTGCTCAGCCGTACTGAACTTCGTCTCGACACATCGCTTGCTCTGTTGTTCCTGGAGCTTATTTCTCTCTGCACCTGCTGCTTGATCTCGTCGATTTGCGTTTGGGAGAGCATGTTGTTGCGTACTATCGCTCTACGCCTCGCGTTCATCGCGTTCTGATCAAGCCTCCCGACGAACTCTGGATACGCTTCCTCGAACATTGTTAGTATTCGAGGGCGACCGCTCATGTCCGTCTCCAAAGCAGTGCAGATGTAATAGGCGCGGATCACGAATTCATTCATTTCGTGTGTCCACATGATCCGGCGCCTAGTGGTACCCACAAGTGTGGACGACTGTCGTCTGGCAGTCGCAACACGTCTCGTAGGCGCAGCGTTTCTTGGGTGATGTCGATGGCTGCTGTTTCCGTGTGGCGGTAGCTCTTCGGGTTGAACCCGGCTGGTGGCCCGCTCTTGCACATCGCCCTCCAGCCGCTGGCCGCTCGCTCTTACGCCCGTTCCAGGACCAGCTCCAGTTCGGGGACCCTCCTCGGGTGATCGCATTCTAATTATTCTTCGTGATCGTAGCTCCATTTTATTGGGTGTATCTCCTTTGCCCGGGAGACAGCGGGTTGGCAAGGCCTCCATGACCCGGGAGGCCTTCCCCGGGAGAGATATAGCGCTCTGACTCGCTCGCACCCCCTCACTTAGCCACTTTCGACACCCGTTCTCGGAGCCAAGACCAGGTGTGTGTTTCCAGTTCACGCCCGATCTAAAAATGTCGTCATATGATCTTCGTGGAGGCGTGAGATAGGAACATTTGAGACCAACAGGCAGGCTCCTACCCTATGTTGATCCCCATTTGAGAACCTATTGTTTTATTTTTTTTTAATTTTTTTTTTATTATTTGAACTTTTCTAAATGTTTCCTAAATGTTTTCTGATTGTTTTGAGTTCGTTTGATGTTTTCTGTATTTTCTGACATCCGATTATTTATGTTCTTCGGGTTGTCCTATTTTTTCTAATTTTTGGGAATTTTAGAATTTTTTTTTATTTGTATATTTGTTACTAATTTTGCGATTTTTCCAATGCTTCTGAACTTTTTCAAAGTTTTTGAAGATGTTTAAATTTTGAATTTTGAGTTTTTTCTAAAATTTCCTAGATTTTTCTGAATCTGTTTTTTTGTATATTTTTCTATTTTTATCTGAAATGTTCTGAGCTTTTCGGAATTCGTCTGAATTTTTCTAAACTTTTTTTTTATTTTTTTCTGAATTTGTCTCAACGTTTGTATTTTCTTTAAATGTGTTCAAATTCTTCTGGTGTTTTCTGAATTTTCTGATTTTGTTTAAAGTTTTTTGAATTTTTCTGAATTTGAACTTTTTAGAAAATTAACTTTGTATTTTAAAGCCTGTATAGTTGAAAAAATAATCAATCAACCATTTCGTGTTGACAAAGATGAGTATCGACATCCATCGTGACGTGAAACAATTTCTTTCTATCACATTAACGAGCCTAAAGACTGTTATAAATTGTAAAATTGTTATAAACACCTAGTAATGACTCTTACTGAACCACTGAACTTCAACAGTTTCTTATTTATTTCGCCGTATCAAGCTTCGCGATGCGGATGTAGCGCCAATAAAAATTGCCCTAAGCTCTAAGTTAGTAATTTCAAAGCATATGTATGTCCCCTTCTCAGGCGTTGGCGGTTATCCAGCTTTCTAATTGTATTATGCTGTCTTTTCGTTACAGTTTTGAGTTTTTGCTTGTACTAGAAATAGAAAATAATATCAAGTTATTCAGCTTAGAATATTCCACAGAATTGGACTCAAGAATTGGATACAGATACAGATTTTCGGGAGACTTTATAGGTCGAGTTAATAAAAATTCGAAGTACACCGCGAGTAATCGGTTTTCCACCTTACTAACCATAGATGTAAGAAAATTGTTTATATATATAGTTTTAAAGTTATATTTAAGAATTCGGCTCCTTTAAACTTAAGTAACTGAGCCTGTAAAAATAAACGAATTAAAAAAAATAAAAATAAAAATTCGAAAGGTCTTTGGATACACAAAAAAAACCAGACAATCTAAATGAAACGGACACACGGAAAAAAGAATCCAGACAAAAGAAATAAAATTTCATAGCAATCCCTATACGTCTATTCGATTTTTTATTTGTCTGATGAAATGAAAATTAAAAATACTGAACGAACAAAGAAAAAAAAATCAGGACACACAAAAATATCTGGTCGAGACAAAAAAAATCCGAACGATGATAACCGACAAGATGAAAAATCCGGACATGCGGAAAAAAAAACTTAACAGACTAAAAAAATCATAGCAAACTTAGAAAGTCAAACAGATGAAAAAAACGTGGTAGACAAAAAAAAAAAAAAACAAATAGGTGAAAAATGCTGAACAGACAAAAAAATGGAAAAAAAAGGAAAAAGCACGAAAAAATAACCTTGACAGAAAAAAAATACTACGAACAAAAAATAAAAACCGTAGACATACGAAAAATAATCCGATTTTTTTTCTGTATTATAGTGACTTTCAAGGCTTCTGCCTGGTTCGTCACTTTTACCTTCCATTTTGGAAGAATGTCGGGAGTGAGAATTGAACTCGTGATCTTGAGCGTGAGAAGTATGGATGTTACCTCCACGCCAGATCGGCTCCACATAATCCGAAAAACATAAAAATCAGAACGAACTTGAAACACCAAAGCATAAGAAAAAAAATCCGGACAGACGAAAAATTTAGAACAGATGAATCAACCGGAAACGCGAAAAAAAGACTCAAAAATAAGCCTTCAAAAATCAGACGAAAAAAACCGGACGAACAAAATCTGACAGACGAGAAAAACCCTTCTTCTGTCCGGGCCAAACAGACGAAAAAATATCCGGTCGCGAAAAAATGTTCGAACACAGACAAACAATTAGGACATACGAAAAACAAAATTGGACAGACGAAAAAAAAATCGAGTGGATACAGAAGAAGCAGAAGAAAAAAAAATCCAGACAGACGAATAAAAACAGGCAGGCGGATAAAACCAGAGACCGATGAACCTATTTGGACAGATTACAAAAATTCGGACAGACCAAAAATATGGACTGATGAAAAAAAAATCGGACAGATGAAAAAAAAAACCGAAAGTAGGGAAAAAAAATCTGAATACACTGAAAATAACAAACTTAAAAAAAAAGAACAGAAGAACAAATCAGAAACAGACGAACTTGAACAGTTTAAAAAAAATCCGTCTCCCATACAAACAAAACACAAATTTCTGCATAACTCGAGAATTAATAGAGCAAAAGGAACCAAAATTGAAATGTGAGAATTTTAAAACACAATAAATGTTTTTTTGAAAATTGAAATAGATTTTTTGAAAATTGTTTTTTCATATGTTAGTCCATTTGATGTTTGTTCTAACGAAATTGATCTCTATTCGAATATGGAAATGGATTTTCACGTGAAAAAATACACTCCTATATCTTTTATCTAAACATGAATTGCCAAATGGAAGGAATCGTCCGATTTGAGCTGTCTTCATTCTGTTATATTTTCTGTAACAAACATGTATTCCATGAAACGGAGAAACATGTAATTTGCAAGCGATTGAAGAATGTTAAACGAGAATTGTGTCTGAAAATAATAATATATCATGATGACGACTTTTGGTAGAAGAAGCTTGGTAGAATTTAGAGTAAAAGCAAATTGTAAAGGATCAAAGGGCAATCAATCAATGAAGATTTCTGCGATTTGACCCACCAACGTTGGCTTAGTAAGAAAACGTGAATGTTTGAAAATATTCATAACAATTTTAAATTTTTGGCGGAGCGAAATTCGTCGGTTTTGTAAACAATATATTTAAGATGACCAACCGTCCCTCTAAACTTCGAAAAAGATTCCAAAATTTTGACTCACATACTACTTGAATATTGAAGATCATCCGGTTTTTATTAAAATCTGAGAGGGAACGATATTCAGTCACGCAATTTTGTCATCCTCCCGGAATGAATTGTTTGTGATCCTAATCCATGTGACACACAGTAGTTTTCCGAAAGCACTGACGATCTGTGACGATCTGTGACGATCGGTGATCGATTCCGCGCAGAAATGAACTCATGGATAACCTTTCATCTATTGACTTGGAACGTTCGCGAGTGAGGATTCCGACGCGCAGTAGTGCATCATTAGTCAGCGGAAAAAATACCACCGTTCGGTTGCGATTTGCCGGTGACAGCCATTATGTCGTCTGACGCAAATCTCGTCCCCCACATCTGGAACCCATGACTCATTCTCAGGCCAGCAGGATGGTAGAAGATGAAACCGTACATAAAAACGCAGCAAAATCTGTCCCACGCGACATTCTTCCTGAAAGAAGGAGGAGGCACCGAATGAAGTTGAACCGTTTCAACCATGGGTGATGGTGGTGGACTAAATGCAGTATTCTTGTTGCTTTCCAACTGCATTGGGGAGTAGTAGCTGTGCAACTTTTCAACCTACCAACGGAAACGTCAGATTGACCTAGATGTAATCGCTGCTAGGTTTCAGGGGGTTACACAATACCCCTCGAGGGGGGCGCACATAGTATGTTTCTCGTGGCTCATGTGGTTCTTACCACTGCTACACTTACGAGCTCTCCGAACGAAGAAATGAAATGATGATGTTCACAAGAGAGTTGGATCTCGGTTGGATCAGCTGTTTCACTTACGAACCCATCCATCTTCGTAGCTAACCTCGGAGACTCTTTTTATATAACCTCTGTTTTTTTTGCTTGTTAACAAGCCTTGTTTTTTTTTTGACAAACATGTACGCAGTTTTCTTGCACTAGAAAAGAGAGTATATTCGTTCCGCACTTAATAAAATTAATCAATCTTTATTACAAATATTGCGATAAAAAATAACCCTGCCAATGCGGGATTTTTTTCGGGAATCCGATAAGATAACCGATATGTGTGTGTGTACTTTTTCAACAATTGATGCTGCTATCTCACATGTTGTCACCACGCAGTTTCGTAATCTCGTTTTTGCGGACCCCCGTTATAAATATAAAGTAATTATGGCGGCGGTTCCACCACATCAAGGACAGAGAGGCGGCAATTGGCCGCCTGTCACCCTCAATCATTGATTTAGTGTTGCAGAACAGCACGGAATGAAACGAAAATAATTACGCACGATAAATGCTACATGGCAGCAGCAGTTCAGCTTTTTATTGAGTGCGCACCTCGCACGGATTACCCACGACCTTTCGCTGGGTAATTGTTCTGCCCATGGTCAAAATAAATATTGACCATCGAACAAAACTCCGGTCCGAGTCTTCTCTACATCCTCCTTGTGTGTGGGTAAAAGATATACGCGGATGCCATGATCGCGCGAACCTGCAACGGAAGAAATAGAAGAAGAAACCGAATCGTGTGTATGGAAAACAGGTTTTCGGATGCAATTGTCGTCGTATCTCCCAAATGAATCCGAGCGAGCCACCACTCGCACTCTCGTTCGCTCCTTGTCGCCCGCACCGAACGATCAAACTTTGTTTTGATGATCTCTTCCTCTCTCTCGGCTTCTCCGGTGCTTTCGACGAGTGAGTGAATGGATGATGATATAAAATGCAAACTCATAATCGAGAGTGTTGATTCATGCGGGCTGCTCTCTACCCAAGCACCACCACCTATACAACCATCATGCAACGGTGGAAGTCCGACAACGGATCGCGCGCACTTGATGATCAACAAGTAGTGCTGCTGCTCTCGATCCCAATCATGTTCCCAACCAACAAGACACACTCACACAAGTGTTCGCGCGTGTGTGTGTGTGTACGCGCGTTAGTTTGTGTCCATGGGTGATAGTTGCATCACTCACCTGCTGCTTACAGGTAGCTACACACTCATCCGACTGTAAGATATTGTGAAGCCAGAATACTGTACCGGGTCTACTGTTTCTTCAGTGGCACTAGTGTTCCTCCATCAGAGGAACTTCGCAGTCTCAATGCCGACCCCGACATTATATATGTAACCATAACCACTTGGACAACACTGTTCAAGTCATAATGTAGAATGATCCATAATTATATTGATTGTGAGCCTACATTTCTTTGAGCTTAAGTAGACTCTAACCATCCTCAGTGGGTTTTTCGGTAATAGGCATGAACCAGAGAATTTCGATAAATTGTGCCTCCAATTTCTCAATCGCAGACAGCTAGAACCATATAAAGGGTGTGTCACATCAAATTGCATCACGAAAAAAACGCTGTAGAAATTCGCCCAGTAGACCGATCCTTTTGAAAATTTTAGACAGTAAAATAAAAACTATTAAACAACTTTTGGCATTTTCTTTTTATTCATACTTCGAGCCCAAGCCCGTATGCTCGCACCTTCCTCTTTACCCCGTCCATAAGGTTCTGTACAACGTCAGGTTGTAGTTTTTTTTTGAACAGAAATCCATTTTCTCTTGAAGTCCGCCTCCGATTTGACAACTTTTGGGTTCTTCCGGAGGGCCTGCTTCATAATCGCCCAATATTTCTCTATTGGGCGAAGCTCCGGCGCGTTGGGCGGGTTCATTTCCTTTGGTACGAAGGTGACCCCGTTGGCTTCGTACCACTCCAACACGTCCTTTGAATAGTGGCACGAAGCGAGATCCGGCCAGAAGATGGTCGGGCCCTCGTGCTGCTTCAATAGTGGTAGTAAGCGCTTCTGTAGGCACTCCTTAAGGTAAACCTGCCCGTTTACCGTGCCGGTCATCACGAAAAGGGCGCTCCGCTTTCCGCAAGAGCAGATCGCTGGCCACATCATGTACTTTTTGGCAAACTTGGATAGTTTCTGCTTGCGAATCTCCTCCGGAACGCTGAATTTGTCCTCTGCGGAGAAGAACAACAGGCCCGGCAGCTGACGAAAGTCCGCTTTGACGTAGGTTTCGTCGTCCATTACCAGGCAATGCGGCTTCGTCAGCATTTCGGTGTACAGCTTCCGGCTCGCGTCTTCCCCACCATGTTTTGCCTCTCGTCGCGGTTAGGAGCCTTCTGAACCTTGTATGTACGCAGGCCCTCCCGCTGCTTGGTCCGCTGGACGAATGAACTTGAAAAATTCAGCTTATTGGCGACATCCCGGACCGAACTTCTCGGATCACGTCTAAACTGCTTAACTACGCGCTTGTGATCTTTTTCACTGACGGAGCATCTATTTTTGCCATTCTTCACCTTCCGGTCGATGGTTAGGTTCTCGAAGTATCGTTTTAGTACTCTGCTGACCGTGGATTGGACGATTCCCAGCATCTTACCGATGTCCCGATGTGACAACTCCGGATTCTCGAAATGAGTGCGCAGGATTAATTCACGACGCTCTTTTTCGTTCGACGAAATTTTTCCAAATTTACGAAAAATTGACAGTGAAGCATGGCCAACGTGATCTATACACTCTTATCTGATTATAAGCGAAAGCTGAAGATATAATTCCTAAAAAATAAATTTCTACAGCGTTTTTTCCGTGATGCAATTTGATGTGACACACCCTTTAGGCCAGCTATACTCAACCGGAGGCCAGCGGTTCAACGCGGCTTCTTGTAGGCCCAGCTAGTGTTCCTTTATTTTAAATTTATTGAACATTTCAATAATGGAATTTGCCCTTTTTCAATTCATTGAGTGTTTATACCCAATTCCCAATTTCACGGCATTCACGATTCATGAATCATCCAGCTAGCGGCCAGACGACAGCGAGGCTTCCCAAATACCCTTTCTCAAGGCCGAGAGTTCAGTTTTCCAAATCAACTTTTTTCAAGACTATCAGCCTTTGGGCCGGATGAGCTAAGAATTTGTAAAGCATCTTTAGTTTAAATCATGATTATCATAATTGAAGTCACAGTTTCGCTCCACCAAGAAGAATCTCTCAATGCTGATATCACACATCGCGGTTTTGCTCGATACAAAAAAAAACGAAAGAATGGAAGATAGATAACGCACACCAATGGTGCAATTTTGTCCGGTGGAGGCACCGCGTCGATTTCCATATCGACTGGTAGAGAGTACATCTGTATTTTTGTAACCCATCATTTTTGCATCTGTTCTGGACTGTAGATATAAAATTTCGAAAACGAGAGCGTTACATTTGGGGTGCAAGCAGGGTTGCACACTATAATTTCAAAAATCAGAAAGAATGAAAATAAAAATCAGGAGAAATCAGGATATCTCATATTGGGTTGTTCGGAAAGTTAATGTCGATTTTTTTTTTTGTAAAAACAAAACCATTATTTTCAACCAAAGCATTATAATTCAACTTTAAATCCTCAGTTTTGTTTCAAAATATCTCGTTGTCTTTCACATAGCTCAAATATTATATCCTCCTAGAACAAGCTCGCTTCCACGTCGAAAACTGTTGCGAGTCATACTTGTGGGATGACAGGTTGCTAATACAGAATTCATTCCAAATCGTCCAAATCACTCCAGAAACAGAGTATGACTTTCTTCGGGTGAAGATCGGATTTTGGATTCATTTCGCTTACGTCATGTTTTTTGTCATTTATCAATTAATTGGATTCTGGTCGCATACATCCAGTCTAGTTGCATAGAAATATTAAACATAAACTAAAAACATGTTAAATTTGAAAAATCATAACCTATAAACGACAAATAACACATCCCTGATTTTTGGGTATGGTATGTAAAAAAGCCTCGGCCTTTTGTATAGTGTATTTGGTCCCGAAACCATGTGAACTAGAAAAACTGAAACAACGCCTCTCTGGATTCGAGATATGTTATGTGAAAAATCGTCAGCTTTCAAAAAAAAATATATAAAAAAATAACAATAGTGCTCTTGGTCCCGGGACCATGAAAACTATAAAAAGCAAATACAATCAATAATAACGAAAACAAAATTCAAACTTTCTGCAATAATTCTTCTAAGAAAGACCAGATAATTGGCTTCTATTTGATATGTCGATGATCTGAATCGGTCCTGTAGTTCAAAAGTTATGAATTTTTGAAAAGAGTCAATTTTGGAAAAAATGGAACATAAATGAATTTTCAGTCCTCCCTAAAATAGAAATGGTCACCCTAACGAAAAAAAAAAAAAATAAAAAAATACAGGTCTAGTATTTTGCGATAAGGAACAAACTGCTACTTTTCACGGAAATCTGAGAACCACTATATCGGTTTGGCATGGAATTGCTGCAAAGAGAGACAAAGCTGAGAACGAAGACGAGGAAAGGCGACAACAAAAAGAGGCAGTATATGTATATGTGGGGCAGCCTCCCTTTAGAGAGGGAGGAGGAGTGTCGAACTACCATTGAAACGTTTATCGAACCCTAAAACCTCTATATGCTAAGTTTGATTCCATTTGTTTGATTAGTTATCGAGTTGTTTAGCACCCTCCCCCCTCCTCTTTAAAAAGGGAAAATGAATGTCAAACCACCATAAAAACATTTATTGCTCCCTAGGACCTCCATATGCCAAATTCGGTTCCATTTGCTTGATTAGTTCTCGAGTTACGCAGAAATTTGTCTTTCATTTCTATGACAAACGCAAAGTTGACGTAGGATTCCGTTAGTATTTCTGTTGATTTTCGATACGTTTGAAGAATTACATCATTAAACTTTTTGATAATGATTTGGTGGCCCTGAAAAGGACCGTTTTGTTTGGTTGTTGAATATTGTTTGTTCAATCCACCAGTGTTTATCAAGTAATGATGACAGAAGGATGGCAAACAATCGTTGGATGATGCGAATCAGATAAAAGATACCGAAGTGGAACGAGATACGATGAAAACCGTCCTCTGTGATCCTAGACGATGGATGAAATAACGAAAAAAAACTCACCAATGTAATATAAAATAATTACCAATACCGAACACAATTATCGACTTTCCTCATCAGTAAAAACATGTTACTTTAATATAGAGAAAACATATTTGAAATGGAAAAGGTAATTTTCCATTATAATTTTTACTTTCTTAGAATTTATTCCATCCAATGCGAATTTTTATTTAACTAACAACAACTAATACTATATGAACTGCTATCATATACAATTTTACACTTACACTTGTGCTAAATTTTTCACAATACACGATCGGTCATTGATATGAAATTTCACGAAGCAACCAGCATTAAAGTTCCAAATTTAAATTTTATTTGCTAGAATTATTCGTATCACTCACCTTACTTGCAGTATAAAAATGCTCCCGACTTGCATGTAATTGCAATGCCGATTTCCCCCGGGCATCTTGATTTTGATGTCTCTGTTAGGGAATACATTTCGGTAGGAACAAAAGCTCCCCCTACTTTCATGTATTTGCAGTGCCGATTTCCCCCAGGCAGCTTGGTTTTGATGTCTCTTTTAGGGAACCTCCGCATGTGTCGTCAATTGCGACCATTCAGAAGTGGGTATTTCCGTTAGGATAGGGGTTGAGATTTTTCGATTGTTACAATTAGTTTCATGACATATTATATTATATTCTTCAATATAAAAAATTATTATGGGGTGCCGAAATCGATTGACGCAAAAATTTCATCAATCCATCATGAAATAACTGAACAATAAGCGATTGAAATTGGACAATTTTCACGATGTACTCGATTTTCGATTTTGAATTTGTACCCCAATATGTTCCCGAAAGACGTAATCCTACGTCAAAAAAACATAATTTATTATGCAGCCATTCCATGCCAAACCGATATAGTGGTTCCCAGATTTTCGTGAAAAGTGGTAATTTTGTTCTTTATCGCAAAACATTAGACCCGTATTTTTTTTAATTTTTTTTTCAGCAGGGTGACCATTTCCATTTTAGGGTTGTCCGGGATTCAGATGATCGACATATTAAATTAAAGCCAATCACCAATCATCTTTATTGAAAGAATACTACACCTGCAGAAAATTCGAGTTCTGTTCTCGTTATTATTGATTGTATTCGTGTTTCATTGTTTTCATAGTCTCGGTACCAAGCGCGCTATATTTTTTTATATTTTTTCTGAAAAGCTGAGGATTTTTCACATAATATATGTCAAAACCAGAGAGACATTTTTTTCGTTTTTGAGTTATGATTTTTCAAAGTTAACCGATGGTCCAAAAAATCATTTTCACTTTTTTCCAAAAATGAGTTTGTTCAAAAATGTATTACTTTTGAACTACTGGACCGATTCAGATGATCGATATATCAAATTAAAGCCAACTAACTAGCCTTATTTGAAAAAAATGACACGCTTCCTAATTAATTGAATTCTAGTCGCATACATCCAGTCTAGTCGCATAGAAATATTGAACGAAGGCTGAAAACATGTTAACTTTGAAAAATCATAACTTAAAAACGAAAAATAACACATCTCTGATTTTTGGATATGTTATGTAAAAAAACCTCAGCTTTCAAGAAAAGACATAAAAAAATATAGCATCCTTAGTCCCGAAACCATGGAAACTATGAAAAAAATAATATAATAAAAAATCCATTTTTTTCGCAATTCTAACATTTTTCAAAAAATAACATTTTCTAATTGGCTTTAATTTTATGTGTCGATCATACAGTGGTAGACATTTATCCAGTAGATCAAACGTTATAAATTTTTGTGTTGGTTAAAAGAGGGAAAAAAATGATTTTTCGAACCAACTTTGAAAAATCATAACTCAAAAACGAAAGAAGACGCCTCTCTGGTTTCGACATATGTTATGCGAAAAATCCTCAGCTTTTCAGAAAAAATATAAAAAAATATAGCGCCTTTGGTCCCGAGACTTTGAGAAGAATAAAAAACGAATACAATCAATAATAACGAGAGCAGAATTCGAATTTTCTGCAGGCATAGTAAAAGACCAGTGATGTCGATCATCTGAATCGGTCTAGTAGTTCAAAAGTTATGAATTTTTGAAGTCAGTTTTGTAAAAAAAAAAAAGGAAAAAATAATTTTTCGGACAACCCTAAAATGGAAATGGTCACCCTAATGAAAAAATTAGAAAATGCGGGTGAAGAACAAAACTACCAGTTTTCACGAAAATCTGCGAACCACTATATCGGTTTGGCATTGAATGGCTGATATGTGTGGAATGTGGAATCAGCTTCTTCAGTGCGATTCGATTGCTGTTAGAAAATGGATAACACAGCGTTCAAAATTAAACTCAAAATATCCGAAGAAATCCAACAAATTACACACGACACATTTGTTAGACAATCTGTTCCTCCCCCCTCACAACGCCGCCCTCCGATTTGTTTTGACACAGAGCAAATCGTTCCGCTCCAGTTGTGTCGTTGGGCGGCTGCCGCTGTTCGGTTGACCCGTATCTGAACCCGAAAGCGACCATCGCCAATTACTTGCAGCGCGCAACTAATAATAACAGCAGTGACGATCATGTAACCATGTTTACACACATGGGAGACATCTGCCGCCGCCAGCAGCAGCCAACGGATTGTGGGTTGCGGATGATTTGCACACGCAAATAATTGATGCTGCTGCTGGCTTAGTACAACTTGTTCTGTGTGTCTGTGCCAAGTATTGATTATCTCATTTCTCGGGCACTCTTGGTGGCGGCAACTTGCCCAACCGGGATTGCATCAGAAACCATCTTTGGGGATAAATCGTTTGATTTATGCCAATACGAGTAGCTCTAGTAGAGTCTTGATGTAGCTCTGTGTCATGTTGAATAATTAATAACTTAGGTTCCGAGACCGAGAACTTTATTTAAGGCCGGAGGAGGGTGATCATCGTGATCATCACCACATATACACGCAAGTGCACTTCTCGCCGGGTCACGTGAGTAACCTCTGCTCGGCATGATTAGAGTTCAGTGATGCCAATCACCGAAGTGCCAAAGAACGTTTATTTGATAGGAACACTTCGATAGCTTTCCATTCAAATTCATTAGTTGGTTACCTGGTGATGCGCGCCAAGTAATGGCTACCTGATTAATGCTAATTGCATCGTTTGTATGCACTCGATGGATGACTCTGAAGTTGCAGATGATGATGATGATGCTGGTGCTGTGTGCCCTCAAATGGGGATGGAGTAAAAGCGCGCTGACGTTTCAATTGAATAAGCGTTGTGTACGGTAATCTGATTTTGGAGTGAAAATGGCGCGCCACCACCCACACACACAAACAGACACATTCGCGAACCCCCCCGAGGTTTGGCGGCGGAGTCAATCAAGGGATGAATATGAATCAAGGTGCGAAACACACGAGAGAAGATGAATGGGGCGCGTCCTTGAAAATTGTTGCTGACTGTTATTGTGCAGCATCTCGGCCGTATATATTATTAACACAGTGCGCGAGGGGAGGTGGGACGGTGGAGGTGGTGTTGTTGTTTGTAGCGTTCAGTACGGAATATAATTTGGGGTCACATGAGAGCCGCGCGATATTCGCACGAGCCGACGCAGGTCTGTGATCGAATTGTTTGCGCATGAAGACAATCGATCTTCTTCACTGCTTTTTTGGAACGGGGCGGCGATTGAGGTCAATTGAAACACAGATTTGAAAAATGCGTTTGAGATTGAATGTTTTCTTTTCCGTCGCATCCTTGTTGCTTCAAATAATTTTAACGACGACAAGTGTTGAATAATTATCGCGGCTTACAGCATCATTCAAAATACCAGCACTTGTGTGTTGGCATTGAATTGAAACTGAGATTTTGGTTGTGCGATGAATATGCCATCATTAATAAAAAATTGAAGCCTTCGTTTCAGATATCGAAACATGGTTCGGTTATTTTTGGAAAAGATTAAATGTACCGATTTCTTTCCCAGAAGAAATATTCCGAAGGTCAGCTCAATATATCCAATTTGATCGTCAATTTCTGAATTACATATTGGAACTTGTGACAAAACTTGTTGAAAGCAATCAGCTATCACTCGAATTTCCACAAATGGTGTTGTGATGCAACATAATGCTAGGAAGTTGGAAACAAGGGTTCCTGTAGAATGGTTTTCGAAGGTTCTTGAGTTGTTATTGAGACATTGTAATATCAATTACGTCAACATAATGATCAAACATAGACCCTTTTAATGTAGGACTACGTTTAACGTTTAGGTAAGTATTTTTTTAAAGAAATAACACTATGAATCTATAAAAAATGCCAAGCATTATCTAGACGGAAGTCCCACATTCTGATTGGACCATTGACCATTGGACCAGTCGTGTCGTTAAATCGAGAATGTAGCGTTGTGACGAGTGACAATTCACCGGACGACAGTATAAACGATGTTTTTTCTGTTATTTCTGTGCTCTAGACAGCGAGCATCCAATGACCTTCGTTAAGACTGAAAGTAATTTGAACTTTTTTTCAAATTGGCCTTTGAGGTCACGAGAGAATTGTAGAAAAAACACTTATCAAGGTCCACCAAAGGTTCTGCTCAAAAGTTATTGAATATTGTCTCTAGCTAGGATATTATCGGAAGTTATAAGCAGGCGAATAAAACAACAAAAATTATAATCCTACGTTAACAATGCGGTCGTGTCTTGGACACCACCCATCTATTTTTTCCCCTTTAGTCTATTAATTTTTGTTCCTTTAGTTTTCATTTTCTAACAGCAAACGGTGGTACTGAAGGTGCTGGTTCCACATTTTACACCCATAACAAATTTGGTTTCTTTATAACTTAAAAACACTTGACCGAAATGTGGTCTTCGAAAAAGCCGAGGGTATCTCTTCTGCTTACATTTTCATTTTTTCGAATTTGTATATCACTTGTCTTTGTTTCATTTTGTTACCGTCATTGTATCTCTTCGTTTTCGGCTCCCTTTATCTTCGACTCTTCTCGACTCTATTCGCCTTCGCCTTTTATATTCTTTGTCTCCCGTTGCCTTAGTGTCTTCCATAGTTTTGTTTCTATTATTTCTTCGACTTAGTCTAGTTTCATATTCGACCCACTTCGTGTTAGTATCCCTTTTCTTTTTTTCTCTTCTTTTTTGTTTCTCTATTAATCTCTCTATCTCTTCGAATTCGTATCCCATCACCTTCATCCTTTGTACTCGTTTCTCTTTGTTTCCTTTTCGTTATCGCTCCTGGCTTTACGTTGTCGTTTCGAATCACTTCTAGTTAAGATTTTGGGTTTGGAGTTTAGATTAACTTTTCGGATTCAAAACAAAGTCGTGAAAGACTTTATGGTTATTCGTTATTTGTTTTTGTTTCTTCATATTTTTGTCTCACTTTCCTTTTCTTTTTTAGCCTTTTTATCTCCTTGGTTTCACCGCAGAGATAGAATGAGAAAGAGAGAGCAAGAGAAACAGAGTGAGGGAGAGCGAGCGAGAGAGATAGAGAAAAAGGGAGATAGCTAGAGAGAGTTAGAGAGAAAGGGGGAGAGAGAGAGAGAGAAAAAAATCGGATGAGAGAAAGTGAGAAAGAAGGAGAGAAAGGAAGAGTGAGAGACTGAGAAGGAGAAAGATAGAGAGAAAGAAAGAGAGAGAAAAAGAATGATAAAGAAAATGAAAGATAGAAAGAGAGAACAAAAGAGATCAGAAAAAACAGGAAGTGAGTTATATCTATGGTATAACCGCAAGGGTGACGTAGGACTATCGTTGATTTAGAGATCATTTATTTGAAGTTGAATCTGAATTCATTCTGAATGAATGAATATTTGGGGGACTTCGAAAACGAGAGCGTTACGTTGGAGGCACAAGGTTTTATGCATCCAATATTGGATACGGAAATATCCTACTGATGGGGAAGAATATTCTTCAGAAGCTATCCTGTTAATTGCGATTGATTGAAAAATCACAAATTTGGTCACAGTGTAACATGGATAGAAAACATTCAAATAAAACTCTTTCACATGGATGTATTTTTAAATTCCCAGAGGAACTGGCAGATTATTTTCAGTAACGATTAGATATTTCCACATTTTCCTCGATACTGGAAGCCCACCAGTGGTTTATGCTAACTCGATAACCATCTGTTAATAGCACTTGATTGAAACATACATGTTACATGGATAGAAAACATTCAAATAAACTCTTTCACATGAATGTATTTTTAAATTCCCAGAGGAACTGGCAGATTATTTTCCGGATCTTTCTCGATACTGAATGGCATCCAAACGGAAAGAATTCCGCGCGTGTATGTGTGTGTGTGTGTGTGTAGCGGCTGCTTCGAGATCTTCCCGGGGAACCGTTTGTGGCATCACTCTCCTCCTGATGGATTCCCTTCTGGCCTAAGGTGCACAAACAGGCTCTTGGTGACACCGTTCATCCGCGCTTTCATGATAAATGAAGAGCTTCACCACAACAGCGACAACATGCTCCAATCGCTGTTCAATTAGAACTGAGTGGATTTCCGAGCGGCGCTCGCTTATATACCGATTGGTGATTTCAATAGCCTGTTTTGAAAGCAATTTTAAGACTATTGAAACAAGTTTTTGGATCAGAAAGTAACAAGTATAGAACGCGTAGACATTTTATCTTTCGAATGAAGTGTTTATCATACCATTTCGTTCAGTTGTTTAGGAGCTATTAACGCTCAAAATCTCGGTCTCCGGCGTAACGCTTTCGTTTTCGAAACTTTGATTTTACACCCCGGTATAGAAATGAAAGACGTAGTCCTACGTCAAAAGAGAAAAATGAAGAGCGAGGGAGAGAGAGAAAAAAGAGATGAGAAACAGAGAGAAAAATGAAGAGCGGGGAAGATAGAGAAAAGAGAGAGCGAAAGAGAGACGTAGACTTTCTAGACACAGGCAAATGGAAGCGAACACCAAAACAGATCATTAAAAAAAGAGACGGGACTAATGAAAGACGATGATAAAATAAAACAATAGCAAAGAGAGACAAAGACAAAAAAGAATCAAAGAAAATAAGCAAAGCAAGAGAAACAAAGATGAAAATATAATGGCAAAAAAGAGGAAAACTGATAGAGATCAATACTAAACAAGACAGAAACAAAGAGAGAAGGAGTCAAAGTGAGAGAAAATCAAAGAATAACAAAACGAAAAGAAGCAAGCAAGACGAAAGAGCTAATAATGAAGAAAACGAATACGACAGAAGTCAAATACAATAAAAGAAGAAGGCGAAGTGTGAGACAAAGACAATGATAAAGAGGGACGAATAGAGTTGAAACCGAAAAGCAGTGAAGACGTAGAGAGACAAAGACATGGAGAAAAACGACACGAAAAGAGGATCACGATGAGAAACAGAGTCAAAGAAAGAGACGAAAATGAATAGAGACAAAAATTAAAAGGGACAAATCTAGAAACAGGGTGGAGACAAAACAGGAAATACAAAGACGAAAAGGAGAACATAATTGGAAACACAAAGAGAAAACGGAACTGGATGTATAAAAAAAATCCGAGTCTTGATTCCAGAATTCGTTTTTTGAGTTTGAAATCGCAAACCTTGGTTTTCAAACTCTATACACGGATTTGCACCATGAATAGAATATATAGTCGGTCCAATTCATTCAACAGGTTTTCCTTCTCAGGATAGTTAAAAATAATTTCTACCGCGTGTCGTAACACGATATTTTAGGGTTTTTGTTTTGTCGAGTGGTCGATAGTTCGCGTTTACATAATCGCATCACTTACCTCAGTGAATCCTGATTTTTTTTTTCCAAAATATATATCCTGATTATTAACTCTCCTCAATAACAACTATCCTTTCCATGATAATCGCTAGAGGACCACGCTATAGAGGCGTTAACAATGCAGTCGTATCTTGGACACCACCCTTCTATTTTTTCCCTTTATTCTGTTCATTTCTGTTTATTTAGTTATCACTTCTCTCTTTCCTCCATCATCTCGCTCCATAGTCACCTTTCTTGATATTCAACTTCCTCATTCTTCGTTTTCTTCCATGTCTTCTCTATATTCGTCTCGTTTCTTTTTGGAAGGGTTCAGATTCACAACTCAAATACCAGAATCGGTCAAAAGCCAGTCGGCTCTGTTTCGAACTTTTCCAATTTTCCAAACTTTGTACGTAATGCCATTTTAGATTACCATATGGTTCAGACTATTTTTCTATGGAATCATTTCTAGTATTAAAAATTTTTTCTTCAAATAATCACATCCTTAAATTTGGCAATCTGGCATGAACGCAATGTAGAAATCTGAATCGAGAAAACCTGCTAGAAGAAGGGTTTTAGGTTCAAACTCATTTGTATACGAAGTCCCCACATTTTTTTTTGGTTTCTTCTCTTTTTTTATCTTTCTTCAGTTTCTATTTTTTGGTCTCTCTTTGTATCTATCTTATCGTATTTGTTTCTCTATGTTCTTTCTGTCTACGCTTTCGTACTCAACACTTTCCTTCCTCATTTCTCTTCTCTAATCTCTCTTTCGTCTTGGCGTCTTCGTTTTTGTCTTACTTTGCCTCTGTCTTCCTTCGTTCCTGTTTTTTTCGTATTTAAGTCTATTCGTCTCTCTTTTTGTCTTTCTCTCAACGTCTTTACCTTTCTCCGACTTTTGGTTCTCTATGTTCTTGTCACTCTACGCTTTTTTGTATCTTACGTTCCTATCTGGGTTCTACAATACAGATTAGATTGCAGTTCTCTGAACCCAGACACGAATTATTGTTCAAATCAAAAAGCATGATTCAGAATCAAGATTTTGGATTCACGAACACAGAATCTAGATATCACAGATTCGCAGATTTCATTGACAAAACAAGTTCCAAATCGAATGGATTCGGGACTCTAATTCCGTTCATCGGGCTTACTTTGTCATCGTCTTTTCTTGTTTCCGTCTCATTACGTATTCATTTCTATTCAGTTTCTTCTCCCTTTGCCTTTATTTCTCTTCATAATCTACTTTTCCCAGTTCGTTTCTTATCATCTATGTCTCTTGCCATTGTATTTGTATTTGTATTGTACTGTTTCATTTTACCTTTTTTATGCCATTCAATCCGTTTACATCTCTTCGCGTTTTTGTATGACTCTTTTTTAACTCTCTTCTTTAATCTCTTTTCTCCGTCTTTGTTGATGCCTGCTTTCGTTTTAGCTTCTCTTACATTTCATTTTTGTCTCTTTTTTGTCATCACTATCCTTGCCCTTGTTCATTGTCATATTGGCCTTTCTTCGTTTTCGACAGTGTACTTCTTCATTGCAAACTTCGTCACGTTCCATTTTATTTCGTTTTCATCTCGTTTTTTTCATACTTTATCTCATCGCTCTATTTGCTTTTTATCTTCATCTTTCCAAATTCTAATCTAATACACAGCCTTCGGATCTGAGGAGCACTAGTGTGCCCATAAGACACAAGTCAGTTTTGGCGAGTGATCTTGTGTAAATATTATTTTGGTGTCATCACTGGGAAAATTTTGCTGCTTTTCGGAGCTCACTTGCTCACAGCCTTTTGCGGTTAACCACTCATTATTTTTTACTTGTTTCATTCATCTCGGACAGTCTCTTTTGGTTGATTCGTTGCAGTATCGAAATCGGTATATTCTCGACGTATACTGAATCATCAAGAAAGCACAAACTTTCATTGACGATTAACCCCTTCCCGTACGATTTAATTTTCAAAAGAGCGGACACAATGCAAACCCTTCGATGGGTCACGAGAGAGACTCGATGTTGTACGTTTTGGCACAATCATTTTACATCGAGTGAGACTCGATGTTGTAGGTGAAAGGGATAAAAACTGCTCAAATGTGCTCTAATAATTATCATGGTCAAAGGGTTCCATTTCGCACGTGAAAGAACGCACGCAGCTATTCGAGTTTCATCTGTATCATTTCACCAAAATAAATTATCCCAGAACGTCTTTCCCAAAAATGTATATTCAAGAAACATATAATGGCATAGCAGTTACGCTTACCCATACACCACCGCCACCGGCAATTAATTAGTGCTTTCATTTTTATTCCTTATTTTTTTGTTCCAGTGAGAACGTTTCGAATACAACGACGAACTTTTCACGGGAGACTACGTCTAACCGGAATATATGGGGAGTAAGATGAAAACCTAAACACAGAACATGCAGGAAAAAGTGAAAGATTTCGAATATATGTAACTCGAACATTTCTCAATAGATCGGAAAGATTTTTGCATCAATTGATAGGAAATATGTCTACGCATCTAACACAATGAATAAAATGTTATTTTTCATGAACAGTTGAACAACTGTGAAATATTAAGCGTAATCTGAACGCCCTACCTGTCACGTTTCGATTGGTCCGATTTACGGTTTTCTCAACACAGGCTTTAAATTTAATGTACCTGGGGGAACCCGCTTTGCAAATACATGCAAGTGGGGGGTAATTTTTGTTCCCATCGAAGTATGTTCCCTAACACAGCCCTCAAAACAAAGGTGCCTGGGGAAATTCGCATTGCAAATATTGGGTTGGGAAAAAAATGTCATATTTCTGATCGAAATTTGACGCTGTATTTAACATACTTAAAATTATCCAATTCAAGTCAAATATGCGCCGTTTTGTTCGCAAACTTGATGCCATTTAGAAGGTAACTTCATTATCTCCCCCTTATAAAACAACCCCTCGTTATTTGAAAAAAAAAAACTCAGACAGCCAGTTTTCGCAAGCCTCTTTTGAGGCCAACTTAGTATCACCAAGAGCATTTTGCATGGACCGGAAGAGATGATAATCACTTGGAGCCAGGTCCGGACTATACGGTGGGTGCAATATGATATCCCATCCGAGCTCCCGTAGCTTCTGGCGGGTCATCAAAGATGTATGAGGCCGAGCGTTGTCCTGGTGGAAAACAACACCATTCCTATTTATCATTTCTGGCCGCTTCTGGTCAATCGCCTGCTTCAAACGGTCAAGCTGCTCACAGTAAAGAACCGAGTTGAGGGTCTGGCCATAGTTGAGCAGCTCATAGTGGATGATTCCCTTCCAATCCCACCAAACACAGCAAAACCTTCCTGGCCGTCAATCCGGGCTTGGCGATGGTTTGGGCCGGCTCACCGCGCTTCGACCACGACTTTTTTCGCTTTAGGTTGTCGTACGTGATCCACTTTTCATCACCAGTCACCATCTTCTTCAAAAATGGGTTGATCTCGTTCCCTTTCAGCAGTGCATCGCGTTGATTCGGTCTAAAATATTTTTTTGCGTCAACTCGTGTGGCACCCATACATCCAGCTTTTTTTGGAATCCAATTTTCTGCAAATGGTTCCAAACGGTTTTATGGTCTATACCCAGTTCCTGGCCAATCGAGCGAGTGCTTACATGCCGGTCTACTTGGATGATTTCAACGATTTTATCGGTATTCACGACGATTGGCCTACCAGTACGGAGTGTATCTTCGACAGCCACTACACCAGAACGAAATCGATCAAACCAACGCTGTGCTGTGCGAATCGTTACAGTATCGGGTCCATAAACTACATGAATTTTTTCGGCCGCCTTCGTTGCAGTTTTACCTCGCAGGTAGTAAAAACGTAAAATATGGCGAATTTCTTGATGGTGGACTCCATCTTTGACGCGCTATAACTTGAGTCTGAAAAAGACAATAAAACACTGTCAAAACGAGCACAGATTGTCGTCTTTCAATAGCCGTATAAGTATGACCCAATGGGATAAGTACAATGCGTAATACATTACGGTACAGTACAACACAAGATATGTTTAAGAGTTGCCATATATTGACAATATACGACATTTCTTTTTCCCCATGCGATTTGGGAAAACTTTTGTTCCCACCGAAGTATTTTCCCTAACACAGCCATCAAAACCAAGGTGCCTTACATTACATGGCGTTTGTTCAAATTCTTTACCTTCACAGCAAATATGTTGAATTCAATTGAATGCGAAAATTGTTCCATTCAATCAATAATTTAATCAATACAAACAAGTGATTATGGTGATCATTCGAACATAAACAGTTCGAATAAATGGATATTTCAATTCGCTTTGAAAATGACGTTTGAAAACATCGCTTCAGCGCAAAGGAGCGTGCATGAAAGATATAATTTCTTCATTGAACGTGCAGAGAGCGCAACAATATATTGAGCCAACGTGAATAAGGTGCAAATTGAGATGCGGTAAATTCATTATTGAGCAACGATTTATCAATGAGAGTGGAATATAGGAATAGATAGAAATCACATGCCACATTCTTTGTAATGTCCTTTTATTCCTTTTGTCGATCGATATCAATTTCATAGCAAACCTTTGAGAATCCTCTGAATTTCTTTATATAATGTACAAAGTGCTGATGCAACGAAAGCAACCTCTCTCAAGCGATTCAAACGTTGCAGGTGCAACATTCACAAAGTCATTAGCTCGCGAATAACTCAAATTCGTCATTTCAATGTCAACAAATAAACAATTCAATAGCATTTCTTCCGCAGACGGGGCCATAAATTACTGAAAGTGCACACATTTCAGCACTTCAAGACTTTAAGCTTCGGGACCACCGCGCACACGGTCGGTCCGGATCTTCTGGAAGCTGACTCAACCCCGCCTGGAGAAGAGAAACAAAGTTTGCATCACCTCGCTGCTAATTTCTAGCGAAAACAAAACAAACCCTCGCGCACACACAAACGCGAAACATACATTGGAAAAAGATAACATTCATTACGACGGCTATTAGAGTGTTTTGTGCGATAAAAGACACGCTCTTCCGCTTTTGGAAGAGGTGCAGCGGCGTCAGCAGCTCCAGCGGCAGCAGCTCAATATAATTACAAATGCAAATATGGGTACGTGTTTATTGCTGTTACTGTCGGATATGGCCGTGTGGCGTGAAAGTACCTCTCCCCCCCTCCACTCAACAATAATACCTAACGAGGAGCGCCTTCGCCTTCCGCAGTGCCATCTTTGAGACGAAGTCGCGCCGGTTTCGATCATCTTCCATAGATGGCACTGTGTTTTGCAGGCGACAACCAACGATGACTACTGGCGCTGAGTGATGCCTGTTGCGTAATTCGTAATGGGAGTGTGAGTCGACGGATAACGGAGCGACGACGTATTTGTGTTCTTCTTATTTTTTTAAGAGTTGTACTTACCGATTTAGGCATTTTGGACGATTGTTTTGTTAACTTGACGGATGGCTAATGTTGAATACTCTCAATTGACGGTCAACTCAGTGGAATTATGTATTCTGGAAAAAAGCAGAATAAAGCAGGTTTATCAATAACGTTGTGCGCCATTCAAAATATGTTGTATGTGAACAATTTATCAGTTTTTTCGTATTCAAACTCTGCTCGCTGGTGTTTTCCTTGTTTTTCTTTTTGGAAACGGTGCTTTCACCAACATGAAACTGAAAGTACCTAAAATCGGAAGACAGATCAGGGGCAGTGGTTGTGCAGATGAAGAGTGAAATCTGCGCGTTGATGTCTTGTTGGACTCTTCTCATTGTTTCGACCTGTTCGTCTACGGCGATGTGCGGTGAATAATTCATCATGTGGGACAATTCCTTTTGGGAGTGTATTTTTCGTATTGAACAAATCGAAAGTGAAAGGAGTTTTGGATCTGGTTTACCGATTTTTTTTCAGTGTTGGCCTAACGTAGGACGATGATGGATGGAAGCAAGTATATTCTTATTTATATCGCAGTTCTCCTTTACTGGATATCTTCAGATTAACATTTATCGGTTGAATTATTTGATCAGCAATTGTTTCTTTGATTCTCATCTTATCTTTTCTCGAACTAACTCTCTTTTCTTTTCGAAATAGATGAGTTGTCTGATCAAAATAAGCTTTTCAACTTCTCAAAATATAAATTATTAAATATACTGTCGAACTCAAACTAGAAATTCCAAAATATATTTTTTTCTTTTTTTTCCTTCAATTTGTTAAATTCAAACTTGATGCAAACTCATAGCTCTACGAAATTATTGTCTTTAAATAAAAATAGTACAAAAATGTACGTATAATTCATCATCACAAGAGAACGGATGGTCATGTTTGAGCTGTCTTCATTTTGTTGTGTTCGTCTTCATCCAATTCAGAATGATAGAGTAAATTGGAGAATATTGAAGAAAAATACACCAAGGTTTATTTTGTGCGGTTTTTTATGAGGTTTTTTACGCGGATTTTCCAATTAGCGCGGTTTTTTACGCGGATTTTCTAATTAATGCGGTTTTTTTTACGTGAAAAAAGACCAGAGCAATATTACATCTCTCACTCCGCTCACATTTCGTCTTCATGCTCCGTCAGAGCATATGATGGTAATCAGTGCTTGCGACGAAACTTTGCGCTTATGACGAAAATTAGTGCCGCACTCTATCACGATGCTTACGTAGATTTTAGGTGACCTGGTTTTATTTACGCGGATTTTCCAATTAACGCGGTTTTTTACCCGAATTTTTGAATTAACGCGGTTGTTTTACGCGGATTTTCTAATCAACGCGGTTTTTTTACGAGGTATGTATCCCCCGCTTAAAAAACCTGGATGTAGGAACATTCGAAAAATTCGATTACGCATATGTTCTGCAGTAAAAAGTATGTCCAATTGCAGTTCATTTCTTAAAAAAAATTAAAAGAATCAATAAATGAAAAATGTCGATATGAAAGTAATAAGTATAATTTTTATTTATTTTTATAAGCAAATTAACTGAAAAATTTGAATTGAATCTAAATTCTAAATTAAATTATTAAATAAATAAAAAAGTCACAAAACATTTGACAATTAACTCATTTTTCATTGTTATTAACATGAAGTATAGCCAAATAAAAAATGTATACAAGATATAAATAAAAATATAAACAATTTCAATTTCTATGATTTGAAGATTCTATTAAATTAATTATAATCAGAAAAAATTTAAATGCAAATGAATAAAATGTAAACCAAGGAATTTTAGGAATCAAAATTGCGCGGGTAAGGGAGTAAAAAGTGACCCCAAACCAAATAACCAGCTGTATGGAAATATTGTATAAGGTACTAAATAAAACATTTTGGCAGTAATACCATATTTTTGAGTCCTTATATGATACACCATAGGATCTATGGTGAAAAATTCACCTTCTCGTTTTTTTCGCGCCATTCTCAATAGCTTTGAGACAAAAATATGGAGAGAAAAAAAAGTACTGAAAGTACATCTTACTTAGGTGTATCGATCAATATTTTCAAACAATTTCTTCATCAAAAAATCAAATATTAAAAAAATAATAATTAATTTTTATTTAAATTTTAAATTAAATTTTAATTTTTTTGATTCTGAGATTCAGTAGTACTCTAGTAGTATTCAAATTTCTTCCAACGACTATTTTAGGTATATGGTTTTTTTCAGAATTTTTAGAGTGTTTTTCGCGTTACAAAAAAATTGTACATATTTTTAATTATTTTAATTATTTTTAATTATATAAAGTCCTTGTGGAAAGATCATTCGGATTAATGAGAAGAACACTATAAAAAATCCAAATTATTACTTTTTTTTTTATTTTAAATAATAATGCAGACAATTAAAACAATAAAGAAAATTATGTTTGTATCTCGCAATGTCCCTAAAAATTCAGGAAAAAATTGCAACACATGTGGAAAAAAAAGACACATACGAACGCATTTAAATAAAAATTAGAGCAGAAGTGGGTCTCAAAGTTATTTTTTTTTCAAAATTTCGAAATGCCTGAAAATATATAAAAAAAATTGTACCGCATATTTAATTTTTTTTATTGTTACATTTTTTGATGAAAAAATTGTTTGAAGATATTTATCGATACACCTTAGTAAGATGTACTTTCAGTACTTTTTCCATATTTTTGTCAAAAAGCCATTGAGAGTGGCGTGGAAAAAACGAAAAGGTGAATTTTTCACCATAGATCCTATGATGTACCATATAAGGACTCAAATATATGGTACTACTGCCGAAATGTTTTATTTAGTACCCTATACAATATTTTCCATACAGCTGGTGATTTCGTTTGTGGGCACTTTTTCCTCCCTTACCCAGCCTGACCCGTTGGAAATATAAAAAAATATTATTTGTACGTCGCAATCTGAAAAAAATCTGAAAAAAATCACACATATCTAGAAAAGCCGTAAGAACACATTTAAATATGATTCAGAGTAGTACTGAATCTCTAAATCAAAAAAAAAAATTGCAAAATTTCAACATTTTTTTAGTGCTTTAATTTTTGATAAATTTTTTTTTGATTATTTTTCTTGATACACCGTAGTAAGATACGCATTCAATATTTTTTTCAAATTTTTTATCTCGATGCTGTTGAGGATGGCGTGATATAAACGATAAGTTTTTCACTATATATCCTATGTTAGACCGCCGGTTACTGGATAATTTTTAGATATACACAAATGGTTAGAGTCCTGGGTAAATAATACCCACCGCGACACACTATCCAGCTGGCCTACCGTCATCGAACGGGGAAGCCAACTAGGCAAAGAAAAAACTTATTGTTTCCCCGCACATTAGCTGAAGAAAGGAAAAGTTCGGTGAATGAACAGTGCCGGCAAACGACTTAGACCGCTTTAGGAAGTAGGAAGTGCGCGACGGAAAGTTAAATTTGAAATTAGAAAAAGATTGATTTTGTGAATAGAGGTTGTGGAGGAAAAGCGATAGCAGAGATATAAGGTTAGTTGGAAATTGAAAATGGGAATAAAGGTAGTAACGTTTAGTTCCGTTTCACAGAAGATAGGATCGTAGAACAAAGGATACGAAAACTAGGAAGAGGAGAGAAGAAAAATCTGGGAAAAAAGGTAATGTGTGGTATGGTCTTTCCGGAATATCTAGCCCAGATGCTAATACGCTGGACAGGTCCGTCCAGCGGGCTTATTTTTACGTATAACGTAATTCACAGCTCGATAAGCTGATCAGCTTTACCAGCCATTTTAAGCGAAGACGACAATCCGTATACGCCATCGCGAATTGGCGTCAAAGAGACTGTGAAGCGCGGAAATTCCCCGAGGAAGTTGCACAGAGCAGCTGAAATATTCACAGTGCTAGATCACTGGTCAAGAGAGAAAAAGAATTTACCCCCAAGTACCGCAAGTATAGCATGTATGAATAACTGTGACGTCACATACAGGATAAATAAGGAAACGATAGGTAGGAGAATTTAGGGGCAGATGAAAAGGAAATAGAGAATAGAAAGAATGAAGAAAGAAGAAACATTGTACATAAAACAGATAATCGTGCTCCTCTAGAACACTACCCCTTCACTTTTATCGTCCTTCGGACTCTAAAGGAGTCTTCAGCCCTCGTCCTCAGTCGGTCGGAAGAAGGTGGGTCAGCACTGTACAACCTTTGAGCGCATTCAGTGAGGGGGCTTAGCAGGTGGCATCAATAGCTGCGTGAGGTCCCCTGGAGGTGCGAAAAACACGAAGGAACTTCTGTTTGTGAAAAGAGGGTTTTGAAGGTAGCCGGCTAGGGAATAAGCGACCCTGAGAACCCTATCCCCGAATCCTAAGAGTTACAAGGGGTTCAAATAAACCGCCAAAATTTCTTATTTAATATCCTATACAATATTTGCCATACAGCTGGTGATTTGGTTTAGGGGCACTTTTTACTCCCTTACCCGTCCAGGCGCTTTGAGAAATATTATTTCATTCTATATTTATTAATTATAAATTTATTGAAAAATGCGAAAATTGAGAAACTCAAAAAAAACTGAATTTGAAGTCAAATTCAATAAAAAAAAATCAATGAACATTAACTATTCAACAAAAAGAGGAAATAAAATAACAAATTAAACTATATTGGAAAATGGAAAAAAAACTTAGATTAAAAACATTAAAAAAATATGAATCGATTAAATCTAAAAAAATTAAAATAAAATAAAAATTGTAAATCTCCATTTTTAAAATAAAAAAAATCATTTATAAAATTTAAAAATGTGAAATTATGATTTTTGTTTTCAATTTGAAAAATTCAGATACAATCCGAAAATTTATTTGATAAATAGAATTGAATCGATAATAGAAAATTAAAAGATGGAATTTCGTATATTTTAAAGATTTAAACATTTTAAAATGCCAATTAATAAATTAAAAGATTTAATTGTTTGAAAAAAAAATTAATTTATATAATTTCAACTTTCTAGCTTGAGAGTTTCTTGAAAACTTATATTGTTTTTTAAATTTTGAATATACGAATAATTTAAAATTAAATGAGATGAAATTAAACAAAAATAGGCTAACTATATATTCGATGAAGTTCATGTGTCAATAAAAATTTCAGTAACAAAAAATTGAAAATTTGGAAAATGGAAAGACGAATTTCATGCTAACTCGTCTTAGGAGTTGGCAGCACCATCTCAGATAGTAGTGAAACATTGTGGGTGTAAAGACATGGGTCATTTAAGCAACTTTGCGTACTTGAAATATTCGAAAAAGAACTTTTTAGAAAAAGACAATTTTTTTTCTTAATATTTTACAAAAAATTATACTTTAAAAACTAAATTTTCGGAAAAAAATTCGCTGACAAAAAAGTTATTTTAAAAATTAAAAACGTTTTTTTTTTAAATTCATAAGAATGTGTATATGAATAGCCCTTACAATTTCCAACAAGTCGTCCATACGTCGGAAGATGGGCACTTTAACAGGGAAAAAGTTTTTCGAACAACAACTTTCCCATGTTTTCTTTGAAAAAAATACAACTTATCCTAATTTGGTTTAAAGTCAAGATAGCGATATAGTGTATTCGACAAAGTTTCAGATATTGTTAAAATATAAACTTTTGTCGAAGACATCAACTTTCTATCTTCTATAGTTTTTGGAATATAAATCATTTTTGTATGAAGACTCCTGAAAAAAATAATGTTTTGCTCGTAACATTTTTGTGTGTAAATTCTCACGTTTGACATGTTCTTGACATGTTTCTAAATAGAGAAAAGTTAGTAGAGCATGTAAATTGCGATAATTTATACATAAAAATGTTACGAATTAGACATTAATAGTATTTTTTCAAAGAAAAAAAATGAAAAAGTTGTGGCTCGAAAAACTTTTTCCATGGCAATGTGCCCTTCGTCCGATGTATGGAAAACTTGTTGGAAATTTAAAGGGATATTTATATCTACTTTTTCTGAATTTTAAAAGCATGTTTTCGAGAAAATGAATTTTGATTTTCAAAATATTTTTTTCCAAAAAAATCTTTGATAATTTTTAATGGAAACCAAAATAATTGCCTGCATTCCATTCTTTGACTAAAATTTTGTAAGTCTGATAGACGCTAAGCTCTTTATTTGGGAGAATTAATAATTTCCTATATATATAGATATGTAAATAGTAACGATAAGTTGGTATTAAGTTATGTATAAGTTCACGTTTCGAGTTCTATCTCAGTTACGTTTAGTTTCCCTAGTTCGGATTCAGCGGGTGATACAGTTTCCTTAGTATAATGGTAAGAGCTGTAACAATATTCAGTTATCAGCTATGTTCGAAGAAAAAGATTGTTTTTCCTGGCTTACCAATTCAATTTAGCATTAGAAATAGGTCAAGTTCAATCAGGTTAAATCAGGTGTCTAAGCTTTGAATATAATTATAGGATCTAGGAAGTAGTTTTCAATTAGTTTGAGGTTATATCCAATATAAATTTACCTCGCTTTTTAACAATACTATTAATTAAGTAGCAAGTAAGAATATATAATTAATTAAGCAGCAAATATTTCTATGAATTCACGATTTATGTTTTCTTGAATCACTTTTCTCCTTTTTCTTTGTTTTGTTTACTTACAACTAGTGACAGCCGGCAGCTCTGTCATTCCGGGCCAGTGTCCTCAGAACAGCAGGGTATGACTGACATCTGATGACATTCTATGAGGGCGCGTGCTGTCCAATAGGACAGTCAACACTTCATCATGAAGCCTATATCATGAAACTTACAAAGGACCTACATGATTAAATTGAAACTTCAGAAATTAACTTTTCAAACAGGTATACCTCCCAATGATCAGATAGTCGGTACATCTTTGTTCTAATCATACAAGACACAGCCCGAAATGTACCTGAAATACCACGAGATACCATTTTTCCATATCCGTTCAAGGTACGGATTTTCGGTATAGTCTCGTGGGAAACGGAAGTGTGGATATCCCGTTTACAGGTAACAAAACTGACCATGATTCTACGGCATGGACCTACGATTTGTTACCTACCATCGGGTAGCTCAATCATCCCCTCTGTGCCAATATATATTTGCTCTTCCAAACCATTCGGAAAACATTACAGTGCGGTCTGTCGATACGATCAGATCAAAAGGCATTCGTAACATTGAAGTACTACATAATGAATCCGAAGTTTATACTAGTATTTTTACTTGGGGTAGTGACCCTTCTTCGCACGGCTAATGGTAACAATGCCCAGCTGAGGAGTTCTGTTGAATGGAGTGATCAACAGCGGTACGTTATAGGATCCTGTGTGGATGAATGTTTCGCCAAAAGGCATTCGACGAGAGCCGCTATAGATAAGTGCAACGTGAACTGTTTGAGAGAAAGCTTAGGGATCTTCGCTTTCGTCGAAAACTCTCAAGTGATATCCCACGTAGAGCTAATGTGTCGTGATAGTGGATTCCTGAAGATTAAGATTGGTAGTACTGAGGAAAAAGACGCTAATCTATATGTTATAAGAGTGCAAGAAAGCGCTAAGAACTCTAGCAGGAGCAAGATTTTGATGAGCACTACGGAGTTGGTGACGTTGGATGGTCTCAAACCGAACACCCGATACAACATCACGGCGGTCACATTGAATGCGAGGCATCATTGTATCTACACGAGCAAACAGCAGCAGTTCGATACGCTACCTGTGGATTACACCCCAGAAGCCATCAGCACCATAGTTGTGGCAAACTATAGCAAAAGTCATCAGAATAATACTCTGCTGAACGCCATCGTATCTTTTAAACCTGCTACCGATAGAACTTGCTATTATTCGATCCTGTACCACTCTACCGATGATACTAATGGCGACCATCTAAGCGTTCATCGAGTAGAATACCTTTTCCAACTTCCCATCAAATCCCTGGACTTCGATTCGGAGTACACGGTAGCAGTTCAGGCGAAGAATCCAACCCATCGCGGCCACGTAAGTGAACTTCAGTGGTTTACCTTCCACACCCCAGCTTGCACCGATTGGCACCGTGGAAATGAATATCTGTGTGCACCCACAGAAATAAACGATATCCACGTTGCCGCCTCACGTTTATCCAACGGCAACTTCCAGCTCAACGTAAGCTGGACGAAACCATCTATTGTCCCGGATTTTTACGTTTTGAAGCTGTACGACCTGACTCCAGCGATCGACGGGCAACCGGCAAACTCAGGCTTGTGGAATGTGAGCGGCAACGCTACCAGCGTGTTCATAGAGTCCTTCGAAATTCGTGGTTCACAATACGAAGTGTTTCTCACCGCTCACGCCAACAACCGAAAAACGTCGCACAATTTAATTCTGCTCACTGACAGCAGCAGCATCAAACGTCCTTCTACCACCGATAGAGTTGAAAAAATAGTGATGATCGTTCTCATCGTGATCTTCACTTTGGTCTGCTTGGTCACGATTTTCGTCCGGCTGATCCTTCAGCGAACATCAAGAGTAACTTGCGACGAACTGTGTTGTGAATATTTTAAGGATCCGGAGAATGTTCCCACTGATGCTACCACCACCAACGCTAACCATACAATTGTCACGATTCACGACGAGATGAGGATCGCTCCCAGTCAAGTGCAGCTGCAGAAGGTACTCGGCGAGGGCGCTTTTGGAATGGTCCGGAAGGGGATTCTCACCCGATCGCACGCATCCCACGCTACCGAGGTTGCTGTCAAGATGTTGAAGGACCATCCGAGTGCGGAGCAAATCAAAGAGTTCCGCCGGGAGATCGAGGTGATGGTATCGGTAGGGTCACATCCCAACGTGGTGTCGATTGTGGGTTACTGCACGGAGGAGAACACCATCGAGATGATGCTGCTGACCGAATACTGTAGCGAGGGTAATCTGCTGAACTATTTGAAAAACGAGTGGGAGAGAATGGTGCAACGTTGCACCGAACCCCGAACGCCAAGTATTTACGGCTATAAAAAACCGGAGAGCGTGTTCAACTTCAACACGTCCTTTGTCGATGAAAAGTCCCTGCTCGGTGGTCCCAAGGGTTTCAGCAATAAGTTGTACCAAATGGCGAAAGGAGACGAAAACGGTAACACTGTCTTCGATCCACCGGCAACAAATTCGCGGTCCAAGGTGATCGAGAACGACGGCTCTGAAAATGTAGTCTGTAACGACGAGCAGAAGCGCGACTACTTGGAGGAGTTGGCCGTAACCAGCGTCCGGTTGGTGGACTTCGCCCGTCAAATCGCTACCGGAATGAACTTCTTGGCACGCAACAAGGTAGTCCATCGCGATCTGGCCGCGAGAAACGTGTTGGTATGTAGTGATAACATCGTTAAAATATCCGACTTCGGACTGAGCAGAGACATCTACCAGGATAATATGTACCGTAAGGTTGGCAATGGTAAGCTACCGATCAAGTGGCTAGCACTGGAATCGTTGACCCACCAGATGTACACCTCCCAGAGTGACGTGTGGTCTTTCGGGATACTGTTGAACGAGATTTGTACCCTCGGCGCGAGTCCGTATCCTCTGCTGTCGGCTGCAGAATTGATTGTGCAGCTCAAGCAGGGATACCGGATGGAAAAACCCGCAGGCTGTAGCCAGAAGCTGTATGATTTGATGATGTCCTGCTGGAATGCACAGCCCCTCAACAGGCCAACGTTCTATGCTATTCAAAACAGACTGGAGGTAGTGATGGAGGAGCAGAACGCCAGCCAACATAGTAAGCCATTGATTGATTTGGTCGCGATCGTTGAGTCGTCGGGGTCGGAATAGTTTGAAGATGTTTTTAGATAGTAAATTTTAGATAGTAAGGTTTGTGAATAAATTGGTTTGACAAAATAGTTTTTGTTTTAACTAAATAATTAACAAAAACAATTGATGCTTAAATAGCATTCAAGCATTAATTGGTGGTTATTTTTAAATTATGGAAAATGCTGAGTGTATATGTTCTTAGGCACGGTTTGTTTGTGAGAGTTAATCTGCAAGCGTATCTCTTAGTCCTGTGTCTTCAGAACCTTCCACAGTTCAGTTTAATCCCTATGTATAGATCTACCTAAAGTCGACCTAAAAGTTGAGAGTGAGTTGAGAAACTATCGCTGTTTAAAGCTCTATACAAAAAAAAAGCGAATTTACAGTCGATTTCAAGATGTCCCAATCGTTCTTTCTGTGCATTGTTAAACGGATTCCATCCATTTTCCTCGAGGCATTGAAAAATATTATCATTGAGAGAAGACTTTTTTTTATAGTGAAAATGAATGCTTCATTAAGATAATTTATTGAAGACGTCTACTGCCTGCTACAGTTTGACAGTTATACTCCAGATGTTGGCCAAGAAAGATTGACGGAACTGATCGAGTGGAAAAAATGTTCTTTTTGTTGATTCTAAATTTTTTTAATGATTTTCAAGCAATATTTCATACACGAAAACCCGTCTTCCGATGTCTCTCGGTCTCAAGAAGTCGTGGAAAATACTACGGAAATATCCATCGCGACTGATTTTCTTTTCCCAGATTTCTGTTTTAAATGTATGTGTATTTCTCAAACGATTTGAAGCTGTTTTTACGACTTGACGAACTTACGCTTTTAATTTTTTTATTTGTAATCTTATGTTTCGAATTTTTAATATTTTGATTTACTAATTTTTTAATTTTTTCTTTGATTTCAAAATTGAAAAGTTCAAGTATTCCTACAAAATTCTAAAACAAAATTCTAAAATAAAAAAAAATTAAATTTAAAATGTGAAACATCAAACAATTTAAAACTTTATTTTATGTGCTTCGAAAAAAATATTTTTCAAAATTAAAAAAAAAAACTTTTTATTCCAAAATTTTCAAAATAAAAATTGAAAAGCATTTATTATCAAAAATTCAAAAAAAAAACAAAAATATTGAGAGAACTAAGCTTGTAGAATAACGAAGCGATGTGTCGAGACGAAGTTCATTACGACTGAGCACTACATTCGCGAATCATTAGCACCACTAGAGACCACAGTTATTTTTTTCCGACCCTCCTGAGCCGAAAAAAATTAAAAATTCAACAAATTAAAAAAATTCCTTGAGAAGTTAAAAAAAATTTAAAAAAAGAAAAAAAATCAAGGAACATTTCAAATTAGTCAAACGAAAAAGTAAAAAATCTTAAAATCTGACATTAAAGAAAAAAAAGAAAATAAAAAACATCTGAAAATCCTAAAATTTTAAAATTTTTAAATTATATAACCCAAAAATCCAATAACTATACCAATAAATTAAAAAATTAGAAATATGAAAATGGTCGAATATCCAAAAATTGCACGATGAAAAAATCAAAATGAAACAAATAAAAAAAAAACTCTTAGGTTGGTTAAAAAGTAATCCATTATGCTCAATATCCCGCGTGATATTGATCATACAATTCCATACAAATATTTTACCATATTAAATGCCAGATCGTTGAAATTGTGAATGGTGTTTATGATACCGATACTGTGACAGTGAAATACGCGCAATTTTTTTTATTTATTTTTTTTTTGAAATTTTTAATTATTTTAGCGCAATACTCTAAATTCTGATATCTACTGTCAACAAATGGACCGTTCTGTTGGTTGGTTATTTTAATTTTAAGATTTTAGATTTAATATACAAGCCGAAAACTGAAAAACTAAAAAAAGAAAAATAAATGTTTTTTAATTTCTAATTTATATATTTTTTTCAATTTTTCATTTTTCAGCCTTCCTATTTGCCAATTTTTTCTTTTTTATTGGTCAACTCGTCAATATGTTATTTCAAATTTTGAAAAAACATTAAGAAAAATTAAGAAAAAACTGGGGATAAAAACTAAAAATAGAAAAATCGAAATAAAGTTAATTTAGAAGTCAAAAATTTAAAAAAGTCGAATAAAAAAAATTATCAAAGAAAATTCAAAAAACTTAAAATAAATAAAACAAATCAGAGAATAAAAAAACTTCTAAAATATAGGAAAATTTTGAAATCAAATAACCCCAAAAACCAATCACAAAATCGACTCGTAAATTTGTCATTTTGTCAATTCATCAATTTGTCAACAACTTGTGAATGTACCAATTCATCATTTTGCCATTTTGTGAATTTGTGAATCTATCAGTTTGTCATTTTGACATTTTGTTTTTTTTGTCAATTTTTCAAATTTTCCGTGATTTTAAAATTTTTCTGGTTTTTAATTTTTTATTAGTTTTCATTTTTTTCAATTTCTTATTCTTTCGATTTTCTGATCATTTTTCAATTTTCTTATTTACTAATTCTTCAATTTTTCAATTTGCATTCCGTTAACTCTTCAATTTAACATTTTGCGAATCTGTGAATTTGTGAATCTGAATCTATCAATTTATCAAATTTATTATTACTTTATAATTTTTTATAATAATAAAATTTTCAAACTTTCAAATTTTGGAATTTTTGATTATTTGATTTATCGGATTTTCTCATTTTCGAAGTCTCAGTTTTGGCTCTTTCGTTTTTTGCCATTTTCAAATTTGTTAATTTTTCAATCATTTAGCTTTTCAAATTTTCTATTTTTGAAAATGGCAACTTTTTAATTTACAGATTTTTAAATTTGTGAATTTCGGGGTGTTTTTGATTTTCCAATTTTGAAATTTTGATTTTCTTTTAAATTTCAAGGAAAATGAATACAATACAAAAAATCTGAAATGTTTTCAAAGTTTATTTTATTTTTTCAATTTTCTCAAATTTTCAAATTTTTCAGTTTTTCAATTCCCAATTTTTCTAATTTATGAGTTTTTTCAATTATCATCTATCCTATTTTTTGTATCAATCAACTCGTAAATTTTTCATTTTGTGAATTTATCAATTTATCAATACATCAATTTGTCCATTTGACAATTTTTTAACAATTTGTGAATCTACCAATTTGTAATTTTTGTCAATTAGTCGTTATGTCAATTCTTCATTTGATCATTTTGTCAATTTGTCAGTTTTTAAATTTTTCAAATGTAAGAATTATTTTGGAGTTTTTTTACTTTCAAATTTTCGTTCATTCAACTATTTTTAACTATTTTTTTTCTCGTATTATTGATTATTTTTGTATTAAATTATTCAATGATTTGATTTTTCAATAATCCGAGACTTTTTGCAATTCCTCATGTTTAAAATATTTCAATTTAGTCAATTTAAAAAAAAAATCGATTTTTAACACTTTGGTTTTACATTTTCAAATTTTTAATTTTTGGACATTTTTATTTTTAAATTTTTTATTTCGATATTGTTAGTTCTCTGGGATTGTATTCTTTTTTTTGAATTTCAATTATTATTATAAATTTCAAAAACTTAAAAATCAATTTTCAAAGTTTTAAAATTTTAAATTTTCATTTTTTAAATTTTTCAATCTTTTTTTGTTTTGATTTTCCTATTTCTTTGTGAATTTGCGAATCTATCAATTTGCAATTTTTAAAATTTTCATGTTTTACAATTTTCAAAGTTTGAATAATAAAATTTTCAAATTTCCAATTATTAAAATTTTACATACTTGTTTGAGATAATTTTTTAAAATTTTCTTATTTTCGAAGTTTCAATTTTTAGTTCTTTAATTTTTTCTTTTTCAAATTTGTAGGTTTTCCAAATTTTCAAATTTCTCAATACAGGTCAGACTCGATTATCCGGAGTATTGAGTCAAAACAATTTTTTTTCTTTATTTGTTTTTTTTGCATGTATCTTTCGTTTTTTTTAAATATTAGAGGAATTTGATTTTTGATTCATCCCCTTAAAGTCAGAAAACACCTTTCTCACATGAAAAAAATTAATTTATCCAGATTCTCTCAGAAGGTGATAGACGATCATATTTGATGAAAAAAAATCCTCCTACGCATATGTTCGAATTTCAACAATGACAGAGTTACAGAACTTTTTTTTTGTTTCGGACTCTGTTGCCTCAAACTGGCTCTACATTAAAAAGTACGCTACGGAAGACAATTCTGATGCTTTCATTCAAAAGATGAGAAAATTTAATACTGAATATTGTAGTGGAACAACTAAATTAGTGAGTTCAATAACATTTTGGAAGTGAAACACTTAAAAGTTGATAATTTTTAATGTGTTATTATTAATTTTACCCTAAAAAATTATCTAAAACTAGATTGTTTCTATCAATTAAACTGAAGTTCTTTAACCACTCCACAATTTGTTCTTTAACGCACAACTTCTATCTTTATTAATTTGGCTGCAATATCGATATAAATAATTCCTGGTGAAAATTCAAGCAAAATCCTAGAAAATCACGATTTTTACCCTACTGTTCATATAATAGCCACTTAAACTTCATCTTAACGTTGAAAGGTTACATTTCTCCATGAATTAAGCCATACAGGTAAACTTCGATATAACGTACATTTCACTTTCAAAATTGTACGTTGTATCGAATTGTACGTTATATCGATGCTTAATAAAGTACTCACAAAAGTAGTCTATAATACATTATTGTGTTGCTGTTTTAGTAAAGTTAATGAATAACTTCAATCAGAAGACGAAACCAGCCTTTCTCATGATGTTTTCCTTCGTACTGTTGATTAAAGATTGAATCATTTAGAATCCGGAATCACAAAACCAGCTGTATTTCGGGATTTATTGAAGGTACAAAACTTGTTTTAGCATCACAATACGGGTAATTCATTGTTCTATCAGAAAAAAAAATATTGAAAAAAAATTTCCTTTACACTTTGGAAATGTGTACGTTATATCGAGGTAAAATGTACGTTATATCGAAGTTTCCCTGTATTTGAAATATAAAAAAAATATTTTTTTTTCAAACTGAATATAATCGAGTCCAAAATTGTATATAATCGAGTCCGACCTGTACTGTATTCTATTAGTCAAATCATTGCATTTGATACCAATATGGAGGGGATTGCAAAATATACATAGTCGACCATTTTGTGGCGGCGACCTTTTAGAATTTATGTTGTTCATAGTGTAGTGTATTCTCCAAATCAAGCCATTCAGCCATTTTTTTGCGGTGGCCAAATTGAATTTTTCAAGATCATTTGATACCCATATTGATGGAGTTCTGAGAAAATGTGCAATCCGCCATTTTGTATTGAACGCCATCTTGGATTTACATTTTTCATAAATAACTGCATTCTACTAATCAAGCCCTTTCTTTTGATACCCATATTAGCTATTGAATATAGAATTATTATACAAATTATTCAAAATTTCCGAAAATTAAGAAATAAAATACTGCGGATAATTGAGTCTAAAATTCCGAATAATCGAGTCTCCGGATAATCGAGTCCGACCTGTATTTCAATTTCACAATTTTCCACTTTTTTAGTTTTCTGATTTTTAATTTTTTCAATTTTTCCATGTTTAATTTTTTTATTTCGTCATTTTTTTCATTCGTAATTTTCTTGGAAATTTAGTTTCAAACTTAAGAACTATTTTGTAGTTTCCTTACTTTGAAGGTTTAATCAAACTTTAGGTTTTTTAACTATTCATTTTCATTAAATTTTATACTTTGACTGTTCGTTTTTAATTTTTTTTTTCGAATTTTCGATTATTTCGATTGAAATTTCAATAATCCGATTTTGCAATTCCTCATGTTTTAAATTTTTCAATTTAGGTAATTCCAGTATTTTTCGATTGTTTTACTCTCAGTTTTGGATATTCAAATTTTTAAATTTTTGGACATTTTGTTTTTTCAATACTTCAGTTTTCAATTTCAACATTGTTAGTTTTCTGGGATTGTATGTTTTTTTGAATTTCAATTATTTGTAATTCTTGGGTTTGTCAAATTTTAATTTTTAAATTTTGTTAATTTTTCGTTTGTTTTTTTTTTGGTTTTTCTACCTTTTTAATTTTGAGGGAGAAGCACTTTGTAGCTAGTGTGATGAAATCAAGAACAAATTGAGGTGGTTCTATGCGGAAAATCTTCTGCCTCTATTATTGGTTGTGGACGTAAGGGCCCATATGTGTCATACTTAGATTGCCAAATAAAAAGTTGATAACATCGAAAAGTATTCGAGTCACAAATACGACAAACCTATTCAAAGCCAACGTGAAATTGAAACAGCAGCGTTTTGGATCACACAACTATAGAACACCCAAACAAAACGCTTTATGTCGTTAACTGAAAACGATTTGAACGACCGAACACACTTATTGCGCATACATTGTAGCCAAAGCTAGCAGTTGTCACGTAAGTCACGGCCCCACTACTAACAATCAGATCTCCGATCGGTGGTGTCACAGAATATCCCACAGTTGCAACGCGACCAAGCATGACAGCGGCGAATCGATGAAAGAGATCTGATGTTGTTGTTGTTTCCCGTATTTATTCCGATAGTTTTTTCTCCTCTCAACACATCGCGCGATTACAGAATCATTTACCACGAGCGAGGAAAATCTCCTCTGGGTTAGCTGTAGCAAAAAAAAACATCGCAATTACACTGTATGTATTGCCAACTCCTCGCCCCCTTCTGGTCTGGTACGAGGTGACCAGCATCCGAGAAGAGTTTCTCTTCGAACACTTGCCAGATATCTTTCTCTTTTCGTACACTTTTTGTCACTTCCTGCTCCAGCGCTTTGAAACAGCCACCTGTATCTATCTGTGGGTGAGCTTTATCACATGATTTTACTCTACTCTCTCGGTTCGGTTGTCGGTGTGCATCCAAGTCTCGATCAACGAATTCGGAGACGTGTTGGAGTCCTGATAATCGATTGGAAGGGGCATCCATGCAGTGGGCCGTCTTGGCATGCAGGTAGTCTGACTTGCGTGAGACATGGACCGACCCATTATCACCAGATGGGTGACACGATGAATTCAATCAGACCAATTGCTGCTGCTCCTGCTACTATTAATCAACATGAAACGCGAGAAGAGTGCGAAAATGCGGGTCTACTTCTTACGAAAGAACCACAACGGGACACCAACAACGACTATGGAGACGGACGACAACGATACACGTTATGACACTGTCTAATTTGCTTGGGAAGAGATAGAGAGCGAGGCGAACTCCCTGCGCGACCAGCAGAAGCAGGAAGGTCGGCGAACGAAGAGTACCGAACCAGCATATGGAGAGGGAAAGTTGGTGATAGAGATTATTAAAATGATACCACATAAACCGAGCGACGGAGGGTCACCAACATGGATCAATGATTCAGCGCGAATTATACGAGCTGTGTTTGGTGGGTTGAAATTGACTCAGTGTCTGGGGAATGTTTTGGGTCGTTGACCGAAAAGAACTACTTCCGATTTCATGCATTGGAAAACTTTTTTTTTTGAAATTTTCTTAACGATAAACAAGGGTTTCAGCTAATAGATTTTAATGAGTGGGACCATTAATTTCGGCCTTTATTTTTTCTTCTACTCGAAATATATCTCTGTTCATCGTTCGCTCATCTTCGGGTGACAATCTTGAATCGGCCGTTGATATTGTTAACTACATTGAAAGTAGAGCTCTGAATTCTCGTTTATTTTCAAGAACTGTGGAATGAAACGATTTCAGATCACGAGGTTCTCTTTTTCTACACCATTATACACTGATTATACAAAAGAATAGTAGTAGCAGTATTCATCCGTATTTTAAAAATAAAAAAAATAGGAGGTTGTGTTCAAGACACGACCGCATTGTTGACGTAGAACTACGCTGTAGTTTAATTGAAGTCACTTGTTTATAACTGCGGATATTATTTTATAATTCATTTTCTTTTCATTCTTTTGCTCGCAGAACAATACATGCTCGAGATAAGCGCAGCTGTCATCTTTAGATGAGAAAGTTTTGCTACTGGCAAGCGAAACCAAATCACATACTAAATTCCAGAACGACATTTACTTTCTTGGTGACTAAATAAGCGAAATAAACTCTATCTGCACGCGAACCAAAATAAATTAATGACTTATTATAACTTATTGAATAACTTGGTATTCCCCAAATTATTTTTTGGTGCACAACCTTAACACCTGCTTCACCATAGCGTCAGTTCAATGCATTGATGACAGAGAACAAACAATGTTAACTGCTTGGAAAAAGGCTGAATATTTGCCTCAGCAGAGATTAATTACTAATACAGTAACGTAAATAATTCCGACTTTCGGTCTGACACACCGACGCGAGTATAGGAGTAACTTTTTTGGACAAGTGTCTTTTTTCATATTCTAATATATTGTTGAATGAATGGGGGAGTTCGGATTGAACTGTGGTGAGAGATGGACGTGTGTGCTGCTTTCTCTGTCAGTGTTTTGTACATATCGAGTTTGTAACACACGTGTTGTGTGTTACTCTTGTGATAACTAGGGGTGTCTGGTGTTTTGAATTGTTAATTGGAATGTAGAGTATATCTTTACGTTATAATAGCCATTCGTCTCTCATGACGTGGTTTTGAATGCTTGGCTGTGTAATGTATATGCGTATGATGTGTGCTTGTGCGCATTGCTGGAGATACAGTGCAGTTCCTCGTTAAGGAAGTCTTCCGATTTCAAACATAAATTCATGTGTCGTGCGGTTTTGAATCTCTCTCATATAAATGTGTCTTGTGTAAACATTCTGTTTCGTACTTATTCTGTGTCAAATGTGCCATTTTATTGTTGCGTATACTAGCGTCCAGCGCTATAAATAAAGAGATTTCAGAGGCAGATCTTTTAGTTGTGGATTTCACAAAAATGGAAATTCATTTTTATTCATCACTCAATATATGTTTCTGTGGATACAACTTTGTTGTTTTGTTTTAATAGTTCTATAGGTCAATGCGAATCTTGTGCAGCATATAACAAAACAAGGATAGTGAACAGATAGTTTGTGTATACGAGTCGTCATCGTAGTGTACGCCATAATTATTTAACCCTTAAATTCTTTGATTCTTTTTGTTATTTTTTTGTTCCCGAATTATTCAATTCTTGAATTTTTAAATTATTTAATAATTTAACTATTTAGTTATTTGATTCTACAATTATTCAATTCTTTAACTCTCCAGTTCTTTAGAGATTTTAAAGAAGTTTTCTATGACCTTTTCAGGTCAGGAAAAGTATCTATGTACTATGCACGATGAATAATGAAATGCATGACCGGTCCGATAAGAATGTATGTTTCCTTCAAATCTCATCTCGCCGCATAGTTGAGAGTTCACGTTTTTAGAATCACATCACTTACCGCAGTGAATCCTGATTTTTCTTAACCATTCCCACTAACAACTATCCCCTCCATGATAAACGCTAGGGAACCACGCTATAGAGGCGACCCTTCTGGCCTTCGGGCGGCGAATATCATACTAACATTCCGTCCCTTCCCCTGGTGACTGTAAGGACGTGGCCGGCGTCGTTATTGACCATTTAAAGCACGAATCACCGAAAATTGTACAACGAGAATGATTTGCTAGTACCAAGCGTCATTCTGTGTGTTCTTTGTGCAATTTGGTTGGTTCAGGTCAATCACGGAGAGCAACTACGAATTGTACAGTCTACCCAAGCTCAAGCTCAAGCTCAATACAGTAACGTAAATAATTCCCTCCCGCTATCTCGTCTCCTTGTTTATATTTATCATTACAAATGGGATTTCAGCGTAGCGAAGACGCACTATTTTTACGCACGGGTTATGAAGCACGTACGTACGCATATAAATATTCATATATCGATGGCTTGAAGCAACTAAATATACACACACTTATCTCTGTTTTGCGCTCTTCTCAACAGAAGCCCTTTCTGTTAATATTGCCAGTCTGGTTTAGCTTAGCTGTCATCCTTTGTGGAGAGATTTTCCCTACCGCCATGCGAAACCAAATCACAGACAAAATTCTAGAACATTTATTTTCTTGGTGAGCTGACGATAGCCTAGCTTGATGATTCCCCACACAATTGTGTAGCTCAGAACCTTAATGCAATGGCGTCAGTTCGATGCAATGATTGCAATGCCAGAGACATCAGCGAGTGAGTGATTTGGCCTTCATTCGTTCCTAGCCTTCAAAAGGCCTTTGGAAAACTCTACTCTTTCCTCATATTACTCCTCCACCCCCATTGCCTTGAGAAAACCAATCGATTCCTCGCCGTCCAGCTCGCCCAGCAACGGTGTTGTCCAGTCGGTGTCCCCACGAAGAATGAATATTTTAAGAGCACAAATATTTGCATTCACCATGATTCTACATCCGTACAAGCTGTTTGAAATCATCGTCAGCGAATTCTCAATCAATGCAAGTGCTACATTTCTACCGATCAGCACGGTTCCATGCCTGGCAGGTAGGTCACCACGAATCTGTTGAACTTCACTAACATCTGCATCACCGCTATGCAGGGCGAGGCTAAGTCGATGTCATCTAAATCGATCTGAAAGCGACTTTCGATAAGATCGACCATAGCATACCTTTGGCTAAACTGTCGCGTCTCGGATCATCTGCAAAGCTCGTACCCTGGATGAGATCCTACCTGACGGGAAGAAAACTGCGTGTTAAAATTGACGACTACGTTTCCTCGTGCTCCTGCAATTCGTCTGGAGTGCCTCAAGGAAGTGACTTAGGCTCTTTGTTGTTCACATTGTTTTTTAATGACATTGCTGCGAAATTAGGGCAAATTAGGGATTTATGCTGATGATTTAAAAATATTCTGCGAGGTCCGCTCAGCTGAAGACGGCCAACGTTCACAACATGTGCTGAATGTGTTTGTTGACGGGTGTCATCTGAAAAAAAACTGATTATCAGCGTGCCGAAGTGCTCCGTCATGATGTGCTTGGAAGGGCTGAAAATGTTACCGACCTTGGAACAGTGCTGGATCCGAAATTAACGCTCAACGCTCATTACACCTCAATCATTGCTAAGGCAAACCGACAGCTTGGATTTATTTCGAAGATTGCGAAGAATTTTACTAACCCGTACTGTTTGAAGTCCGTATATTGTACACTTGTACGACCTCGATTCTTGAAACTGCGCTACATTTAACAATCCGAAGATAACCGACCCGTTGAAAGTTTTACCATCTAAGTAGTTATGCAAAGGTCGAGACAGATAGTAATCTGATGGTGCAAGGTCAGGGCTGGTGGATGCAACATCAATTCCCAACCAAGCTTCAATAATTTTTGGCGAATGACCAAATATGTATGTGGTCTGACGTTGCCCTGTGAAAGACGACACCCTTACGATTGACTAATACTGGACATTTTTCGATAATTAAGTTTGTCCAGTTGTCGACAGTAGATTTACGTCTTGATCGTTTGATTCCTTGAAAGCAACTCAAAAAATACCACTACTTTCCAATTTCAGCAAATTGAAAGCAAAATCTTCTTTTGGTGTAATTAGCTTTCGAGGTGGTTTGTGGTAGTTCACCGTGCTTGGACCATGATCGTTTTCGATCGACACTATTGTAAACAAACTAACAATTTTCAACAAAAACACGGTCAATTTGCTCCTTAAATAAACTAAAAGTCACACTTAATAAACCTAAGAAGAAAAACAATTCATAACATTGAAATAAGTCATTCACAAATACCATGATTGCTATCTGTATGCGAAATCGGCAATTTCTTTTCACACAACCGAATAGTTTTTAACGCGATCAGCAACATGAGGCCGACCGTTGCCATGATGGAATAATATCGACTCATGTATGGTCGTATAATCTGGATGTTTTTCAGCCATATTTGGATATTTGGTTGGCAAATTTCGACTCATAACGATACAGAAAATTCAGCTTACACCGTCGACTATTTACGAGGGCAGTCCGATAAGTACTTAGCCTACAAAAAAAAATTTGGAAAAGTTGCGTTTTATTTCTCATCATAGTCTCCTTTTAGCTCGATACACTCGAGTTCTTTTGCATGGCCACGGACACGGCATCAAATCGCAATTGACTGGGCCATTCCGTGAGATAACACGCTCACCAAACTTGGTTTTTTATTAAATCGATTGTTAAATTCGCTGTGTGGCTTGTAGCGCCGTCCTGTTGAAATCACATATTGTCCAAGTCCATATCATCCAATTCGGGCCAAAAATATTCGGTTGTCATTGAGCGGTAGCGATTCCCATTCTCAGCAACGTGCCGGTCTTGATCAACACGGAAGAAGTACGGCCCAATGACGCCGCCGGACCATAAACAGCACCAAACCGTATTTTTTTCGGGATACAATGGTGACTCATGGAGTACGTGTGGATTGCTGCCTGACCAAATACGCATATTTTGCTTATTGACGAAGCCATTCAGCCAGAAATGAGCCTCATCGCTGAAGATGGTTTTTCGATTAAAATCCGGGTCATTTTAAAATTGTTGCTCAGCCAAAGGCTAGGCGCAAATTGAGAAGCGTATAGCGCTCGTAAGCGAACGCGAGACTACCAACACGACTCATACGTGCCACAAACGTAGCGTGGTGGAGCGCATATTGAGTCGCAGTTTGGTGTAAATAACATACCACTCGCATACAATGACTGATTAACACAGAGTTGCGCGATATATTTATTTACTAACACAATCACCCGACCAGTACAGCCATACAGTGTCAAACCCACGGCGCTATACGATTGTTCACCAACACAACTACCACAACCGGCATGACCAGCACGAGAAACTGTGGTTCAGCCACAGCGTCGCGCGAGTCGTGTCTCACGAGCGCTCCACCATCTCGCGTCATCTGGCGCCCTTCTATCTGTTTTCATTAGCCACAAAAACAGGCGCTATATAGCGCCAAGTTACTCGCGCTATATGCGTCTCAATTTGCGCCTTGCCTAATTCACGAACATACGATGCTTCTGGTGGTCAAGCGGCTACGCAACGCTTGAGAACGACGTGTGAGAGACTGATCTGGGTTTTCCTTAATTAATGCGCTAGCGGCAGCAATATACTCAGGCACTTCTTTGTCTCACAGGCACGGGAACATTTTGTACTGTGCCTGTGGATTCAATTTTTTCCACTAGACGCTCAATTGTTAATCTGGCAGGACGATTATGACGGCCATAAATTGGACGTAGCGCTCTTAAAGTTGAGGCCATTGATTCCGAATTTCGGTAGTATATTTTAATAATCTCGACTCGTTGTGGGATCGTTTAACTTTCCATTACGAAATGGCAAACCTTACTGAAGAGAAATGTCAAGAGAACAGGAAAAAAATGGCGTCGTTCGCTGTCCGGTATACTTTTGTAGCGTCCCTATTTAAGGTGAAGGTGGAAGCTAGCCATTGTAGTAGTATAGGTAAACCCTCGTGTAAAAATGGGGTAATAGTGTTTGTGAGAGAAGAGCAAAGCACATGTAAATAGATCAATTCACTTATCAGACTGTGTGGCGCTTCATTGACACGAGTCTTTGAATACATTTGAAAAAAAAACAAATAACAATTCAATACTAAAGTAAAATGTATGAACGATATGTTCCGATGAACAATTGCAAATATAAATATATATATAGAAGGTGCATTTGCATATGATTCTGATTATACGCGAGCGTAACATGAGCAAATTTATAACACATACGAATTGGGGCACTTTTGGTATTAACAAGTTCTTCCGCATAGTAACTCGATGTTGATAATTCCTTAATATTTTCCTTCGTTGATCGTATTGTTTTCACATATTCACGTTGGAAAGCCTTAACCCTTCTCATCGTTGGCCGAGGCATTTAGATTGAATTTAATACTTTTCCGTTTACTGTTTTTGAAAGCATAGGCAGCCGTGGCAGTGTTCCGAGCTCTGCAAAACAATTTTCTTACCCAATGTTAAAGTTGCTAAAACTTACATTATAGACCCATTAAACGTAAAAATAATAATTGTATTGATATCAACACAATTTTATTCTATTGATTTTCATGACATGGGACGCTATGACTCCGGAATAACATTTTATTGAGTGGTTTTTATAGCTGTTTCGATGATGTTGTTTGGCATCAGTGTCGAAAAAATAACGATGCTTCCACCAATACAAACAAAACCATTGCAGAAGATTGAAAAACGAAAATTTAACTTTCAGAGCACTTGCTCGAGTTTTCCGACGTTCTTCACTATACGGTGCGAAAGCAGATGAAAATTTAATATCTTGTGAGTAATCGATTAGAGTTTGGTTGATATTACTTGATGGGAAGTGTGCGAAAACGATCATTTTCTTCACACTGTTTCGCAAAATTATTGATTTTCGGGCGAGAGGTGAGGGAGGGAGATGAAATAAATGAGCGCCATTGTGGCTAGCTTCCACCTTCACCTTAAATATCCGTTATCTGAAAACAAATTGGGAAATCTTGCTGAGATGACTTCGGAAAAAGCACGCAAAAAGGCGCAATTCTTGACCGATTTCGTTAATCGCAATGCATTGGTGAAACATATGACTGGTACCGTAATCCGGGGGCAAATTGATCACCGAGGTAAAATTGATCAAACGTTCCAATGAAACATACTGAAAGTTGTGAAGGTGTTATTTAATTAAATTCAAAACTTTTTTATATGAAATGATCAATAAATCATCTGTAGGTTCTTTTCTTCAATGTTTTTCATCGAATAACTTGTTAAATTGCATCATAATTTATCTTTTTCTGAACAACATTTTCGCTTCCATTTTCAAGCATTGTAAAGAAAATATATTTTCAACAAATCGAAACTATACTCATAGACGCAAAACATTAATTTACACTCAGTTGTTTCTTTACGAATTTAAACAGTAATCAGATAGCTACAATTACTATTAAAACAAGTGAGAAAAATTAATTTTACAAAGAACTGTTTTGCTTGACTAGACAACCAATGCTGCGGCTTAGTTTTTTCGTAAACGGCTGACCGAATTGAATGCAACAAGTTTCATTTGGCGGGAACATGTTTATAGGTATGGATTCCAGAACCTAAAACAACACAAAACCCGTCTTTTGGAATATCAAACGTCATGATTTTTCAAAAATCGCTTTTCGATGATTAATTCAAACCTATACGACCTTATTGACGAAAACCTGATATGTTCCGGATCAGGTTTCCGAGGGAAATGACTACTTTATGACCAGGACCAAGTCCCATTTAAGTTTTGATTGAAAAGTGGAATTGACTTTATTGATGAGCAGTAGAACACAGTTTAGTCATAGGATCGTTTAAATGAGCCAATGCTCATACCTAACTTGGAACGAAAAGTATAGTTTAAGCTCTTCAAATCGCTCAAGCTTTCGCTTAACAACTGCCTCCAACGAAAGCCATCTCGTTGCGTTGCGTTCCACATTTTTATAAATCAAGACATCTGTGTTTGCACTGCATTAATTTCAATGTATAAAATTAGATGTAAAAAACTCTGTAAATTTTATATCTTTGCTGAAAATCTGCAATTATGTATCTGAAATTTGGCGAAAAATCTCTAAAATAATCGGTACATGTGGCAACTCTGCTCGTACGATCTGCAGCTCAAACTTTAGATCGAAATATGAGAAAGGCACGACTACAACTTTAGATAGATGCAATCAGATTAGGTATCCTCAGTCCCCAGAATTATGATTTATAAGACCATAGGTGAAGAAATCAAATCAAAAATTGAAAACGATGTATCGCTTACCATTAGGATGAAGACGACTCAAGCTCAAGGACATCCAGATTTGTGTCGAAGCTCATGAAAAACCATAGGTAGAGTTCTGGCAGAAGAAAAATTGAATTTTTGCAGTGCTGTTGAAAATAATAACAAATAAATAAATATTTTTTCTTTATACTCAAAATACGATACAAGTTGATAAAAGGATTGGACAGTTAAAAAGGGTCGAAAAACGGTACGTTTTTGGTCAGTCTACTCATTCTTCGTGCGAGCAATTATTCTGTGGAATCAACTACAAGCTGAAACAAATCATTTGTTCACGCGGATGGGTCGATCGAAGGTTTATAGATTGACTAGAAGGTAGAAATTATAAATTTAAAAGAAAATAGTTATTCATTGAATGATCTGATCCAAAATGTATGATATGGTTGTATAGAATCCAGTTGCAGATTTTAAACAACAGAAGGCCCTACTCTGCAAGTATATATCTATATTAGAGTGCCAATGGATGTATGGGGAAAAGTGACCCTCGAATTTTCAAAGCGAACTTGATTGAAAATGTTGATTCCCACGAAAAACTACCCTGTGCAAAATATCAGCTCAATCGGACTCCATTTACTAGTGTCGCACAGCGGTCAAAGTTTGGGTTTTTTGAAAACCGAAATTCATTCGGTATTCAAAATTTTTTTGATGCCAAATGTCTTCAAATTGCATGGAACGTCGAGATCTACTGTCATCTCGAAAAAATGTTTTGTCAAAAATCGACACTTTAGGACCAAGTCGTTTTTTCGGAATACGAAGTAAAACGTATGGTTTAGGGTGCCAATGAAAATCGTCATATCGATTTTTCATACGGGATTCCCTGCGAAATGTTGATTTGCACGATGAAATACCCTCTGCAAAATATTAGCTCACACAGACTTCATTTACTATTGTCGCAGATCTCAAAATTTTAGTTTTTTGAAAATCGAAAAACCACCCAAGGGGGGAGTAAAGGAAATCGGAAATACAAATGAAACACAAATTTCTGCATTACTCGAGAATTAATCAAGCAAATGAAACCAAATTAGGCATATGTAGGTTTTAGGGTGCAATCAATGAGGTACATATGAGGTGGAGCAGTAGGCAGAGTATATTTGTATTGGTAAACAAAATATGGTGTTGTCATTATTTGCATTCAACATAGAATGTATATGGAAGAGTTGAAACAATATTAAAATAACTAACAATTTAATGATGTCATGAGAAAAAAGGCTCATGAAATCTTGTAACTGATTGTTTTTTAATAGATGATAATTGTATTGTGACTTACTTCCATCATTTAACACGTTGTGGACCGCTCACGAGATTTCTCGTGTTTCACGTTCCGTCTATTACGGATGGATCACGAAATAACCCGTGTTTTATACACTTCATGGTTAAATCCTTGGCCTGCCAAGAATCTAACAAGGCCTACCGATGACTCGCCTTCGTCTCAGGAAACGATCTCATTCGTGGAATCCGAACAAATGAAGCGTACAAGTTTGCCCCAAAACGTGCGGTCCTTAATATGTGAGGGAGCAAAAACACCCACAGAACAGTATTATTCTCAGTCCTTGGAAATAGCAGAATTTTCAATGAAATGTTGCTTAATTGTGAACTATTTTCTTCAAATCACATACACCTGTACCTTCAAAATATCATCACATCACCGCGAAAATAACGAATTTTTTTTTGTTTCTATGAAGGTGAGAGAGTGAAAATGACACACAACAATATCACTTTTATTCATCTTTTCCGACATCATTTCACGAATATCCACGACACACTGTCACATTAGATGAATATTCAGTGGGAACTCCACGAGAAGATCTTTTCATATGGGTGTGGAAGGCAATTGAACATATAAACACAAATATCAACGTCACAATGTGAAAAGAAGCTATGGCAGCGCATGCTATCACGCACACTACGTTCCCAAATTCTACCATCTGCTCCACCTAATAATCCTTCTCATGAGGGTGCAATAAATGTTTCAATGATGGTTAGACTATCCACACCCCTCTCTAGGGGGACTACCATACAAATGAAGCATACATTTCTGAATAATTCAAGAACTAATCAAGCAAACTGAACCAAATTTGGCATGTGGAGGTTTTAGGGAGCAAGAAACATGGTTCAACACTCCTCCCACCTTTCTGAGGGGAAAAAATTGTCCGATTTAGGGCTGTCTTTATTCTATCATATTTTCCGTATAAACCATTTATTGCATGTAACGGAGAAACATGTTATTTGCAAGTGGTGATGATAATGATGAGTTTTGTTAGAAATACTAGGAATTTTATAGCAAAAGGTAAATTCAACGGGGTCGATTAGAATATCAATCAATGAACAGTTCTGCCATTGAACCCATGAGCTTGCTCATAGTAAGAAAACGTGGATGTTTGAAGGTATTGATAACAATAAACAAGTTTTGGGCGGGACGAAGTTTGCCGAGTCAGCTAGTGAATGAATAAATAGAATGAAATCCTTACTGCAACCAGGAATTAGCTGAGAAGCCTTCGGATTCGTTTTCTCAGCATAACCCTTGGAATTTAACAATCTTCTGAGAGTTCATTTTAGTTTTGTCGAAGATTCATATGCAACCGCAGGGTGACCATTGCAAGAATTTAACCTATATATTAGGCTGTCAAAAAAGTCCTGCGGTATTTTTTTTTGAATTTTCATTTGTTCATAAAATTAGTTACAATCATCTGCCACTTTGATTTATGATCTGTGCGACAACTTCAAATTGACAGTTTTGAATACTGGGGAAGCAACCAGAATAGCCAACCCTCCTGCACGGGCAAGCATGCTAGACATATATCTATGCTCTTCTTCGTTATCCCTGGATTGCATGTGGAAGGTAATCCAAGATCCCCACGGTAGTGATCACCTACCAATAATTTTATCGATCGCTAATGAATCAAGCTTTCGTGAGTCAGTCAATATTTCGTATGACCTCACGAAGAATATTGACTGGAGAACATTTGCGGAAATAATATCTGAAGCAATTGTTTCAATGCATGAACTTCCTCCACTCGAAGAGTATAACTTTATATCGAGTTTGATTTACGAAAGCGCACTTCAAGCTCAAAAGAAACGTGTACCGGCTACCACTTTCCGACGTCGTCCTCAATCACTTTGGTGGGACAAGGAATGTTCAAAGGTCTACCTTGAAAAATCATCCGCTTTCAAAAAATTCAGGAAAACTGGATTAGTGGAATGGTTTCTAAAGTACCAAGCTCTAGAAGCCAAACTAAAAGGTTTGATTAAAGCAAAAAAGCGTGGATATTGGCGGAAGTTCGTCAATGGTTTGTCAAGGGAGACCGCTATGAGCACTCTTTGGAATACGGCTAGGAAAATGCGTGGCTGGAACCATACAAACGAAAGTGAGGAATACTCTGACCGTTGGATTTTTAACTTTGCAAGGAAGGTTTGCCCCGACACCGCTCCTGCACAATACGTCGTACGCGACATTCCACTTCAAAGCGATTATGAGAATTTTTCGATGGTGGAATTCTCAATTGCCCTTCTCTCAACAATTCAGCTCCGGGGTCGGACAAGATTAAATTCAACTTATTGAAGAATCTTCCCGACTTGGCAAAACATCGTTTGCTGAACTTGTTCAACAAGTTTCTGGAGCTGAATATTGTCCCGCATGACTGGAGACAAGTGAGAGTGATAGCCATACGAAAACCCAACAAGCCGGCTAGCGATCACAACACGTATAGGCCGATTTCAATGTTATCCTGTATTCGTAAATTGTTAGAGAAAATGATTCTACTTCGTTTGGACAAGTGGGTTGAAACGAACAATTTGCTGTCAAATACGCAGTTTGGCTTCCGCCGAGGTAAAGGGACGAACGATTGTCTCGCGCTGCTATCTTCTGAAATCCAAATCGCATTTGCTCGCAAAGAACAAATGGCTTCCGTTTTTCTCGATATCAAAGGGGCATTTGATTCAGTTTCCATGGAAATTCTCTCAGAGAAGCTTCATAATCGTGGACTTTCACCAATTCTCAACAATTTCCTGTACAATTTACTGTCAGAAAAGCACATGATTTTCTCTCATGGCAGCTCGAAATCTTCTCGTTACAGTTTTATGGGCCTACCACAAGGCTCCTGCCTAAGCCCCCACTTGTACAGTTTTTACGTCAATGATATGGATGACTGTCTAACTAGAGACTGCACGCTGAGACAACTTGCAGACGATGGAGTTATTTCCATCACGGGTACTAATCCCGTCGTTCTGCAAAAGTCGTTGCAAGATACCCTGAACAATCTGTTCACGTGGGCCCTCAAGCTCGGTATCGAATTCTCTACGGAGAAAACTGAAATGGTCGTTTTTTCTAGGAAGCACGAACCCGCCCAATTCCAGCTTCACCTATCCGGCAAAACGATCCAACACTCTATGTTTTTCAAATACCTGGGTGTATATTTTGATTTATTTGAAACAGAAATGCCAGCAAAGAATCAATTTTCTCCAAACAATTACCGGAACATGGTGGGGTGCCCATCCAGGAGACCTCATCCAGTTGTACAAAACAACGATATTATCAGTGTTAGTATATGGCAGTTTTTGCTTCCGATCAGCTGCCAGGATTCATATTCTCAAGCTGGAGAGAATACAATATCGTTGCTTGCGTATAGCCATGGGGTGTTTGCATTCGACACATACGATGAGTCTCGAAGTTTTGGCAGGAGTACCCCCGCTTACTCTTCAGTTCACAGAATTATCCTCCAGATTTCTCATCCATTGCAAGATCATGAATCCATTGGTGATTGATAACTTCGAAAATCTACTCCAACTGACTCCTCAGTCAAGTTTTATGTCTTTATACCATGAGTACCTTACCCACGACGTGCACCCTTCACCAGGCATCTCCAACCAAGTTTGCTTCCCATACTTCTGCAACTCCTCTGTCATTTTTGATCTGTCCATGCGACAAAAAATCCATGGAATCCCAGATCACCTACGCTCCGATTCTATTCCGCCGATATTTTCGGCAGAATATGGGAAAGTTAGATCTGATAAAATGTTCTTTACTGACGGTTCATTCATAAACGGGTCCACTGGCTTCGGCATCTTCAATGAAAATTCCAGTGCCTCTTTCAAACTCAAAGATCCTTGTTCCGTGTATGTCGCTGAACTGGGTGCTATATATTACGCATTAGGGATCATTGAAACATTGCCCATCGACCACTATTTTATTTTTTCAGACAGTCTCAGCTCAATAGAGGCAATCCGCTCAATGAAAGTTGATAAATGCTCATCTTATTTCCTAACAAGAATAAGACAACTATTGAGTGTTTTGGTCGAAAAATTATTCAAGATTACCTTAGCATGGGTTCCCTCTCATTGTTCGATTCCGGGGAATGAGAAAGCGGACTCGCTAGCTAAGGTGGGCGCTTTAGAAGGCACACTTTTTGAAAGGCAAATTGCTTATAATGAATTTTTCCACATTCCTCGTCAGTATACGCTCGTAAGTTGGCAGCGCATGTGGAGTGGTGATGAGTTCGGTCGTTGGTTACACACGATTATCCCTAAGGTCTCGACGAGTGCATGGTTCAAGGGATTGAATGTAGGTCGTGATTTCATTCGCGTGATATCTCGGCTTATGTCCAATCACTACAACCTAAACGCGCATCTCTATCGCATTGGGCTCGCAGCAAACAATCTTTGTGATTGTGGCGATGGCTACCACGACATCGAGCATGTTGTCTGGTCGTGTATCCGGTTCCATACTGCTCGCTCTCAGCTCTCTAGAGCACTGAGAGCACAAGGCAGACAATCGGAGATCCCCGTCCGGGATATCTTAGGTAGCCGTGATCCTGATCTTCTGCTTCATCTATACCTGTTCCTCAGGAACGCCGATGTCAACGTTTAATGATGTTTCCTTCGTTGTGTCCCCGTTTTATATCCCTCCTATACGATCGATAAACTTTTACTTAGTCGCGGCAATACATACACACACTCTTTACAGATACACGGGCCAAAGGTTGTGCAGTCCACTGATCATTCAACAAGAGCCAAAGGTTGTACCGCTTATGACAACTCTACACGAGCTGATGATTGCGCCGGTTAGTGGCCATTCTATCCTGGATTCCTCGAGTCGAGAAAGACGCACCACGCTAGATATGGGGTACAGACTAGGGGGGCGTTGCTGATTAATGGTCAGCTGCATCCCAATAGGAGGTATCCCGTGTCGGGCACACGTACAGAGCATCGAAGACTGCAACATACCAATTATGAGAACACTTGTAATACTAACCTCGAGCCAACCGCGAGTAATCGGTTACATATTACTAACATAGTTGTAAGCAAACATTGTCGAAATATTGAACTCCCGGCCCCGTTAGGCTGACGCCATATGAGCCTTAATAAAAATATATATTTTGGATAAAAAAAAATCTGTTTTAAGTCAAATATGCGCCGTTTTGTTCGATGACTTGTTCCCAACAAGATGCCAACTTCATAATACCCCTGTTATAGAAGCTCGCTTCCTTATTGGCAAAAAACTCGGATAGCCAATTTTCACAGGCCTCTTTTGTGGCTAACCTCTGACTACCTAGTTCGTTCGCCATGGACAAAAACAGGTGGTAGTCACTTGGTGCAAGGTCCGGACTATACGGCGGATGCAAAAGAACCTCCCATCCGAGCTCCCGGAGCTTCTGACGCGTCACCAAAGAAGTGTGTGGCCTGGCGTTGTCCTGATGGAAGACAATGCAGCCTCTGTTTATCAAAGATGACCTCTTCTTCATGAGTGTCACCTTCAAGCGGTCCAGTTGTTGGCAGTATAGGTCCGAATTGAGCGTTTGGCCATAGGGAAGCAACTCATAATAGATTATTCCTTGACAATCCCACCAAACACACAGCAGAACCTTCCTGGCCGTTAATGAGGGCTTGGCGACCGTCTGAGCCGCTTCAGCGGGCTTCGACCACGACCGTTTGCGCTTCACGTTGTCGTAAGTGACCCAATTTTCATCGCCAGTCACCATCCGCTTCAGAAACGGGTCGATTTTGTTGCGATTCAGCAGCGATTCACATGCGTCGATACGGCCAAAGATTTTTTTTGCGTCAACGTTTGTGGCACCCATACATCGAGCTTCTTTGTGAATCCAAGCTTCTTCAAATGGTTAATAACGGTTTGATGACTTATCCCCAGCTCTTGGCCGATGCTACGGCTGCTACTATGCCGGTCTTTCTCGGCTAATTCGGCGATTTTGTCGCAATTTTCGACGACAGGCCTTCCGGAGCGTGGCGCATCTTCGACGATCTCTACACCAGAACGAAAACGTTGAAACCATCGTTGTGCGGTGGAAATGGAAACTGTACCGGTCCATAAACTGCACAAATTTTATTGGCAGCTTGAGATGCATTTTTGCCTTTGTCATAGTAGTACTGTAAAATATGTCGGATTTTCTCTTTATTTTGCTCCATATTTGCGACACTATAACTCACGAACGACTTAACCAAACATAACACTGCCAAGTACTATATTATAGCGCGCAAAAATATCTTTCCAACAAGCTATATTATGACTCGATACAATGAATACAACTAGAACTACGCGCTTACAACGACACCTCGCGGAAATACCGCAGGACTTTTTTGACAGCCTAATATGTTGTTTAAGACGTTGAAAATACCTCTTTTCATCTTCAAGAATAAAGTCATCGATTTCTGAGAGGATAGCAAATTCAATGATAATCGAAGCACAGGAATTCGATTACGAATCCCACCCAGCAGACGGTCGAGGAATCTTTGGGAATCCATTCAAACCAAAAACGAACATTAGTCACCAAGCATCGAAATTGGAATAACTTCGGTTGCCTTGGTCCTGTTACATTTTTCTCTAATTGTTTCCAATGTGCAAGGTGATTGGACTTGCCAGTTACTCAATTTGTTCCTGCCACAACTGGCGATAAGACATGGTGATAAGAAAACGTATTTTTGATGTATTTTCCATGTCAACACCTTTTTGGCGTTCCGCATCATGTTCCCTCTTGTTCCCCTTGGGGGAGTTAACTTTGGCCAGCGGCAAAACGCCTTTGCTTCATCAGTAATTATGGCCCCATCACAACATCATTCCCGATAGGCGGGCGTGAAATGTAAGTCGAAATTCTTTGTTTACAATCGAGCAATCAACTCCTCGGTCCTACTCTGAGCACCCGGTAGAGCTCGCAAATTGCCCGCACTGCCACTCTGACTCGGCAACTATTCTCTCGCACACGCACACACGCGCAGCCCCCAAACAAACAAAAGTCAATGATGATACAACAAAAACAAAAGGCAGACAACACGACAAAGAAGCAGCGATTGGAAAACTAGTATGGCTCTGCCGATGCTGTCCGCCGCTGCTGCTGCTGCTGTGGCTCTTTCCTGTCTACAGTAGTTCCCTCTCCTTCCGATCTATTTCTATCTTTATCCATTATACAGATTTTATGTCCAGCGTTTCCGAATAGATGACGGCTGGTCAACACAATCATTGACCGCTACCAACACATGTGGGCGCACGAGTGCCCCTGTGTGTGTGTGTATGTGAAGATATGACGTCTTCATTTTTCTCCGGCGGAACCAGTAACCGGAATCGTGGAATTTTATAGCCGCGGAATTCCTTCACATATATATTCAGTCGCAAACTGGAGAAATTTCAAAACACAAAAAAGCATATAAAGCACAATCTACACACCCTTCTTCTATCGTTGTGGCAAATGTGGCTCGAAATTTCTCCTCCTCTCTCTCTTTTGCTTTGCGTTGCCGCTGGTTTCGTAAATCCTTCAGCTTTTTCCAGTTCCTTCACACAGCGAAATACTTTCCGTACTCTTCACTTTTTTCGCCTTCACTTGTCGCGACGAATAATCACTATTTTTTTCACGCAAGCAAAATGACCGTGCAATCACGTTACACACACGTACACTGGATTAAGAGCGCTGGCACAGGGCAAACTTCCCAAATATTATTTTATTTTTATTGCGGACCACTTTCGCGACCACACATCGGGACGTCTATTGCCACGGACGGTTTCACAGAGAAGGTGGGGGGAGGGCAACAGCAGCAGCAAATAAAGAAAGAAAAAGTTCCGTCGTCCGAACCGAGGGAAAACTGAAATTCCACCGAAACGAATATCTCGCGGCGCGCACTCCAAAGCGAAATTAAGAGCCAATAAAGAAAAGAACTGTTGCTTTCGAGTGCAAAAAATGCACCGCTTGTTCTCCCAGAACGGGACACGGGTATAAATATATATATATAAATTTCACGCAAATCGTCGCGGATTCTCACTTTCGGGGGAAAAATAACTTCGAATTAACACGGGGCAAAAGAGCAAAACGCTGCCGTCGTCGTCGTCGACTCACGAGCAAAAAGCGACACAATAGGCAAGAAAGAATATCCGCATTCAATCCAGTGACACCTCACTCGACCAATACACACGCAACACACAGGCGGACTGACTTTGCATGGAAAACGGTGAAACGGCTCGATACTGCTGTCACGTTCTGGCGCATGTGTTTGCGTACGAGATTGCGGCGTGCATTCCGCCCCAGTTGCAAAACGATGGCGCCCAGTGCTGGAGTATGAATTTGGTACTCTCAACTGGACATAATCGGTTGTTCTTTTGGAGGTAGTAATGCCGTTCCGATTAAGGCAGTATTCTAGTTTAGAAATTAGAAAAAAAAAAAAAATTTCTTCATATTTCTGAAGCTCAGGCATTCAAGAATATCCCTAGAAAGGACTTTTTGGAAAATCCATTATCTACCGAATTAGAGTCCTTTTAGTGATGTGGTATCTCGTTTTGTGCAGCCACAACAAATAAGGGGCTGTTCACATACCACGTGGACTGCGCCGGCTAGTGACCATTCTATTCTGGATTCCTCGAGTCGAGAAGACGCACCATGCTAGATATGGGGTACAGACTAGGGGGCGTTGTTGATTAATGGTCAGTTGCATCCCAATAGTCCTGTGTCGGACGCACGTAGAGAGCATTGCAGACTGCAACATCCCAATTATCAGAGTACTTGTAATACTAACCCCGAGCCAATCGCGAGTAATCGGTTACATATTACTAACATAGTTGTAAGGTAAACATTGTGGAAATATTGAACTCCCGGCCCTGTCAGTCTGACGCCATATGAGCCTTAATAAAAATGTATATTTTGGAAAAAAAATTGTAAGGGGTTGTATCTAGGACACGACCGCATATTTTCGACGTAGAACTACGCAATTATATTATGCAATCTACCTGTTTACCACTTCGAATATTATTTTAGAATGCATCTAAGTTATTGTAATAGATTAGGTTCCTCGTTACAAACTAATTTGATGGACGTTCTTTTACGTTTGATATGTTGCCTAGGACTACCAAAATATGTGAACGGAAGAATTGTCAAACGATCATTGTATTTTACATTTTTCTCTGAAATTATTACACATCTCATGTTTACGTAGTTCTCGAACCTCGAAAGTTCATTCGCCTCTAGTATCTGAAATGACGATTTTCCCAGGCTTCTCAGTTTAAAAGTACGTTTTAGGGAAACATATTCCGGTCTGCACAACGACAAACGAGTACAAAAATACTCAACACCAAAAAAAAAAACCCAACTTGCATGTATTTGCAAAGCGGATTCCCCCAGGCACATTAATTTTGAAGTCCGTGTTAGGGAAAGACAGCTCGGTGGGAACAAAAATACCCCCGACTTGCATGTATAATTGCAAAGCGGATTTCCACAGGTACATCAATTTTGAAGTCTGTTTTGGGGAAACCATAGATCGGGCCAATCAAAACTTGGCAGTTAGGGCGTTTAGATAACGCTTGACATTTTACAGTTAATCAATTGTTCATCTCATGAAAAATAACATTTTAATGATTGTGATAGACGCGTAGAAATATTTCCTATCAATTGATGCAAACATCTTTCTGATCTGTTAAGAAACGTTCGAGTTATAAGCATTAGAAATACGGGTAGGGTTAGCACACAAATCGGCAGAACAAATGTATGGGAAAAAAGAAAATTCTTCCAGTTTTCATGAATTTAAACCGTTTAGAGATTAGAATTGTAATGTATAGCATATCAAACTTAGATCTTAGAGAATTTCCGATTCGATTGGTATGCAAATCATTTGAATTCGTTCACAGTGAAAATAATTATTAACGTTAACTTTATTTCATAAAAACGTGACCTGTTTTCTGATTTGGCACCCTTCCTGAAAGACGTAGTTCTACGTCAAAAAATACCACGTGACATCTTTAGGGGTGGTAGGGGGTAAGAAAATGTCCACGGAGAGGGGGGAGAGGGTACAGACTTAAACCACGTGGACAGGAAAAACAAATATATCTTTTAAATGCAATCACCTATACATTCAAAATTAAATAAAATCTGTTACATTTTTAAGAATTTAAAAACTCTCCGTATTTATCAATAAACGAATTGAGCCGTCTGAGAGTGCAGCCCAGTCAAACGTTCATATTTTTTCTCATATCATTGAACTTTTTCAGTGGAATCTATATTCTAAAAATATCTAATGTAAACTTTCTTTGATTCAACTTTCATAGTTACGGAGTATGCATAGACGCCCATAACCCAAAACTATAAAAATACTTTCTATACATGTTGTTTTATATCGAGAATAGATAGTTTTAGGATAATAACGTCTGTATAGTTTTTCATACAGAATTGCGTGTAAAATGAATGCAGTTGTAAAATATTCAAATTAATGGAACCAAGTAGCTTTTAGGAGTAACGAAGAAACTTATAATTTTGTGTTTTTATGGGTTTTTACTAATTTTCCAAAAATGCATGATATTGTTTTTATCAACCAAATTGAAACTACCATTTTGTCTCAAATTCCGAAATTCTGATTTTTTACTTAAATTCCGATCACTTCATTGTAAAAACTGAATTTATTGAACATCAATGTTATTTTGATACCTATGAATGTTGTTATACAGAAAGGTTTATCCTATAGAATATCGGGGTTTCCATTATTCAATTATTTATAACATTGATGTTCAGTAAACTTAATTTCAAAATGAAGTGTTCGGAATTTGAGTCTGTTCGGAATATAAGTCGAAACGATACAGCGTTCCGAAATCACTTAAAAACCCTTCGACCCTTTACTCCAACACAGCCGGGTGCTATGATTGATGCTAGGATCGTTAGCAAAATCTCAAGCAGAACTGTCAGTGGGATACTCGATATGTTGGCGCCTGTCAGTTCAATAGAGGTTCTCTAAAGACGTCACCCGGGTGCTCCAACACCTCAGGAAGCTTTATGATTTCCAGATGAAATGAGCACACTTCTGAAATAAAGCTGTGAACGTAAATGTACTTTCTAGTATTGAATATGTATTCTATGTAATAGCAACATATTTTTTGAAAGTGTTTAAAAAAAACGTGAACCAAAATAGTACCTGATAATGATTTTAAATCCATTTATTTCAGTTCGATTGGCGTTACTCAAAATCAATCTTTGCAATTGTGTGGTTTAAATTCGGATGCGGATTGTTCAACTGTATTTTGCACGTTTCCGTGTTGGGGAACCAGATAGACTTGATATCTTCGCAGATAATACAAAAACAAAGTATTTCAAGTATCTAAATTTCAACTCATACGAAACATATGCTTTGTTTTGCTAATCGTTTCTCTGCCATAAAACCTGCCACAGCAAAGCGTGACAGGGTATAGCTAGTAAAGTTTGAAACAAATAAACTCCAATTTTTGACTTCATCAAAACTGGAGAAGTACTGGTCAACCACTCCATGTTGCCAAAATGTAGTAATCGGACGGAGCAATGTAGAGGTCCCCCGTAATGGTTTCATTCAGTTTTAGCAGCTCATAGTACACCACACCCAGCTAGTCCCACCAAATAAACAGCATAACCTTCTGGCCGTGAATATTCCGGGCGGCCGTCGATGTTGATGCATGGCCGGGGTATCCATACGTTGCCCGACGTTTAGGATTGTCGTAATGAACCCACTTTTCATCGCCAGTAACGATTCGATGCAAAAAACTCTTTCTTTTATGTCGTTGGAGCAGTTGTTCGTGAAAAATCACGTTCGACGTCTCGTGGCTTCAATTCATACGGCACCCGATGTCCTATCTTTCGGATTATTCCCATCGCTTTGAAACGATCGTATATGGTTTACCGAGCTACTCCAAGTGTATCTGCAAGTTCTTGTTGCGTTTATGTCGGATCTTGATCGAGTAAAGCCTCCAAATTTCAAACTTTTTTGGCGGTCCGGAACGTTCTTCGTCTTCCAAGTCAAAATTGCCACTTTTAAATCGTGCAAACCACGTCTGACATGTTCGCTCAGTTGGAGCATGATCACCATAAACTTCCACCAAAGTGCGAGTACCTTCCGCAGCTTTTTCTTCATATTGAAGTAATGAAGTAACACCTCCCCGCAAAAACACTCTTGTTGGTACGAAATTCGATATATTCGAAGTGGCAAAAAACTATGTTGTTTACGCTTCAACTTTTTGAGATATACTGAAAAAGACGCACAATGACAGTAGCTTTCCAACGAATGTCTGGACATTTGATTTACTGGAATAATAATCAAGTTACATCATCTGTTGTAAAACCGAAGAAACTTATCGGTACACCTAATAACATCTCAAATTACATTCGAATGCCTAATCTAATCACCTAATCTTCAAATTGAATCTAACACCTAATCTTCAAATTGAATCTAACACCTAATCTTCAAATTAAAAATGGCGTCAATTGTTTTCGAAATTCTGCATTTTAACTGGTTCAAAGACCAGTTAGCGTTCGCCCAGTTAAAAAGCAGTCCAGTTAAAAAAATTCAGTTACCGAATGATAACTGTACATACACCCTCTTGCAGAAATAATACGGAACATCTCCGGTGTCCGCTAGAAACTAAAAAAAAACAAAATTGGGTAAATTTATTAGATTAGAAGGTTATTTATAAGATTTATTAGAATTATCAGATATTTTTTTTGTTTGGTTGTCATTCAGAACATCCATGACAGACAGCGGCTCAATTTGTTTGATGAATCTGGTATTTGTTTTACCAGCTTCCTAAATAATCATATTACTTCAAAGAATCGCTGGCTGTTCAATGACCCTTATTCTGTATTTCGATCGATTCGAAATATTTCGAACGACTTGATAAAATTCCATCCTGTATTCCGTTCGAGTGCATTTTAAATTTCGTTCGATCTGTTTCTCTTCGAACATTAAATTGGCAAAACGTTCGAAATAGGGAATGCGAAATTATATTTCCAATCAAATAACGATTTCGAACGAACTGGAAATCCGTCGGAATACAGAATAGGGCTGAATGAGTCGGTTCGATTTTTATTCCCAAAGGAGTATATCAGGGACGAAAACCAAAACGGAATAATTCTCTGAAAATATGAGACAAGCAAACCAAACAACTCGCGAAAATTCTGACAGTTGCATCGATAGCTTCCACTCGGTCGATTCTATCGACTTTGTCCGGTATCTATAATAGTAAAATAGAGCTAACGAAGAACATTTTTATCGACTTGATTTCTATAATAGGGCCCAAGATTATCTTGATTAACAAAAACCGAAATTTTGCTCGATATGATAGTGATAGTCGATTCTCATCGACTCGATTTACATAATAGGGCACAGTGTTTTTGGCCACGGCTTTAAGCCCTTCAAAGATGTGTACAACATCTTTGAACAACAGCATCTGATAATTTTCAATGGTATCGGCCGGATTTAGTTTGATGTTTGTTAACGAATTATTATGAGTCGATTTAATACACGGTGCACATACACATACATACGGACAAATGTCCGTGCATATTTTGGGCCTCAGTAACTGGACTAAATTAATTGTGGTTGCTGGCCCTCCCAGACACAACGCATTTAGTTAATTGAACTATTCATCGAATACTCTACTTCAGTTTATTTGAACACCTGAATGAAATGGTTTGTACGAAATTTAAGCAACTTTTTATTATAGGTATCGAAAATATTCTTTCCAAATTCCATTTCTTAATTAGTAGCATTGTTAGAAATCGCTACCAGACATTATGATGGCCTTGCTACGTTTTGGTGGCAAATGATAAGGATTCCAAATAATTGGACTGCCCGGCCGAACCGATACACGCGACTGCTGGTTCCGCAAAACTCCCGAATCTGAACCATTGAACGATTGCAAACTTGTGACTGTCGTGGTTTTATTCTCCCTAGGAAAGAACTGTTCACTTGGTGATGGTTCTGTACCAGGTTCTCCAAACGATGCCACGCAATTCGATGGTTTTCCCGTTTCGGATGTTGTAGGTTCCAAAGGATGGGACTGCTTGTCTGGCGACAGCCCCAGACCAGAATCATTCATCGATTCCTCATGATTCGATGCCATTCCTATCTCGGATGTTGAGTGTTCCAACGAACAGAACTGATAGCTTTTCAAAGTGATCTGTGTGGGAAATATTGAAACTCGTGAATTGAATCACTTGAAACAGTTATTAAGCTTACCGTAATGTTATAAACAGAGAAACGTGTTCAACTGATAAAAATGTCTTTTGAGTTCGACCTGCTCGATTGTTCTCGAATTAATGGAGGGGATTTGCTAAGTAAAGTTTTTTTACTTATTCAAAAAGGCGCGAAAAGAAGGTGCTTTCGCGTTGACGGATTTGACCTACATGTGTTGTCATTGGGGAGTGAGTATGATAATGAATTTTCAGACGCAATAAACACACTTTCAAAGTGCAGTTTATAAATGGAAATTTACTTTTTAGTATCGAATATGTACTCTATGTAATAGTGCAACACTTTTTTTCGCAAATTGGAAAATATATTGAGCAAAAATCGTGTCTGGTAATGATTTTATATTATAATGGTAAGCTATAGAAGAAATATAAGGAAATTAATATGAATATTGTTAAGAAAGAATCATAAACACATGTTAAAAGTAATCAAATGACATCAAGTCAAAAATTTTTATTCAAATTTTAACAATTTAAAACTACATTTGGATCTGTTAATCTGATAGGAAGTAAAGTGATCCACAAGCACTAACGTGGCCATCAGATGTCGACACTGTATATTTTTAATCGTGGATCAAGGTATATTACATCAATAACAGGTATATTACATATATATCAAGGCGCCTAGAAGTATATCCTGAGGTGGGCCAATTTGTTGAAACCATCTTGGAAGCCTACTGTGTGTGCATTCGTGAAACTGAAAACGTTTTTTTTTATTACAGAGTCAGTTTGGAACTGACTCAGTTTTAAAAACGAATTCGCTAGAAGTCGTACTTCGGTCGTTTTGAGTTTTTGTTTCTTCCAGGTGTTGTTATCGATTTCAGTGCAATCCAACGAGTGATAACAATAATAATTTGTCTTTAGAACGAGATGTTGATATTTGGATTGTTGTTTAGTAGTTTCAAATTTCAAAATCTTATCGTGCAACGTAATATGTCCAACGCGCGTCGCGCGTCAGTCAAAACGTCCAATGTAACATTTGTCGTTCCGAGGCTTCAGCTTTGAGTTCAAATCACGGGACAACAGTTATGATTAGTTTTTCAGAGTTATTATTGACTGCTAGTGGTGAAAGTAATGATGAAGATTGATGCCTTTTAAGACGATTCGCGGAGTAATGTTCGGGTCTTTAACTTCGTTTTTCTCGAGGTGACGAAAATGTTACATTGGACCTATGTAACAAATGTAAACAAATCGAGTTAATGGATGCACACTACTAGTTTTCAATCATTGAATGCATTGCGGAAACAATCGTTTAAGTATCCTTTCTACCTTTTTATTACCGACACAAAAAATGTCCAATGTACAGATTCGAATTTCAAGCACTCAACTGTTACTTCGAACGCCACTTTCCTCTGACGCTCGATATGTCCGAAGTAACGATACAATCAAAACAACACGAAGTCGTACTCCGGACATTTTGATTTTTTGTTACTTTCGGGTGTTGTTATCGTTTGTAGTGCAAATCAACGAGTGATAACAATAATGATCTACTTTTGGCGCGAAGTGCAGGTATTTGGATTATTGTACAGTAACTATTTTCAAATTCTTATCGTGTGTTGGCAACCTTTTCGTTCAATTGATGTTGACATTTCGATTTCTGCGTTCGTTGAGTTTCGGTATTTGTCAGTTACAATACCAAACATTGTTTTCAAGATTGGACTAGTTTACAAAAACACGAATGGAATGTAAGGATTTTACTCATTTGATATACAATTTCATATATTGTTTTGTTGTTTTCAGCTGAAAATATTACGGAGCAATACGCAGTTATAGTGGCGGTCGCTCTTCATACATTCGTGTGTATGTATGGATTCGGGCTAGTCGGTCACTTTAAAAACAATGAATCAGATCGTGAATTACGAGAGAGCACTCCGGTAAAAACATTGTTTCATTAAATAACTCGCAACTTTCCTGCCTTCTAGACCCCCATGACAGGATTCAAAATAAACTAGAATGATGCATCTTCAATGAACACCGGATCTACGAATGAAATAGAGAGAGAGAGAGAGCAGAATCATAGCTGAGCACAGTCCCGGTGATGCTTCAATAGATGCTGATTTAACCACTACCGAGATCATGTCGGAGGTGATACATGATGAGAACAGTACGGCACTACTGCGAGAATTTAACAAACATTCAAACTCGCTAGCGATAAAATGTTCAACATGAATGTTCTTTATTACACTAGAATTATTTGTTTTCAATTTCATCATTTGTTTTTGTTTTATGTGGAATCTTATTAAAGTCGCCTGCCCAAGAGCGACTTTATGTAACCTTATGTCTTTTTTATGTAACCACTAAATTTGTAGTGATGATGATTATCTGTTTCACGCAGTTGATTTTAATATTGGACTGAATTGGAAGCATTTTTCTACACAAATGTTGTATTATAAAGCTGCTCGTTTAAATACCAATGAGAGTATTGAAAAGTTACGTATATATTGATGCTTTTGATTCTACTTCCTTTCGTTCGAATTAAAGAAAAATCTAAGCAAAACAGATCTTTTGGAAACAAACTGTTTTGTTAATAATTCGCTCTCCATATGATTTCCTGGGGTAATTGAAGAAATGACATCTCAGCTAGCGTAATGACGTGTGATGCATGATGACAGATGAAAACTTAACGATTTTGTCACGTTTGAGTTGCCTTAGGCCGTCTACACAATCGCATCGCCAACTCAGCTCTGCCCATTGAGACAACTCGAACGCGATGAATTCGTTAAGTTTTTATCCGTCATCATAAACTGCCTAATCGCTGGCAGAGATGCCATTTATTTAACTGCCGAAAAAATCATACGGAGAGCAAATTATGAAAAATTGGTTTGAAAAAAACTACTTTACTTGGGATTTTTCTTGACACCAGGCAAAGAAAAAATAAATAAAAACTTAATTTCACAAATCATCGAATCAAATTGAATGCATACGCGGCTTCTTAAAACTACAATAGAATCAAAAGGGCACATTTGAAATACAATTTACACTATAGCAGAAAAAAAATCTGCTTATCTGGCATTCCTGGATGTACTTTTTTCGAAGGTGTTTCATCTCATATATCAAACAATAATACCATTTTTATTTAAAAAATGTACCGTTGTGTTAATATTCCTTCGTGTGTACAATAGATTTCAGAATTTCTTTTGGGTTCTGCTTTTTTTCTAAATTCTAAATATTTCTAAAAAATGGATGTATATATTTATTTTTCGTTGGAGTAATACCACAAACCAGCAAACAATATTTACAAACATAAAAAAATCATTGAAATAAGAATACAGCCGAAAAGAATTATATAAAGAAAACAGAAAAATTTTCAACAATTCTTCTAAAGAATGATTTATGTATACACTAACGCTAAATATGAAAAATTATCCCAGGGGTCACATATTCGCAGACCGCACCTTCGCACATGGTACAATCGAGAATCAGGGATGATAACGGTTTCCCGGGAAATCTGACCAGAATTATCCAATCTTAGGCTATCTGTTGGTATTTGTTAAATCATTATTATAACCGACGGCATCAAGCTAAAGGTGACATATTTACCTAACATACTTATTTCGGCTCGCTGATAACAACAGACAGCAACAATTGCTGTTAACTTGGAAAAAACACATCCAGCGGATTCTGTGCTTCTTGCTCAATCTCCAATATTATACGCATCCTTGACCAAATCAGCACTCTTCCCGGACGGTATATCAAGAGAACTTACATATTGATGGCATTTCCTAACGTCAAACGAATATATATTATATATAAACTAAACCAAAGTAGCAAAATATTTACATCTCGTTCGTTCATAGAAACAGATGCGCCAATATTGTAAACACTGTTTTGCATCACCACTGACAGATATTGAAATTCAATGAACGCAGAAATCAAAACGTCAACAGCAATTGAACGAAAAGGTTGCCGACACAAATCGCGCGCGACTCGACATGCTGAGTTGAATCGAAAAAGTTGGTCCGACCAAAGTTGCCAGTTGCCTAGTGTGTATGCTCCAATTTGATTACACATGTTCTCAACTTTTTTGACAGATTCGTTAAGTTGCTTTCCAACTTAGGTTGCCTAGTGTGTAGATGGCCTAAATGTGCAGAGCTGAGTTGGAGATCCGATTGACATCGCCAACATAGATCGGGTTGCGGCTGCGTACACTGAGAGAAATATTCAGTAAATATGACGAATTTTTTGGTAAATATTACCAATTCGTTAGTTATTTTTCGACCCTACTACCCTACACTTAGAAAAATCCTCGGTCGAGAACTAGCAAAAACATTTGGTAATGCAAAATTAGTAGAATGTACAACTTTTTTGTACATATTGTCAACAAACCCGCATCCCTACCAGAGATTAGTATATTTTACTCGATAACATTAGTAAGCTTGGATTTTGTCATATCTGAAAACTGGTGAGAAAAGCGGGTATTAACCTAAGTGGTGCGGACTCAATCCACTTCATTCTCAAGCAAATTCATGCATGTTTTCAAGCGATTTCTTGCAATAAATTCTCAGACCACCAGAGATGCCAGATTTACAAATATGTTTGTAAATTTACAGACATATCTGTAAAACATTCATCACATCTATTCATCACATCAAAAATATTTGACTCACCATATGACATTTTTCCATAGTTTTAATACAGAAAAGTTATTATATTTAGTATATATCAATACACATGACGTTAGACCAGCGATACTCAACCTGCGGCCCGGCAGTCCTTCTTGTTGGCCCATCTGGTTTGTATGATGTTTGGAACTCATACACATAAGTACTTTTGCCTTGACATCATTGCAGACGAAAAAGAGGATACGGTTATTCACAATTAATGAACAATTGCATTCTCTGCAGGTAAGGAAAAATCTTGAACGAAAATTGTCTCTGATAATTATTTTCTGTTCTAGATAAGATTGTTTTGCTGAAATGCAAGGAGATTTATTGAAAAATAGTAGGGTCAGGACTATGTCTTCTAAGTATTTAAACAACATCGAATAAAAATTTTCATTCTATTTTCAACAACTTACATTTGCTTTCGGGTCTGCTTATGACGAAATATGGGTTACTGTTCGATATTGTTACGACAGACATGGTTCATGGCCGTGTGGTGATCTAAAACTTGTATAGCCTTGCATGGCGGATGGAAAATATACACTGCATTTTTTTATAAATTTCATCAACGACAAGACCGCAAGCCTAAGACGGCGCCAGTGGTTGTGTGGTTAACGTAACAGCTTCACAATCCGATCAGCCTGGGTTCAATCCCAGCTGGCGTCGTTGGGATTTTCTGAGGTGAAAAATCTCTGGTTACGTCTTCCTTCGGAAGGGAAGTAAAAGAAGTTGACCCGGCTCATGAGTTGTTGAGTCTGATAGGTAGGAACAGGTGGAGTCGCCTCCCTGATGTCGGTGATTGGCACTAAAGTGGCGGAAATAGGCCGACGAAAAATAAGCGAAGATAAAAAAAAGACCGCAAGCCTTGGTAGATGTCCAATATATCAACGGAGAAATACTGTTTTTCATAAAAATTAACAACGCGTATGTTTGTGTATGTATGTGTAGATCGTTGAAACATTTAAACACACTTACAGCACATAAGTTATTAAGTGGTCCGAAAAATAATTTTTTTCCACTTTTTCCCAAAAATGACAAATGAAAATTAATAACTTTTGAATCACTGAATCGATTTAGATGATCGACATATAAAATTGACCTAGCCTTTTATAAAAAAATATTTAACTTGCGGAAAACATAATTATATTTTTGTAATTATTGATTGTAGTCGTTTTTTATTTTTTATGACTTTAGACTAGAGGGCGCTATATTTTTTTATATTTTTTCTTGAAAGCTGAGGATTTTTTACACAACATATCTCGATATCAGGGTTGCTATTTTTTCGTTTTTTAGATATGATTTTTAAAAACAAATCATTTTTCCCCATTTGTCCAAAAATAACTTTCTGCAAAAAATCATAACATTTGAACTACTGAACCGATTTAGATGATCGATATATTAAATTGAAGCCAATAAGCAAAATTCACACTTGCGGGAAGATAGGATTCTAGTAGCATAGGTCTAGTTTAGTCACATATGAATATTGATCGAAGACTTAAAACATGTTAAATTTACAAAATTCTAACTTAAAAACGATAATTTTAGCATCTCTGATATCGAGATATGTTAGGTAAATAATCCTCAGCTTTCCATAAAAAATATAAAAAAATATAGCGCTCCTATCTTTAACCGAGAAAACTATGAAAAACTAACTGAATCCATAATTACAAAAACAAAATTCTATTTTTTCGCAAAAGTAATATTTTTTCAAAGAAAAATAACTCGTAAGCTTCAAATTGATATGTCGATGATATGAATCGGTCCAATAGTTCGAAAGTTATGACTTTTTGTAGTGGGAAAAATGGGGAAAAAATGTTTTTCGAACCATCGATTAGTTTTGCAAAATCATATTTCAAAAACGAAAAAAAAATAGCATCTCTGATATCGAGATTTTTTTTATAGATATGCAAGTTAAATATTTCTCAATTAAAGCTCATTGGCTTAAATTTGATATGTCGATCATCTAAATCGGTTGAGTGGTTCGAAAGTTATAAATTTTTGAAAAAAGTCATTTTGGGGAAAAGTGGAAAAAAATGATTTTTGGTATCACCCTAAAATGGAAATGGGCACCCTAATGACAAATTAAAAAAATACGAGTTTAATGTTTTGCGATAAAGAACAAAATTACCACTTTTGACGAAGATCTGACAACCACTATATTAGTTTGGCATGGAATGGCTGTATATATATACAGAATACAATCTTACGTGCATCGTGATGTACAAAGTATTAATGAATAAGTGAAAATTAACGTTAAAAGACATTTCTATAGATCTGCACACTTTTACAGACTTTTCCACATTTTTAACAGACATTCACATGTTTTTACAGACTTTTTTTAAAAATCATCTGGCAGCTCTTCCTTCCACTTTTTATCGAATATTTCCAAATCGCAGGAGTAAACATTTACGTGACTCTGACTTTGTTTGTTTTTGTTACGTTCGCAAAAACGTTATGACAAAGAGAGGGGACATCAAAAATGCGTTGCTCAGTGAAAGGCTGAGATGCTCTTTCAGAGATGCAATGGTTAATTAAACAATTGACGGGAAAATGTAGTTCGTTCATTTTTTAATTTTACTTATTTTTGCCCTTGACAACAATACCTCTTTTATAGTGTTGATTATCATAAGAAAAATAACACTCCTGATCGTTGGATCTCTTTTGACATTTCAATTGGATCTTTTTTGACAGCCGTTTTGATTCAGTCCGCACTACCTAGGTATTAACCATTTTCATTGTTCCCATGAGGCAATACGGAGGTATAATAAGGATATAATTCTGATACGTGCATTTTCGGCGAGAAAATGTAGCCGATATTGGGCTTCCGAATCATGGTTCTGTTTGACATTTGTGTTTATGAGTACGGTCGAAAATGACTATAGATTGGTAGTATTTACCAAAAAATTCGTCATATTTACTAATTATTTCTCTCAGTGTACATCCTACGAAAAAAAATTGGTAGGCACAAGTGCCAAACGAAACTACGGTTTGTAAGTCCAGTGTTGGCTCAATTTTGACCCAACAAAATCGATTCATCCGTTCAGTGTTGGCACACCATCGGTACAATACAAGTGAAATTGATGGTTCTCATTTGTAATTGGGATTAGGGATATTAACAATAAGTTTTGAATAATATTTATTTCAAAAGCTGTGTTGAAATATTTTTATCTTTATTTAATTATTGAAAAGCTTTTCCAGTAGGCTTTCAACGAGTGAGTTTTGTATTACAGTACTCAATAGAATACTTTTTCGGGCATCCTCATTCTCTACAGCTTAGGCAGAACTACATGGTTGAAATACAAAAATTGAGTTTCGTTATGAAAAAGGCCTTGAGTGCAGCAGGTGTTTTTCACCTGAAAATGGAAAAAAAGGTGCACAGTCAAAACTTGAAGAGAAAATATAGAATTAACTTAACCGTTAAAAAGAATCAAAATACGCCAAAAATTCATATGTCAAACAATATAGAGTAAAAATACAAACAAACATACAAGCCTTCGCAACTTATCGCCTTCGTAGAAGTTAGATGTTAGTGGCAGTTGGACTCTCAGTGCTTCCCATATATCCACCTCGTCGTTCTCGCTACGCGACTCGAATCGCAAATTACATCAATTCATCCTCATCTTCGAAGGTGATTTGAAGATGGAAATCGGAACCACGTCGTACATACTCGGATGGGACATCGAAACACAAATCCTCGATAATGCATGTCGTACGCTCTTTGCTCTTCTTGATGTGGCTCACGTTGATCACGGGTGCACCTATCGCGAATACGTTGCCAAATGCAACAATCACGTTCAACAAATGGAATAGCTCGATTTCTACAAAATAGAACGAGTTGTGTAACACTGCGGCAAACATTTAGAAAATAATTGAATATTCACCTATTTTCACTGGTAATCCCGATGGAAGCTGCATGGTACCGAAATCTTTTAGTTTGGTCACTCACGGACTGGTCATTGTAGCCATGTATGTTGTATGTTTTTCACCCGGCCACATTATAGCTTTGAATCGAGGCACCTTTCTTTTCTGTTTTCTAACATTTCTCCCATGGAGGTCAATGTCAGTAAAATACTCCTTCGCGGCGGAATCTGTCATGAGCAATTCATTCGACGAGATAGCAGTCTCCTGAAGTTGTCCGAGGGGAACATGCATTGACAGTAGAGGCAGCTGACTGGGTTTGGCGCTAGGTTGCAGGTGGATTTTTTCTTCTGCTGTATCGACGATTGATTTGAATCTTCTGTGTCGCAGTTGTTGCTCTTGCACGCCGAGCCGGAAGCCACCAACCCCTCCTCGTCGCTTGTGCAGCGGAATATCGGATATGCTGTAAGAAAAATATTCATATTCATAATATATAAGATCTTTCGCAAATCTAACTACACAAAAAAGTCGAAATTCACCTAAAATAGTTCTCGTACACCACGTTCGTACCGTTATCTTCACCGACGGTTCCAGCAAGGAAGCGGACGAAATCACTTCGGAGCAAATTTATACACAAAATGACTCTCCATTAACCCCCGGACGCGAATTTTCTGTTGTTGAGCGACCGGATATGCCCCGCAAATCGTGCTTTGATGGTAGGGTTTGTGGGCTGCTGTTGGTAGTCGTCGCTGAGTGCCACCGCAAAGAGCTGCTGTAGAATGTTGCTAGCCGTGATAAGCGAGTGCGGACGCTTCCCGCTGTAGTTGTTATTATTGTTGTGACGATGTAATTGGAACTATCGAACTTTCGAACATATTGTCCATCAGCTGGTGAGAATTTTGGCTGCGGACAGTGTGTAACTGAAACAGCACAGACGATCTGCGCTGGTGCTACTGCTCCTCATCCGAGTCGATTTTGTCCGAATTGTGATTTTTTTTTGCTGATAATTGCTCGGTGCGTAACAGTTGCTTCACGATGCTGGCGGTACGATTAGCCAAACTGATATCCATCGCTTCCTGGGACGACGAGTCGAGCAAGGGGGAGCAATTCATTGCTGGTTGTGATCTGTTGAAAACGGAAGAAAGGAAAAAGTAAACGTTAGTCAGAGCATCAATCAAATGTCATCATCGTAATGCACGTGGATTTCTGTCGTTTTTAGCCTCCATTGATTAGTTTGTCCAAAAACATTTCGCTCCTTATCACTTATCAGCTCCTCGTTTTACTCCCGAGTAAAACATTCGTTATTGTTTTCTGCGGTTAGAAACTGAAAAAGAAAAATATTTGGGTAAAATGAATCATAACAAAACATCAATTACCTCCGAATCGATTCTCTTCCACAAGAGGAATGGCGATTGCATACACAGTTGCTAGGTATGAACATACTAGAGATTACTTATGCTATGAAGTAAAATTTACGAATCATTGGTAGGGATGTAAATTGCATCTGACATCAGTTTTACCGAATTTTGGTATTATGTACAAAAAATGTGTATATTTTACCAATGTTTCAACTACTAAAGATTTGGTAGCTGCATTTACTAATGGTTTTCTCCAGTATAATGTGTAGATGGCCTAACTCGAAATTATATTCATTATTTTTTTTCTGAGTGTACTGTCATCGCGACAATATAAATCATACACTGGAGAAATAGTTTAGTAAAAGCAGCTACCAAATCTTTAGTAGCCAAAACATTGGTAAATTATACAAATGTTTTGTAAATATTACCAAAATTGCGTAAAAGCGATGTCAGACGCAATGAACGTTCCTACCAGAGATTCGTAGATTTTACTTCATACCATTAGTAACTTTGTTTTTTTGTCATACCTAACATCTGTGATGTGCGCACTTTGCAAATCGCCATTTCTATTTTGAAGATGAAGCGATTCGGAGGTAAGCATTTTTTTGATGTTACGTTTCATTACATATATACATATTTAATATTATTAACATATGTATTTCTTTTCTTCATAGAGACACGAGAGAACGAAATGCGGATGAAACGTGCTGGTGCTACCCAAGACGGGTCTATGGTACTAGGTGAGGCCGTTTCGTCACTAAGTTGGTTAGGGGAGCGGTATATGAAAACAGCACGGAAGAAAGCAGAAGGGGAATTATTTGCTTGTAGCGTGAAAGAGACAGACTGATCACGAGCGAGCTTCGGCAATAGCGTATTGTGTTTTGTTTACAAACAAAATACAGTAGACTTCCAAGATGGCTGAAGAGTGGTTTTAGCAAGTTGGCCCACCTTAGTATATACTTCTAGGCGCCTTGGTGCTACCGACACTCCCTACATAATGCTAACTAGAGCGATGCAACAGAACGATGAACGGGAACTTTCCTCGTGTACGCTGCTCATAGAATAAGTTATATATTATTATTATAATGTATTCTAAGTATGTGGAGTTAAATGTAATCAAATAGAATTTTTCAAATTAAAAATAATTTAAAAAAAAACATTTTTATTATCCCTGATGATTATCTCTCACAAATGAGAAGCAAAATTTTCACTGATATTGCACCAATGTTGGACCAACAAATCGTAGTTTGTTTGACGTTTGTGTCTACCATTTTTCTTTCGTAATATGTACCAATGATTAGTAGGGTAGAAAATGACTAGAGAATTGGTAACATGTACCAAAAAATTCGTCGTATTTACTAACTATTCCTCTCAGTGTACTCTTTTTCGCGCCTTTCCGAACCCAAAGGAAGCTCGTCGTGTGGACATTTTTGCATTTGTTTTCCATCATTCAAATCAGGCGCTAGATTCATTTTATTTTCTTCGAAGGATCATGATGCCATACCGAGCAAATTCCAGTGAGTAACCTAATTGATTTAAACAATTGTAAATAATTGGCAATATACTAGAGAAAGCTTAGCGGTTTCTAACATTTCAGGCCAACATATTCCTGGACCTCTACGGGAACTTGCCCGACGGATGCTCGTTTATGTGTATCGCAACGAAGGCTATATAACTGCATGCTATCATCAATTTTGGGAACAATTCCTCGTCCTCAATGCGGACGTGAGTCTCACAGCCGAGAAATTACGCGACCTGTTTCTACGTATTGTGCATGACCCGAGTTGCTACGAAGGCTTGCCGGAGGGGGTTTTTATTTATTTGAACCCGCATCGTTTTCCGATCGGAATAGGAGTCTATACTGTGCACAATGATCCAAGTTGAGCCAGTCCCATCATCGTGGGGAAAATGACACCATTCTCCAACATCAATCATCAGGAGAGTGGACCAAAAATGGTTATCGTCAGCATTCTTTCATGTTTTCAGGCTGAACTAAAGTTAAATATGTTTATTTCATATAAATTCAGAATTGATTTACGCCCGACCAAGCCGTTAATGAAAGTACAGCTTGGAAAGATATGATTTGTTCTTGATAATAAAAAAAGAGGTTGATGCTCATTTGTTTCATCGTTCCTTTCTTTACGTTCAATCTTATTAATTCTTCCAAGCGTAATACAGGAATATGGGAAATGTGATCGGTTTGCCTTTTTATGCGCGCGCAAAAAAATGCCCCTTCGTCGGTGCGCGTCCGTCACAATCACACTCGCAGAATTCCTCTCCCCAGCGAGGCGACGATAGGCAGATCGCGTAATTTCAAGAAAATAGCGTAAAAAGCGAAGCCATTCCATGCTAAACTGATATAGTGGTTCTCGGTGTTAGATTTGTCCCTTATCGCTAAATATTGAAAAATCATAACACAAAAATGAAAAACATTTCTGATTTTTTGGACATGTTAGGGGCTGACCACATACCACGTTCACAAATTTAGGAGGGGTTGGGGGTGAGAAAATGTCCACGGAGAGGGGGAAGGGGGTATAGACAACGTCCACGTGGACAGGAGGAATATATTTTTTTCAAATACTATCACCTATGCATTCAAAATTAAATTAAACAATACATATTTCAGAATTTCAAACTCTATCTATTTATCAATAAACGGATTAAGCCTGAGAGTGCTGCCTAATCAAACGTTCATTGATTTTTTTCTCATTGATCTTCTTCAGTAAAATATGTATTATAAAAATACCTCACGTAAACTGTGAATGACCATGCTATTTCCTATGATCGAACTTTTATAGTTACGGAGTATGCATAGACCCTCATAGTCCAAAACTACGAAAATTAAACGATTAATGGTTTAGATTTCATGATACAGCGCGGACTCGATTATATACAGTCTCTGATTACTTTTCACTGTATATAATCGAATCTTGTATATAATTGAGTCAAAAAAATTGTTTTTCTTGTTCGTTTTTAATGCATGTATTATTCGTTTTTTGAATAAAAAAGAAGAATTTGATTTTTGATTCATCCCCTTAAAGTCAGAAAACACTTTTCTCACATGAAAAAAATAAATTTATCCAGATTCTCTCAGGAAGTGATAGACGATCATATTTGATGAAAAAACGCATCTGTTCGAATTTCAACAATGACAGTGTTATAGACCATTTTTTTGTTTCGAGCTCTGTTGCCTCAAACTAGCTCTACATTAAAAAAGTACGCTACGAAAGTCGATTCTGTTGCTTTCACTCGAAAGATGAGAAATTGTCTTAAAATTTATTTTAAGCTTGATTGTTTCTATCAATTAAATTGAAGTTCTCTAACCGTTCTACAATTTGTTCTTTGACACCCAACTTCTATACTTAATTTGGCTGCAATATCTATAACAAATCATCCCAAGCAAAATCTTCAAAAATCACGATTTTTACCCCACTGTACATGTAATAGCCACTTAAGTTTCACCTTAACGTTTAAAGGTTACCTTTCTGCTTGAAATAAGTCCATAATTGTATATAATCAAATTACATATAATCGAGTCCGACTTGTATGCGTAAATGAGTTTTCATCAAATATAATTTTCAATACATTTTGTTATATCTCGAGAACAGTTAATCTTACGGTAATAATGTCTGTATGGTTTTTCGTTTAAAATTGCGTGTGAAATCATTTTTACAAAGTGTTTTAATTTCGTCAACTTCTAGGAATTAATATTTACATTTGCGTGAGATTGTCCATGCATCAGTGGTCGTCAATCTTAAACCACTTGAGCCAGTACATATACATAAACATATACATGGAATTGCGTAGCTGATTCGGAATATGTCATGAGGTGATAGAGGATCATATTTGTTAAAAAAAAATCCTCCTGAGCATACGGTCAATTCTCAACTAGGACAAAGTTGTTGAACTTTTCTTGAGCCTAATTTTATGTTTTGAACTGACTTTAATTTAGAAAGTGTACTACTTAGAATAATTATGCTGCTCATTTGAAAGATAAGAAAATGCGTAGAATGCAGTTGTAAAACATTGAAATTAATCGAACCAAGTAACTTTTAGAGATACAGAAGAAACTGAAAATTTTGTGTTTTTATGTTTTATATTGAAAATATATCTAACACGAATTCATAGGAATTTTAATCAGTACCCGCTGAAAATTCCTCGAACTATTGCGGAAAAGGTTTCGTATTGCGCTGATGAATAAAACTGAATCGAGTGTGTAAATGAACCGATATAAGCGCGATTCACATACAACATCCACGTCACGTTCACGTTCCGTCACGTCACGTTGCGTCAATTATTCTTTCAAGCAGTTCTTATGCAAACATTCACATACACCGGCAACGGCAACTTCGACTTGCCGTTGCTGATGTATGTGAATGCTTCAATAGGAATTGCAAGGAAGAATAATTGACGCAACGTGACGTGACGGAACGTGAACGTGACGTGGATGTTGTATGTGAATCGCACTATATCCGATCGTACTCCGGAGTGGGCAAGGAACTACACTCGGCAAAAAAAAATAGAGGAGTAAAATGCAACATCGAAAATTTTGAGTGATTTTTGAAACGCTGTAACTCTGTTATATGATAATATAATCAAAGTTACAGCGTCAAAGCGACAACTAAACCATGTATGGAATGTTTTCAAGTTTGCAGTGGGCAGTTACACCATCGATTTGCTGTGCGCTCATTTCATGAAATATTCTTAATTCAAAATTGAAGGATAAATTTTCATTCGATAGAGAATACATCTGTAGTAAATAGTTCTACTGAAACTTTCTATGAATAAAATGGATGCGGAATAATCAGGTTGATTGGATTGTTATTGGGAATTTATTTTTAAAATCTGTAAAAACATTGAAATCAAACCAAAAATGCTTTATTTTTTCTTGCAATGTCTTTTGTCTACAACGCATATATACATCAAACTAGAAATTTGTGGCGTGAAAATGCTGTATTTTTTATCTTCACGTCATTTATATCGAAAGCGCTTAAAACCTTCGACCCTTTACTCCTCAATCCTTTGTCAAGTGAAGATCTATAGATATCAGTGCATGATTCCTACTTTGTCTTTTCTTTTTGGAAATTCTTTTAAATTGATGAAACATAGGGCCCTATTATAGAAATCGAGGCGATAAGAATTTTGCTCGTTAACTCTATTTTACTATTATAGAAATCGAGCAATTCGATAGCACCGAGCGAGTGATAACTATCGATGCAAGTGTCAGAACTGTTCGAGTTGTTTGGTTCACTTGTTGCATATCTTCAGAGAATTATTTTGTTTTGGCTTGAATCCCTTTGGGAAACATTTCAGAAACGCTTCAATATATGCAATTTGCAACACATGTTCGTTTGTTGTGATCAACATTTGTTTTACGGTGCTGCCAGAATAGTCTATAAAAGGTAAGTGTTCAATCCAGCATTATTTATATTAATCATGTTATAACTTACAATGCAGAATCTAATTCCAGCGCATATTTCAGTGGCGGAAGAAAAAAACCAAATCACCACCAGTTTGAACGGCTCCTTAAACAATGGAAGCGAGATTGCTCGAGGTTCTTGTGGAGGTAGTCGTCATATATTCCCGGTGTAGGAAAAGTTGGAGGAATTCAGAGAGGAGCTTAATGCACTGAGACCACCTAGGTTCAGAATGGCAGAAAGTAAGTATTTCTTTTACGATACATACTTTTACGATACACATAACATAAGTAAATTTTATCATACTCTTTGAATTTCTTTCAACCGAATTTCCTACCTAAAAATTGCTTACTTCTACTAGCATACATTAGTACGTTATTTTTGGCAGCAATTTTCTTTTTTATTGCTATACTATGCCAAACTATACCACTTTCACTACAATAGATCAAACTAATGGTTGGAGTGTTATAATGCTCTATACCATATGCTAAAGCTATCCTGCAAAACAATAATGATTTTATTTAAATTACAGGTTTGGATTGACATGAGGGGAAAAGTAAAGAAAACACTAGCACGCAACAAGCGAGAGTTTAGAGCAACAGGTGGTTGCCCCAATACAATAAAGCTATCGACGCCGCTACAACAAGAAATCGACGCTAAAACAGAATCACATGAATAACAAAAATTGTTTTGCTAAAAAAAAGTGATATTCGTGCATGACTCTTTACGGAATTCCATAGATTTCCTAATAATTATATTTTGGGACAACAAATTGTTCCACGCTGTCGTTTTTATTACACATGCATGCGTGCCTTACGCCTATTAAGCTTTATTCTTTGAGGGAATATCAATTTACTCCAAAACATAACCATATCAACACTTTTGGAAATACATTTTCATAGCAGATGCCTCAAAAATAGATTTGACATCCTTTATATAGTGCTTCATGAAACATTTCAAAATTGTTTCAAAATATTTCATCACAACCGCTGACATTCGAGCTTGCTAACGAATCGAGCAGTTTTCCTCGATTTCTATAATTCCAGATTTTAATCGGTGTGATAGTGATAGTGATTGTATCGAATCCTCGATTCGATTTCTATAATAGGGCCCATAATTTGTGCATGAAAAATTGTTCTGTCAAAGTCAAAGTGCGCTTCAAAAAATCGAAAAGTTCGGCACTGACGGAGCTCATATAATGACACAATTAGTGATCCCCGATTTTTGAAATTAATCGTTCATCCACTAATCGAATACTTTTCAGCAGTTTGTTATTCGATACGATTAATCGCTCCAAATAATCGATTAATCGATTAATCGTCACACTGAGAGAAATAAATAGTTAGACTAATATTTCTCATTTGTTAGAAAGACGTTTGGAATCAAAATAGTGTTCATTCCGCCTGAAAATCAATTATTACCTTTAACGCTCCCCTAAACTCGTAAACGAAGCTCATTTCGAATCGACGGCATTGAACTTGTTTTAGGAGTTTAGGAGAGCGTCAAAGATAATGATTGATTTTCAGGATAAAGTGCGATTCACATACAACATACACGTCACGTTCACGATACGTCAATGATTCTACCATGCAATTCTCATGAAAACATTCACATACACCAGCAACGTAACGACCCGTCAGCATACGTTCAACGAAAACGACCGGCAGGGTTTGTAGAAAAGAATAATTGACGGAGACGGACGGCTCGTTTGGTTTTTGTCTGGGCTTTGTGTCTCGGCTTTTGTTTTGATTTGGTTATACAGTAATTTACATCTACATCGACATAAGGCTAATTGAACAGATCTGTGATGCAACACGTTTAATTAGACATTTTTACCTCTAGTTGGACATTTTTGTAAACATTGAGTTCGGGGCCCAAATTATAGCCCCACATTGAAAGTCGCCACCAGTCGCAAATGTCCAATTACTGGTCAAAACCGACTCCAATGCGACACTGAGTGGTGCCTCAGCATATCGCTTTATAAGTAACTAACTGTACTTTTTATGCCAACATATCTCTTAGCTCCAAATTTCGGAGTGAAAATCATTCGCGATTAGTTGAAAGAATTATTCTATGTATTATTGTTATTGCATAAGGGTCGGACTACGGGGTTTAAGCTTTTAAATAATTGAATTCAATGATTCACATTGAATTTTTCAAAATTTAGAACTGATTCTAGGCATGCTGATTTGAAAGAGGGCATTGCAATTTAAAATTGTTGTAGGTGGCGACACCATGAATAAAATTAAATAAATCATTCGTTTAGCATTTGACGTGACGGTGCTGGTGGAAGCATTGACTGCATGTGTGAATTGGTGGAGACGTTGACGGAACGTAGACGTTCTTCTCCGTAACGTGCTATGTGAATCGCACATAAAACTGCAGCGGCCGTACGGTTTTTTTGCTCTGGGTTTGAGTCGATTAATCGACGTAAATTATTCGTTCGCTTCGATTATTGGTTGTGCAGTATTCGTTCGCTTAATAATCGATTTCTGTACGAAGTATTCGATTAATCAATTAATCGAACGATTATCGGGGATCATTAGACACAATATAGTATACAATCCACTTCAAGGATTGTTGTTGTTACTGCCAACACCTAAGGAAGCTTTAAGTTTTCCAGATGGAATAAGTACACTTCTGAGATAAAGCTGTGAACATAAATTAACTTTCTATTATTGAATATTTATTCTATGATACCATTTCTTTGCAAGTGTTTGAAAAATCATGAACTGAAATTGTACCTGATATTGATTTTAACACGTGAAGCCCCAATTTTTTTCTTGCTGCGCTTTCCATTCAGCGCGTATCAAGAGCGTTTGCATAATATCAGTGTCGGTCCCAGTTCCCAAAAAACTTAATGTACAAATAGGAAATAGTCAGCAAATCGACTAGAAAGTAGTCACATTTTGTAAATCATCCGAAAACAAATAGAATATCTTTTTTTAAATTATTTTGTAGCTGTCAGTCCCAGTCAGTCAGCGATTTCGTACTAAAAAGCTCAATGTCGGGCCCTAGGGACCGATGCTGGGCTCAGCATGTTAAATCCAATTATTTTCATTCGATTGGCGTTGCTCAAGATCAATTTTTGAAACTGTGTGGTTTATGTTCGGATGCGGATTGTTCAACTGTCAACAATATTTACGCACCATCGGGAACAGCTTTGCGTGCCGAGAGAGAGCGACTCTTCAACGGTACGATCGCATTCTATCTTCGACATAACACTGAGCACGTCATACTAGCTGGAGATTTTAACTGCGTGCTTCGGCCAAGTGACGCTACACACTTCAACACGAGTCCCGCTCTACAAGCAACGGTGCGGCAACTACAGCTGCATGATGTATGGGTTAAATTATATCCTTCAACCCCCGCACCCACATATGTTACATATAACGCAGCTTCCATGCTGGATCGCTTGTACGTCAGCAATGGACTGTGCGAGCAATTACGAAGCGCAGCTACTCACGTTTGCTCCTTCTCCGATCACAAAGCTTTGACAACACGAATTTGTCTCCCTCCCCTCGGTCGAGCGCAAGGTAGAGGCTTCTGGTGTTTACGTCCACATCTACTAACACAAGAGAACATGGAGGAGTTTAAAATTCGGTGGCAATTCTGGACCCGCCAACGAAGAAATTTTAACAGTTGGATGACATGGTGGCTATCATGTGCGAAGCCAAAAATACGCTCATTTTTCCGATGGAAATCCCGAGAATCATACAACGAAGTTTACGTCAAACATCAACGGTTATATGACCAGCTTAGACTTGCTTATGACAATTATTACCAAAATCCTCATATGTTAACGACCATCAATCGACTCAAAGCGCAAATGCTCGCGCATCAGCGATCTTTCGCGCAAAACTTTATGCGCATAAACGACACAATTATAGCTGGAGAAAATATCTCCACATTCCAGCTAGGGGAAAGGCGGAAAAAGAAAACAACTATAACGAATATGCGAAATGAGAGTGGCGAATTGCTGCGAGGTTCCGAAGCAATCGAACAACATGTGTTCGAGTACTTCAAGGGATTCTATGCAGCGCCGGAAGAGAACAACGAGTCGAGAGAAAGCTTTGAGTGTGACAGAGTAATACCTTCAGATAACGAACCGAATTTCGCTTTAATGGCCGAGATAAGCACGGAGGAGATATACACATCAATAAAAGCGTCAGCAGTTAGAAAATCCCCTGGAGTTGACGGGCTACCAGTAGAGTTTTATAAGAGAGCTTTCAACGTCATCAACAGAGAGTTGAATCTGGTGATGAATGAGGCGATAGCAACATAGTTCCCCTCAGACTTCACAAGCGGCATAATCGTGCTAGTTAGAAAGAGAAATAATAACGACACCGTGCGGGCCTTCCGACCGATTACTCTGCTAAACGTAGCTTATAAATTACTGAGTAGAATTATGAAAAGTCCGATTAGAACACGTGCTCCAAAACCATCGGCTGCCGAGCGGAGCACAAAAATGTTGCAATCCCGGTCGCAATATATTCCAAGCTACTCTCGCTCTTAAAGACAGGATAGCAGGACTGATCGCCGAAAAGAGAAGAGGAAAACTAATATCATTCGATCTCGACCATGCGTTCGACAGGGTCTCGCATACTACGTGAAATTCCACTTATTGTACCCCCTCGCCAGCTGCGACACTCCGCTCTAATCGCCATTCCTAGGCACAGGACTAATTACGGATACAACAGTTCTCTATGCTCATGTCTCAAAGCTTTCAGTGCCATCTGTGATAAATTTGATTTCAATAATACCAGACAATGTTTCATCTGTAGACTTAAAAATTTTGTATAGGTTAGGATTAGTCTGCCGCCGAAGACCGAATACAACTAAATAAATAAATACATTTCTCCACCGAACCATGCGGTCGCTCGGTATCAATCAGAGTTTCGTCGGGTTACTGCAGCGGATTGTCGAACGTTCTACGTCTCGGTTGTTGATAAACGGCCATCTCTCACAAAGTTTCCCAATCGAGAAATCGGTTCGACAGGGCGAACCATTATCGATGATGCTATTCTCGCTGTATCTTCATCCACTTCTCACACGAGTGGAGCGTATTTGTGATGGTAATGACCTGTGTGTAGCTTACGCAGATGACATCAGTGTGGTGACAACATCTACACAAAAAATCGAACAGATCAATGAAATGTTCTGTCAATTTGAATTTATCGCTGGGGCTAAGCTCAATCGCCAAAAGACGGTATCTATCGATGTGGGAGCAACCGATGGAAATCTATGGACAGTGCCTTGGCTTCAGACAAAGGAGACGGTGAAAATTGTAGGCATCGTCTTCACTAACTCTCTGCGGGAAATGGTGAAGCTGAATTGGGATGCGCTAGTTTCCAAAATAGCGCAAAATATTTGGCTTCATTCTCAACGGACCCTAAATTTATGTCAGAAGATAATGCTTTTAAACACGTTCATTCTTTCAAAGACTTGGTATGTGGCATCGATAATCTCACCGTACAGTATTCACACAGCAAAAATAACTGCAACAATGGGTTCGTTCCTGTGGAAAGGGTTGCCAGTGCGAGTGCTGATACAGCAGCTTGCGCGAAGCATAGAGCAGGGCGGACTGAAATTGCAACTGCCAGCGCTAAAATGTAAGGCGCTGCTGATTAATCGGCATTTACAAGAGATTTCATCCATCCCGTTCTATTACTCCCTCCTCACACAAACGAATCCTTCGTCAGCAGATTTCCCATGCCTGAGACAAATTCGTCAGCAAATGTCGCTGCTTCCAATTCCGATCCAACAAAATCCCTCTAGTGAAACTATAATCAAATACTATATTGAGCAGAACGAACTGCCGCGGATAGAACGAAAACATCCAGGACTCAACTGGAGTCGAATATGGCGCATTTAAAATTTCTACGTGGACAACAGGGAGAGGGGTATGGGAATGCCCACGTTAGTCCACGGAAGGGGAGGGGGGGGGAGTCTAAAATCGTGCTTTTTCTGTACACGTGGTACATGGAAAAACCCTTATGTAAAAAACTCAGCCTTCAAAAAATATATATAGTGCCTTAAGTCCAGAGACCTTACTTAATTTTGTGGCAACAGTCCGTTTATCAGGCCAGCGCCGAATGAATTGATCTCCAGTACCGTCGGACCGATCATCTTCCTCAACAGCACATAACCATCGGGTTCAGGGTCTACCCCCAAAGTCTACGCCCTCCTCGAATACTGATGCTTTGAAATAAACAAGGTGAACAATAATTATTTTGTTTTGGTTTGCGTCCCTGATATTCATCCCTATTCTGCATTTCGATCGATTCTAAATATTTCGAATGATTCGATAAAATTCCATTCTGTATTCCGTTCTCTTGAGTGGTAACGATTTGGAAGATTTCAGGAAGCTTGAAATAAAGACGACTAGTCTTGAGGAGTGAAACTAGTGAAGTGAACATTTAAACAAAATAACAAACTAGGTTGCTAGGGGTCTCAGGTTGGTAGTCGGTACAAATAAACATAGGTTTGCTTAGACTGGATGACTACACTTCAACACCCCCTCTCAAACAGTTAATCCTAGGTTTGACCGTAGAGCCTTGAAACGGGTAGACTCCAACGGCTTGGTAAATATATATCCGCTATCTGATCTTCGGTCTTGATAGGTTCGATTTTTAGGGATCCAGACGCCACGTGATCACGGAGGAAGTGATGCTTGACGTCGATATGCTTGGTGCGCATCATCTCCAAATTCTTCGCCATGCAGATGCAGCCCCTGTTATCTTCGTAGATGGTAACCGGTGCGCTAGCTTCTTGCAGATCCTTCAGAACTCCGTTCAGCCAAATCGCTTCAGTTGCCGCCAGACTCAGAGCTACATATTCTGCCTCGCTGGATGATGTTGCTACTGTCTGCTGCTTCTTGCTACACCAGGAGACGGGACATCCGAACACCTTGAACAGGTAACCGCTGACAGATTTCCTATCGGTGACATCGGAAGCCCAATCCGCATCCGCGTACCCGACCAATGGTACGCTCGATTCCTCTCGCCGGAATAGTAGCGTCATACCTCTGGTTCCTTGAATGTACCGGACCACGTGCTTCAGTGCTTGCCAGTGTTGAGTCGTAGGGTTTTGCTGGAAACGACCCAGATATCCAACCGGAAAACATACGTCAGGTCGAACACACAGCATGAGATACATCAGGGATCCCAATAGCTCGCGATATGGTTCGTCAGTGCGTTGGCCTGTCGGTTCCAGTGAGAGGCCTTTCTCCATCGGAACTCTGACCGGATTGCAGTCATCCATCCCGAAGCGTTTCATCAGCCGATTGATGCCTGCGTTCTGCTACAGCTTCATTACACCAGCCTCATTGTTGTAGTCGATTTTTATGCCTAAGAAATGGCACAGGTCACCACAATCGGACATCTCGAACAGCTTGGCCAGATCACGCTTCAATTGCGCAATCGTTGATAGATTCCGGCCCACCACCAGAAGGTCATCCACGTATAGAATCACGATCAGCTCATCATTGGGAACCAGCTTCGTGTAGAGGCAATAGTCGTGCTTGGACCGAATGAAGCCCATCTTCAGCAGCTCTTCGTTGAAACGCTCGTTCCAACATCTCGGGGATTGCTTTAGGCCATACAACAACTTGACCAATCGACAAACTTGACCAGGCTTCGCTTGAACTCCATCCGGAACGGCCATGTAGATGGTTTTCTTCAAACTTCCATGCTGGAAAGCAGTCCGTACATCCATTTGATGAAAATGATACTTATGATGAACTCCGACGGCCAGCACAGCTCGGATTGTGGCCAGCCTTGCCACCGGTGCGTAGGTTTCCTCGAAATCTTGTCCCGGCTTTTGGAGATAGCCCTTCGCCACTAAACGTGCTTTGTAGCGAACGGGCCTACCATTGTCGTCCTCCTTCAGTCTGAAGACCCATTTCGATTTGAGGGGTTTTACGTCAGCCGGGCACGTCGTTAACTGCCACACGTTGTTCCTCTTCAGAGAGCCTAGTTCGCTTTTGACCGCACGTAACCAATCCTTGCTGTCATCTCGTCCAGCTATCTCATCATAGCTTTGTGGAGTATCTATGAAAAATAGACCGCCAGAAGTTGCTCCGTAACCGGTAAAGTAATCAAATAACTTACCAGGGAGCGTGCGCTCCCGTTCGCTGCGCCTCACTTGCGTTTGTCCGTCGGACTCGCAGTGTTCTGGTTGCGAAGGGAGCGCTGGTGGTGTCGGATCGTCAGGCTCGTCTGGTTGAGTTTCGACGTCGGACTGCGGATCTTCTTCTTCTTGGGAATCGTCACCTGGTTCTGCCACGTCAGCTTATACATCTTCAGCTTCCCCCTCTTGTTCAAGCGGGAATACGACGACCAGGGGAGCTTTTGATGATTCATCTGGTTCTGCACCATAAGGAAAACGTGTTTCGTCAAACTTGACATCTCGGGCTACGATGATCTTCCGTTGCTTTCTGTCCCAGAGCCTGTAGCCATTAGGGGCATACCCCATCAAGACTACCTCCACGCTTTTCGGATCGAGCTTCTTCCTTGCCTGGCTTGGAATCCACGCAAATGCCTTGCATCCGAATATGCGAACCTTCTCTACACTTGGCTTCGTACCGAACCACAGTTCAGCTGGCGTCTTTTCACACTGGAGGCTTGCCGTAGGACTTCGGTTCAGCAGGTACACTCCGGTGTAGGCGGCTTCAGACCACAAATTCTTTGGGACCTGTGGATCGAAGAGCATAGCACGTATCTTCTCGATGAGCGTCCTGTTGAAACGTTCTGCTACACCGTTCTGCTGGGGAGTATAAGCGACCTTTGGATCTGTACCACGCCTTCTGTTCGTTGGAGCAGTACTCCCTTCCTTGATCTACGGTCAGTCTGGAAATCGCCTTGCCTGTCGCCGCTGTAGCCATTGCTTCGAACTCACGGAATTTCTCAAAAACTTGGGACTTCTTCTTCATCAGGTAGATAACCACGAAGTGCGTGTGGTCGTCGATAAAGGAAACAAAATATCGTGACCCGTCCCACGCCGGTGGATCAATAGGACCACAGACGTCCGAGTGGATTCGTTCCAACACCCGGGTTGCTCGCTGTCTAGTTCCGCTGAAAGGTTCGCGGCACTGCTTACCTTGTACACAGGGATCACAGAACTTAATGGCCTTTGGTTTCACGTTGATGCCATTCACCATGTTGTGCTGCACCAGTTTTGCCATCGCCTTTTCATTGAGATGGCCAAGTCGACGATGCCACAATCCGCTCGCCTCTGCATCGCACATGTTTGCTGCCGGTGGATCCACGTTGATTTCCAGCTCGTACAGACTGCCCTCCAAATGGGCCGTGGCAATCATTTGGTTCTCCTTCCGTAACACTGCTTGACGACCATCAAACAGCACCGAAATTCCAGCAATTGCCAGTCGTTTAACGGACATCAGGTTATCCCGTAGGTCGGGGATATACAGCACCTCGTTGATATTTACTCGAACACCTTTGTTGCTGCAGCTATCGATCACGCCCTTCGTTCTCGCCACGAGTGTTTCGCCGTCCTTGGCAACTTGAATAACGATCGGCTCAGCCAGTCTTGAAGACGACGAAAATACCCTGGCATCATTAATCAATTGGTCACGTGATCCAGAATCCAACTTGAAGGTGACCTTTTCGCTCTGCCGCCGGCCAGATTTTTCACGGTTGACCATAAAGCTCACAGAACCGCTTCCTGAAGCTACGTTGGCCTCACCGTTGTTCCTCTGGCGGCAATCTTTCTGCATGTGTCCCTTCCGGCCGCATTTGTGGCACTTGCCTTTGAACGTTTTCGGTTTAACTTTACCTTTTTCGCCGATCAACGCCGTTGACTTCTCCACCACATCATTGTGCCGGTCACGCTGCTTCACCTCCTCTGCCAGGAGCCGCTGCTTGACGGTATCGAATTTCAAATCTTCGTCGCCTAGGTTTTCGAGCGCCGTGATTAACGGATCAAAAACTTCCGGAAGAGTCCCAAACAGCGTCACGATCAAATCCGCTTCAGCTAACTCTCCGCCTGCCTGTTTGAGCTGCCGAATCAGGTCTTCGAAAACCACCAGATGACCACGCATGGAATCGCCTTCCTTCATCCTCAACCGTCCAATCTGCTTCCGAACCAGGTTCTGCGTCACCAGAGACTTCTTAGCAAAGGAATTTTCGAGAGCTTGCCACATTTTTTTCGCAGAAGTTTTATCTCGAACGATTTCCAGGCAGTCATCGCCAAGGAAACCGATCAACAGTGACTTCGCTTTTCTGTCCGTCTCGTCAAATTTCGTCTTCACCGCGGCCTCCGCAGTGTCCGATGGGGGATCATCTGTCAACGTCTTGACCACTCCTTGCGCGTCCAGGAACATCCGTACCCGGAAACTCCAGTTGTGAAATCCAGGACCTCCGCTGAACTGGGGTATTCCGTGCACCGAATCCTTGCTTGAAGTACCCATAACCTCTTGAGTGGTAACGATTTGGAAGATTTCAGGAAGCTTGAAATAAAGACGACTAGTCTTGAGGAGTGAAACTAGTGAAGTGAACATTTAAACAAAATAACAAACTAGGTTGCTAGGGGTCTCAGGTTGGTAGTCGGTACAAATAAACATAGGTTTGCTTAGACTGGATGACTACACTTCAACACGTTCGAATTGTTTTAGCATTTCATTCGGTCTATTTCTCTTCGAATTTTAAATGGGCAAAACGTTCGAAATAACGAATGCGAAATTATAACTCGAACGAAATGGAAATCCGTCGCAATACAGGATAGGGCTGATATTCCCTTTAAACGTTTCAGAAACGCTTAAAATTATACAATTTACAACACATGGAGCAGGAGCTCGGTAAGAGATCATCTCGATTTACAAAATATGAAATTTTGTTCGATGTGATAGTGATTGTATAGACTTCTCGATTCGATTCACATAGTAGGACTCATTATCAAGGTTTATTTTCTTCGAGAACAAAAATATCTTTTTAAGCTCTGCTATTTAATTTGCAGATTGGTTGGTTACCCCTCCGAGCGAGGGACAATGCGGATTCAAATAAACGAAAATCCTGCGCGGTAACCCTTCGTAGCAACTGCGGTTATGAACAATACGTAGAAACAGGTCGCGTAAATTTTCAGCTGCGAGACTTATTCCTGAGTTGTGGACGAGAAATACTTCCCAAAATTGAAGATATATAGCGGTTCTATAACCCTGATTTCGGTATACGTAAACGAGCATCCGTCGGACAAGGCTCCGCAAAAATCCTGGAATAGGATGATCTGAAATGTTAGAAACTACAGACTTATTTTTCTTTTTTCGGTTTATTCTCTTACAGTTGTAATGAATGAGCATTAATATATTGCTCAAAATGTACAATTGTTTAGATCATTTGATTACTTACTACGAGCCAGATTGTATGGCATCATGATTTTACGAAGAAAATAAATATGGATCCAGCGTCTGATTTGAATGATGAAGAACGAATGCAGTAATTTTCACAAGCTGAGCTTTCCGTTGTGTCCAGAAAGGTACGAAAAAGAGTATGATTTTCATTGCATGCGATGACAGTACACTCAGAAAGATTATTAATGAATATGAGGTTTAGTAATTATTTAAAAATGAAGAGTCCGATTCGTTTTACATTTTGTTGGATACTATTTATTATATACTCATATTTGGTCGGGGTACTGCCAAAACGAACCAAGCGCATTTTGACGTGGGACTACGTCTAACCGGAATATACGGGGGGTAAAATGAAAACCTGAACACAGAACATGCAGGAAAAAATGAAAGACTTCGAATGTTTATAACTCGAACATTTCTTACTGGATCGGAAAGATGTTTGCATCAATTAATAAGGAATATTTCTACGCATCTATCGCTACTAACAAAATGTTATTTTTTATTAGATAAACAATTGAATAACTGTAAAATATTAGGCGTTATCTAAACGCCCTAACTGCCTCGTTTTGATTGGCCCGATTTACGGTTTCCCTAGCACAGCCATCAAAATCAAGCAGCCTTGGGGAAATCAGCATTGCAAATACATGACAGTAGGGGGACTTTTGTTCTCACCGAAAAATGTACATTAACACAGACTTCAAAACCAAGCAGCGATGGAGATAACGGCATTGCAAACACATGAAAGTAGAGGGGAGCTTTTGTTCCCACCAAAATGTGTTCCCTAACAGAGATTTCTAAACCAAGGTGCTTGGAGGAAATCGGCATTTCAAATTCATGCAAGTCGGGGAAATTTTTGTTCCGACCGAAATGTGTTTTCCTAACACAGACTTCAAACCCAAAATTTCTGGGGAAGTCGGCTCTGCAAATAAATGCAAACTGCGAGTACTTTTGTCCTCGCTTGCCTTTGTGCAGACTGGAATATGTCTGTCCTAACATGATCTTCTAAACTTAGGAACCTGGGAGAATCGTGCAGACATTAGAAGCGAATAAACTTTCCAGTTTCAAGCAAATTCGCGGTTCGAGAAGTACGTACACTTGAGAGATGTAAACTTCAGAGGGAAATGTAAAATAAACTATTCGTTTGATAATTCTTCCGTACATATATTTTGTCCTAGGCATCATACCGAACGTAAAAGGTATGTCATTAAATTTACTTGTAACGAAGAACAACCTATCACAATGCATGAATTGACTTTACATGGCATTTGTTCAATCTTTTTACTCACAGAGCAAATATATTGAATTCAATTGAATTTGGAAACTGTTTCATTCAATCAAGAATTTAATCAATACAAATGAATGATTGCTAAGCTAAGGTAGTCCCACGTCAACCTTGCGGTTATATCATAGATATAACCCCCCCATTTTTTTTCAAAATTGAGCTACTTACACCATTGGATGCAGAAAATAATAAAGGGTGTGTCACATCAAATTGCATCACGGAAAAAACGCTGTAGAAATTCGCCCAGTAGACCGATCCTTTTGAAAATTTTAGACAGTAAAATAAAAACTATTAAACAACTTTTGGCATTTTCTTTTTATTCATACTTCGAGCCCAAGCCCGTATGCTCGCACCTTCCTCTTTACCCCGTCCATAAGGTTCTGTACAACGTCAGGTTGTAGTTTTTTTTTAACAGAAATCCATTTTCTCTTGAAGTCCGCCTCCGATTTGACAACTTTTGGGTTCTTCCGGAGGACCTGCTTCATAATCGCCCAATATTTCCCTATTGGGCGAAGCTCCGGCGCGTTGGGCGAGTTCATTTCCTTTGGCACGAAGGTGACCCCGTTGGCTTCGTACCACTCCAACACGTCCTTTGAATAGTGGCACGAAGCCAGAAGATGGTCGGGCCCTCGTGCTGCTTCAATAGTGGTAGTAAGCGCTTCTGTAGGCACTCCTTAAGGTAAACCTGCCCGTTTACCGTGCCGGTTATCACGAAGGGGGCGCTCCGCTTTCCGCAAGAGCAAATCGCTTGCCACACCATGTACTTTTTGGCAAACTTGGATAGTTTCTGCTTGCGAATCTCCTCCGGAACGCTGAATTTGTCCTCTGCGGAGAAGAACAACAGGCCCGGCAGCTGACGAAAGTCCGCTTTGACGTAGGTTTCGTCGTCCATTACCAGGCAATGCGGCTTCGTCAGCATTTCGGTGTACAGCTTCCGGGCTCGCGTCTTCTCCACCATGTTTAGCCTTTCGTCGCGGTTAGAAGCCTTCTGAACCTTGTATGTACGCAGGCCCTCCCGCTGCTTGGTCCGCTGGACGAATAAACTTGACAAATTCAGCTTATTGGCGACATCCCGGACCGAACTTCTCGGATCACGTCTAAACTGCTTAACTACGCGCTTGTGATCTTTTTCACTGACGGAGCCTCCATTTTTGCCGTTCTTCACCTTCCGGTCGATGGTTAGGTTCTCGAAGTATCGTTTTAGTACTCTGCTGACCGTGGATTGGACGATTCCCAGCATCTTACCGATGTCCCGATGTGACAACTCCGGATTCTCGAAATGAGTGCGCAGGATTAATTCACGACGCTCTTTTTCGTTCGACGACATTTTTCCAAATTTACGAAAAATTGACAGTGAAGCATGGCCAACGTGATCTATACACTCTTATCTGATTATAAGCGAAAGCTGAAGATATAATTCCTAAAAATTAAATTTCTACAGCGATTTTTCCGTGATGCAATTTGATGTGACACACCTTTTAATCTATCGACTGTAAAATGACCATGTCATTCGGATAATTGACAACAGGTCCAAAACAAAAATTCTACGTAGCAGACTGTAAAAAAACTAAAATGCATTCAACCAAAGCGAACCATAAACTCACAATATGGCATCGGACGATAGTGATCGTTTTCTCCAAGAAGGCAGATCAGAATCTTCAAAAGATAGACAACAAAAATAGAGTGACCAAAATTGATGAAATATAAAATATAACTTTCTTATCTTTATAGATAGAGGTAAATACATTTCAACAATATTGTAGCCCCAGTTATTTGAGACATCTTTGTAGAAAAAAAAAATTTTTTCTATCTGTTTGAATAACCGCTATAGCGTTTTTTTCTAAGTTACGTTAAGATGAAATAAACTGTTTTTTTGCTCTAACTTTTATATTTCAAATTCTATATGCAAACTGTCTTCGAAAGACTTTTAGAGATTACTAATACAAACATTTTGCGACGCAAAACTTGTCAATATCTTAACTCCACTCAAAGTTATATATATTTCTTCCCAAAAAAATACACTCTCTTCATTTGTTTGTCACTATTTATGGGGCAAACATATGCAAAGTTTATTGGCGGCATTTGAAAGAGCATATTTCACTTTACATAATGTGTGACTTTCAAAACTATGTTATGTTTAGTGTTCGAGTAAGTTAAAATTGAAATCATCAGTTTTTGTGTGAAAAACCGTCAATTTCTTTGGGTAGGATTAAGATATTGACAAGTTCTATATCGAAAAATGTTGGTCTTAATAAGCTCTATAAGTCGCACGAAGAAAGTTTTGGTATAGAATTTTAAATATAAAAGTTGAAGCAAAAAACAAGGTTTTTCATGGTCACCCTAATGTGACTTAGAATAAAAGCGCTAGATTGATTGCTTGGGGGCCATATTAGGTATCTGAGTAAAAAATTTCAACAAAGAATAAACTTTCACCGTACAATCATCGACACCTGGTGGGGAGCCCATCCCGAAGATCTTATAATGTTGTATCGAACAACTATTCTTTCAGTTTAGCAGTATGGCAGTTTTTGTTTCCAATCAGCTGCCAGAACACACTTCATTAAACTCGAGCGAATTCAGTATCTTTGTCTCCGTACTGCGTTGGGATGTATGCCCTCAACGCATACCATGAGTCTCGAGGTTTTGACAGGCATACTCCCACTAAAAGATCGCTTCAGTTCACTATCTCTTCGGTTCCTCATCCGGTGTAAGGTTATGAATCCATTGGTGATCGGAAATTTTGAGCAGTTTATCGAACTAAATTTTCATTCTGGATTCATGAGTTCATATCATGAAATCATCACCATGCAGGTTGTTTCTTCTTCATATATTCCCATCCGTGTTTGTTTTCCTGACTACATCAATTCCTCTGTACATTTTGATCTGTTCATGTAGGAGAAAACCCGTGGCCGAGTGGTTAGCGTCTCACATTTCATGCCGGGTGTTCGGGTTCGATTCCCGTTCTGGCTGGGGGAATTTTTCGTCAAAGAAATTTCCTTCGACTTGCACTGTGGTCACGCGTATTCAAGAGCTTGCCCCTCGGAATACATTCAAGGCGTGTTATTTGGCTCACGAAATCTCAACTAAGTATTAATAAATGACGCTAGGTAATGCATACGTTGAGACGGCAAAAGTTCCACAGGGAACGTTAACGCCATTCAAGAAGAAGATGTAGGAGAAAATCCAATGGAATTCCCAATTATCATCGATCGGGGATCGTTCCTACGATCTTCAATGCAAAGTATGGGCGTATCAATTGTGATAATATGTACTTCACTGATGGGTTCTCTATGAATGAGTCCACAGGATTTGGAGTGTTCAACGAAATTTTCGGCACCTCCCACAGTCAGTCTTTAGTATCCTTGCTTGTATATTGCTGAATTGGCAGCGATTCACTGGGCGCTGGACAGCGTCGCCTCACGACATGTTGAACACTATTACATTGGGCCTGATTACGAATGTCACTTCACGGTGAACACGGAATAAAATGCATACAAATTGCATACAGTTCATTTCCTTTTCACCGTGAAGTGACGTTTGTGATCAGGCCCATTGTAACGGACAGTCTCAACTCTGTCGAAGCTATACGTTCAGTGAGGCCGGAAAAGCACTCGCCTTACTTCATTGAGAGAATACGAGAAATTTTGAGTGCTTTATCCAGACGCGGATTGACTCATTAGCAAAGGTAGGTGCAGTTGAAGACGCGCTACTCTTTCGTTTTAATCTTGCCGATAGCAATATCTGTGCTTGTGTCCAAGGTTATACCAGGGACAGACATACAGCTGTACTAGCGTTGTACAGGTACCATCGTAGCATGACAGACATTCTATGGTTGTACATTGCACCGCATGTCAAACTGACAATCAGAAATTCGACCAATTTTCACCACATGTTTCAATGAAAAAGTTTTTTATTCAGCGTCTAAACTATCAAAAACAACAAACAAGCTACCAATTTGAGTTATTAACTCAAGAAAAAGCCAATGAAAAGAGTGTTTGCCAGGTGTTTTGAGTCAGTTTGTTCATGCTACCCACCACTAACCGTTTGTGGCCCTGGCTACAGTTATACTGTATACAGCGGTAAAATAGCTCGGTACAGGTACAGCGATTGTACCGAGTTGCTTGCATGGTTCTAGCACTGTACATGGTGACAGACATACAATTTTCGAAGTACAACGCTAGTATAGCTGTATGTCTGTCATAAGTATTACCACGACATCGAACACGTTGTTTGGTCCTGCGCGGTGTATCTTGTTGCCAGATCGAATTTAGAAAACTCTCTTTGGGCCAGAGATGCCGGTGAGAGATGTGTTGGCTCGGTTAGACCTTGATTACATGTCTCAAATATATGTCTTTCTAAAAGTTATCGATCTTCGTGTGTGATTGTCCTTATATTCTTATATTCTCCTTTTCCTTTTCCTTCGCGGGAAATTGAATCCCTTCTTACTAACAATAGAATAAGGTGATATGTAAATACATATTAGATATAAGATAGGTTTAAGAATTGAATGTGATGAATGTGGGTGTGAATGTGAGTGTGAACATTATCAACATATCCTTATATCCCTTCTTTTTCCTGAAGAAAATATGTCACCCTTCTAAACTCGAGTAGACCGCGAGTAATCGCCCAGCAAACATTAAATCGCATAACAAGCGTATATATAACATCATATACCCTAAAATTTGGTTGGCATATAATGCGCCTAACTGGCATATGCATGCAAAAGTGGAGGCCATATACATACATGGCAAATGCTTACCGAATTTGTTTGGATGAATATGCAATTTTGATCGGCTATAATAGCGACTTTTACCATACTCATATACGATTTATTACAGACATCGAAAAAAAACAAATGGCGCAAAATATTTTCGTGAAATGTTTATTATAGCCTCACGAATCGCCATTTTTATATATGAGTATTTATGTTTGTAGAAATAATAATTGTTTGATTGACTTGTGTTGGGAGTGGAATATGAATGTTTAAAATGACACAGATTGATGTTTGGTGAAAACTGCTCCGATATGGGTTCGAACTCCGGTCGTCTGGATTATCATCCACCAGCTATCTCGCGCGGCTATCTGCAATTTAATTCAACAGCGGTTAAAACTTTCGAGTGCATCAGCATTTCATTGACATTTCAATATGATGTAATATGTCCTTTATTAGGATCTAATATGATTTACTGTTTCATGATTTTCTTCAGCATGCAACACGATTTTCTACAGTACTGAATCGATTTAAATTATACGCTTATACGACACACAAACTGCATCAGCGTAATATACGCATATGATGCGGATTAAATATATTTTACGACAATGTACATCATAAAATTGATGTTTATTATACCGATATGCGACTTAATTTGATAATAGTATATAAAATCGAGTTTTTACATTTTATGCGATTTCAAATATACACGATACATACTTTGATTGATATTATATGCGATTATGATTTATTCGGATTTCTTGTAAGACTTGGCACGTGCAAAATTATACGATTTAATGATTGCTGGGCGGTTCTCTACATTGATAACATTGGAATTAATGAAAAATGTTTATATATACTTGTAACAATACAGTGAGGAGTTCGGCTCCTTTAAACTTATGTAACCGTGCCTGTAAAAATAAACGATTTTAAAAAATATGTTTTTTCCCTACATCACAATGTGTGATCTTTTATCAAAATAATACTGTAGAAAAGTTTACATATTTTTGCATTTTATTAGGTTTTGCTTTTTGTTAGGTTATGTGAGGTAATGTACTTTTCGCACATAGTTGCTTCAAACTGAATTTATTGCCCAATGAAGTTATACAACACTGAACGCAATTGATAGTAAGTGGTAGCTGAAAGACTAAGCTATTATTTGGTTGCTTTCCAAAGCCATGACAAATTATCAAATTTGCTGTTTGATTTTTCGAACGCTTGGCCTAAAATGGGTTAATTGCACCTTTTGTGTTGCAAACACAAAAGGGACACCTGTCTAAATATTGATCTTGGTTGATCGTTCCCTTTCGCGCTCTTTTGAATATGTACAAAAAAAAAGTTGTTCGCCAGAAAATGGTTTCATTGTTTTGAGAACAGTTTGGCTGATTGGGGCGTTGACGCCTTTTTCACCAATCGAAAAGGTTTCAAAACGTATCAGGTAATTTTGAAGGCACTTTTTATCCACGTTATTCGATTCATTTTACCGGAATTACATTACAGAGCAGTGATGAACATCAATGAAGTGTACAACCTAGTTGACCTCGAGATGCTCGGATTTAACGATTTGGGCGTTAGTGCAGATTTCGTTATGACAGTACTCCAGTGTGTCTTGGCGACGGGAACATGCACGGAGGAACCGCTTACCTACATTTTATCTACTACCATCGAAGAAGATTATTTGCGCGAGGAGTTCGCCCGTTCTCTGAGCGAGTTCTTCTGGACCGATGAGGAGGAAATCATCAAACCAACCCTTTCAATTCCAGTATTACGTGAAAGAGTTTCCGCATTCGCTTGGGCTGGGACAACTCTATGTGATCTGCTGGAACCGGAAATGCCTTTCTCTGAGTTACAATATTCGGAACCCCGTATTGCTATAGATTACAGCAAGGTGAGACTTCGAAATCTTCGAACTGCCGAAGACTCATTGGGCCCTTCAACATCCGGTACACGAATGTTGACATCGAAGCGTTCGGAATCGTTTGAAGATTTCGGTTTAGGACCATCATCGTGCAAGAAATCCCGTTTATTGGAACCTTCGCTGTCCGGAATCCAAATAGTATCGCCATTTGGCGAGAAATTCCTTCCATTGGAGTCGTCATCAAAAGCACCAATGAGGTCGATGCTTTTGGAATTGGCCTATAATGCGGATTCGAGATCATCGCCATGCTGCAAGCAATCCCACGTATTGGAATCCTCTGCAAATGAATCAGACACCTCATTGAGTGACGAGCAGCCCCGTTAATTAGAACCCTTAACACAAGCCACTAGTAAATAGATAGTCCGGCATAATGCATAATCAAATTGGCAAATGGAACTCGGAAAGAAACTGCATACAAAGTTATAATATAAAAGTTAGTTTTTGTGACGTAAATGTTACACAAAGGCTTGTTGGTTTTCTTTATTTGAGTGTCGGATTGAACTGTAATTGAATACTGAATGAAACGTAAGATTTAAAGGCTCCTTTAGCAAAGGAAAAAAAGAAGAATTAAATACTTGTTTAGTTAGATAAATGCGCTAAGTTGTATTACCCCACTCGGAAAAACCATGAGAGTGTGTGCACATTTTATCGAAGCAGCAATCTAGGACCAGGCGAAGCAGAAGCGTGTGATATTGGGCCCTATTATAGAAATCGAGGCGATAAGAATTTTGCTCGTTAGCCCTATTTTGCTATTATAGAAATCGAGCAATTCGATAGCAGCGAGCGAGTGATAGCTATCGGTACAACTGTCATAATTTTTCGAGCAGTTTGTTTTGGTTTAATTGTTGTTTTTGTTGTATGTTTTGATTCGTTCGTTTGTTTTGATCAGTATTTGTTTTCCGGTGCTGCCAGCATAATATATACAAAGTAAGTGCTCAATCCAGAATCATTTTTATTTATCACTAGCTAACCCGGCAAACTTCGTCCCGCCCATTTACTTGATTAATTCTCGAGTAATGCAGAAATTTGTGTTTTATTTGTATGGCAGCCACCCCTAAGAGAGGGGGGAGGGGTATCTAACCACCATAGAAACATTCATTGCACCCTAAAGTTTCCATATGCCTAATTTGGTTTAATTTGCTTGATTAATTCTCGGGTAATGCAAAAATTTGTGTTTCATTTGTACGGCAGCCCCCTCTAAGAGAGGGGGAAGGAGTATCTTATCACCATAGAAACATTTATTGCATCCTAAAACCTCCACATGCCAAATTTGGTTTCATTTGCTTCATTAATTCTCGAGTAATGCAGAAATTTGTGTTTCATTTGTATGGCAGCCTCCCCCCCCCCCTTTGAGTGGGGGGAAGGACTGTCTAACCATCATAGAAACATTTATTGCACCCTAAAACTTTCACATGCTAACTTTGGTTTCGTTTGATTGATTAATTTCCGAGTAATGCAAAAAATTGTGTTTCATTTGTATGGCAGCCCACTCTAAGAGAGGGGGAAGGAGTATTTTATCACCATAGAAACATTTATTGCATCCTAAAACCTCCACATGCCAAATTTGGTTTCATTTGCTTGATTAATTCTCGAGTAATGCAGAAATTTGTGTTTCATTTGTATGGCAGCCCCCCCTTTGAGTGGGGGAAGGACTGTCTAACCATCATAGAAACATTTATTGCACCCTAAAACTTTCACATGCCAACTTTGGTTTCGTTTGCTTGGTTAATTTCCGAGTAATGCAGAAATTTGTGTTTCATTTGTATGGCAGCCCCCCCTTAGAGAGGGGGGAGGGGTCTCAAAATATCACGAAAACCTTCCCAAAAACCCCTACATACCAATTTTCATGTCGATCGGTTCAGTAGTTTCCGAGTCTATAAGAATCAGACAGACAGACAGACATCACTCCATTTTTATATATAGAATAATAATAAAAATAATATAATAATAATAATAGATAATATAATAATAATAATAGATAATAGATGTTAAAATTTACAACGCAGAATTTTGTTCCAGCGCATATTTCAGTGGCTCAAAATGAGCGGACAAAAGAAAAAAACAAATCACTACCAGTTTGAACGGCTCGTTGAACTGATGAAAGCGAATGTGGACATTGCTCGAGGCTTTTGTGGAGGCAGTTCAAATAGAATTGCTGTGAAGGAAAAGTGGGAGGAATTCAGTGAGGATCTTAATGCTGGTTAAGAATAGCAGAAAGTAAGTGTTTCTTCTATGATATATATATATATATATATATATATATATATATATATATATATATATAACTTTCATATGTAAATTTCATCATATTCTGTGATTTTTTTTTCAATCGAATTTCCTTCCTAACATTTGTCTATCACTGCTAACGTACATTAGTACGTTACTTTTGTCAGCAATTTTCGTTTTTATTGTTGTACTATACCAAATTTTCTATACCATTTGCTAAAGCTGAGATATCTAGCAAATCAATAATGTTTTTTTATTACAGTTTTGGATTGATATGCGAGGAAAGTTGAAAAAAACACTAGCATACAACAAGCGAGAGTTCAGAGCCACAGGCGGTGGCCCTAATACAATAAAACAATTGACGCCGCTGCAACAAGAAATTGACGCTCTACTGAACATCTCAGGCAACATATATCCGGCAGGCAAATCATTCGGGTGTGATGAAAATACTGAAGTCAACGAGAATGTATGTAACTCGCCCACGGCATGCGCAGACCAAAGTAATTACCTCGGAGAAACATCACAAAATATTATTTCTCCAACAATGGATGACGATGTAATAGATGAAACAGGCTTGATTCATATGACACCTTCATATTCAACTCCACGTCGCCCAAAACGTCGTAGAGAATTGGTAGAAGAGCGTATTGATTTGCTAAAAAAACAGACAGACATGCACGAAGAAGCGTTGAAAAAAATGAAGAAAATCGAGGAAAATACTTACAAAATAGCGAAAAACTTGCAAAAACTTACAGAAGCTCAAGTAGAACAAAATGAAATGTTCAAAGAAGAGGCAAGGCAAAAGTCCTCAGATTTTCAGAAACTTGTCGATGCACAAAAGGAATAGAATGAAATTTTGAGAGAAAGCGCAAGGCAAAAATCGTTAGACAATCAAGAAAAGATGCAGTTAAAAATAAGAGAGCTAGAACTTCAGCAAAAAGAAATTGAGTTATAACGTCGCGAGTTAGAGCTGAAGGAGCGATCTACAGAATGAAATTGCGTGTACGTGGAAGGAAATATGTTAATATATTTTGCGTGTAGGGTAAAATTAGTGTGAGTTTAATAGATGTAGTATGTTATATTGAATGTGACTCAGGCGAATAAATTATTCGACTGAAGCGTCATTTTTATTTCATATATCCAGATTACTACAACATTACAAACTATCTCTAATAGTATCTCTGATATATATGGCACTAGCTTCTTCATTGCTAGAATAGTCTATTTCTTCCATGTCATTACTAATATTTTGAATCGGTGGGTCTGATACTCTATATGTACGACATATATTGTGAAGAGCAACATAAACATTTACGATTGATGTTGCCTTCACTGGAGAGTAATGCAATTCCCTAGCACCTAGCAAACATCGGAAACGAGACTTCAATATTCCAATCACTCTTTCAATAATGATTCGAGCTTGACAATGCTTGATGTTGAAACGCTGTTCCAAACTACCAACTCTAGCGTTCCTGTAAGGCGTTAACAGCACATGTTCTTGTGGAAATCCAGCATCTCCTAAAATGGTAATTGTGAATTAGACAGGGTACAATACGGCATAAAATACACAACAACGTGTTTTGGTTTTTTGCACGTTTTTTTTCAATCAATATACACAGTTACAAATTTAAACTAATCGAACCTTCACAAAAAATAAATTAAACATTCCGAATTATTCTCATGGCGGACACATTATGAAGCACATCCTATCGAATATTACAACATTACAGAGTTAACACAACTTTGAAACTTTACTTTATTCTCGAGTACAATTACTTTTTTGCGTTGTATTGAATTTTAAATGTAAAAAGAGAAAAATAACAGACCCAGGTTTATTCCTTTTCATATAATCTTTCTAGAGTTTTATTTGTATTATTTCAACGTTGTACATTTGTTTGAAAACCTTAAAAAACGGCATTCTTACCGAGAAGCCTTGTTTGTCTATCGCCGTCTTCGTATGCATCGTACAACATTTGGCGCAGTGCACAAATATTCCATATGAAGACGTCGTGATGTGATCCGGCATATCTAGCTTCTACAAAGCGAATAATAGAGTCATGGTCGCAAGTCTAATAGGTTAACTAACAATATAATAAATTTATTTGTCAAGACACTCAGTTAAACTTACAATCAAAACGTTCAGGCTGTAGAATCCCTTTCTATTATAATAATTATGACAGATGTCTTTCCCAGGAGAAATAATCTTGATATGCGTGCAATCTACTACTTGAGTGATGCCTGGGATACCACTTTTGCTGTAGAAATTTCTTTTTGAATTCTGTTTCTCTTCTTCTGACATTCGTGCTTTGATCCATAACGGACATATCTTATCTTCCATCACCTTCAGAAATTCTGCTAGAACATTTGAGACCATAGGTTGGCTCAAACCCAGATGCATGTCGTTACCGACACATTGTTGGTAACTTCCCGTAGCAAGGAATCGAAGCGATGCACATATTTTCAAGACTGGTAATACAGCCGTATTCCTGTAGCCAACCTTGAAATGGGTTTTTGTCATGTCGACCAGATAATGAATAGCCTCCTTACTAAGTCTAAAAAAATTCATACAACTTAAAGAAATTTAATTTTTAAATAATTAAATAAATATTTTTTTGAAAAATTACCAGACAAAATAAATACTTACTTATTGTCTGATAACGAAAGCGGATTCGAAGTGTCACGGATGTTTCTGCGTGTTAATGAAATATTTTGCAGCTCCTCTTCGTCATCCACGAGATCATCTTCGTTGTAGAAATCAACTAACTTCTGAATCGGATAACACTACTGAATGTTTTTGAAGAACTGAAGGTTAATGGTTCAATGCATCGTACTATGAAAAAAATACCTGTGCTCTTAATCCACTTGATAACAACTTTTTCAACTTTTGAATTTTCACTATTAGCTGCGAAACACAAATGAAAACAAATATTAAAGTTGAATTTGATGGATATCCAATGGGTCATATGGATAAATTCAAAATTGTTGTAATTAGAGGCGAATGAACTGAAAAGTTTAAACCCTCTTAAAGCCAAAAAGAAGAAGAAGAAAATTGTTGTAAAAAAAACAATAGGAATGTTAAAAGATATCCGATAATCATAAGGGGAGAAAAGTGTCACTTTTCTTATAATAATCCTTATAAGAGGAAGCATTGTTTTTAAAAGCAAAAACAATCGAATTAATAAGAACGAACACAACTTTTTTCATCGATTAATTTTAGCGTAAAAAAACATACGGGCCCAACTGACATTTCGGCAGGAACTGAAATTTCAGTATTATTGGCTTCTGAACTTCTCCGAACCTTAATACAATTCAGTTTTACATCAGCCAAGTTTAAGTTTTCATGATTCTGTACGTTAGAATTATATTATTTGCACTTTTAATCTCTTTTAAATTAAATGCTGTATCAACGATTTAATGAAAAACGTTTCAAATTCTGCCAGTTAGGTATAACTATTGAAGCCTGCGCATTAGACATCAAATCGATTCTGGTATTGTGGTCACAATGAACAGCACCGGACGTTTCCAAACGGCCAAGAATCTCCAGCCATCCCGCACACCACCTCAAAACTGCAACGGACCAGGAAATTTAGGTCTAGTTCCCGAGCATACCAACGTCTATCAGGCCACATTGTTTGTGTGGACACCGACTGGACAACATCGTTGCTGGACGAGCTGGACGGCGAGGGATCGAGTGCCTTTCTCAAGGCAAGAGGGCGCAGGTGGTAGCGCTGGAGTAGAGTAATAGAGTAGAGTAGAGTTTTCAAAGGGCCTTTCTCAAGGCTAGAGACGAATGAACTGCAAAAGTTTAAAGTCTCTATAATACAAGACCTTCCTTCCTTCCTATCAGGCCGGTCGACATAAATCTTTCTAGCGATTGATGTAAATATAACGAAATTTTCGAGCTGCAAAACCGGTTTTTGTTTATGCGCTAGGATCATTACAGGAAAAACTGTGATACATTTTGATAATGAGATTCATTCAAAATTTTCTGTAGCTCAAATTAATCCAACCATTGCTATTTAACGTTCTTTCCTGTTGTTTGCCGTCTGAGTTTTCAGCACGCACCAGAAACTCAAGCTCAAGCCAACTGCTTTGTGGAACACTACGAATGATACTGACAGCATTTCATCACCAGCATCCTTTAGAACTCCTGCGGTTTGTCTTAATGATTCATCTGCTATATGTTTGTCCTGAGGTAGTAGATATAAACTTCTATCGCCCAACTTGTGTTCCGTCTGTAATCTCAGTGTTTCCTCCAGCTTGTGATTCAATGATACATATCTTTTTTGTCGGCCTCAATAATGCGCGGAGCTGGCTTGAACTTGCTGAATTCATCGTTAAACCATCCTACAAATTCTGAGCGGTTTGCTTCAATGCTTCCTTATTCAAATTAAGCTACCCGCCTTCCAGTAATTCCACCTGTCGTTTCTCCGTTTCCTTACGAAAATCATGATTTGATTTGAGGCTGTTTTCGAACTTGATTTGGCCTGGTATTAGAAAGAAAAAAAAAAGAAACAAATTAATGATATAAATACATTCAATTGGATCCCACTTACCTTCAAGTTGGCTTCAGGTGGAGGCAATGTTTTGATTATCACCGGAAGCCTTTCCATCAGTACACCAGCAGAAATATTTCATTGCTCTTTGGTGGACGATGAGGATGTTTTGGTTGATGTTCTACGAACAGTGGTTATCAAAAAGATAATTCTTTTTCTATGTGAAAAATCTGGATAAACGCTTCGCAGTGTTACGCAAACATTCCATGAATATTCGATACCTTAGTCTCTCAGCTGCGCGTAGCTTTCAGCAGAAACATAATATTTTTGGGTAAAATTGTGGTTCGAACAAAAAGGTGAATAAACAAAGTCCATTTGTTTTTTTGATAGGAGAAACATTTCACTGCAAGTGCAAGTATTTTTTTTTCAAGCAAAATGTACTTGAAAAATAGATTTCATTGACTCCGCATGACCTAGGATATAAACAATGGTAGTCGAAGATGCCAGATTCAGAGATACATTTACAAATGTGCAAAAAAAAATATTTTTCGGTGCTGATTGTTTTCAAAATACTCATATTAGACTGATTTAATATCTCTGTTGCAGACACATATCTTCTTTTTCTTGGATGGCACTAACGTTCCCAGTGGAACTTTTGTCTTATCAACATAGATATTGCTTGCGTCATTTTTCCTAGTAGTACTTAGTTGAGATTTCTATGCCGAATAACTTAGAGGCAAATGAACTGCAAAGTTCAAAGCCTCTCAAAAACAAAGAACGAACGATGCCGAATAACACGCCTTGAATGTATTCTGGAGTGACAAGCTCTGGAATACGCGTGACCTCAGTGAAAGTCAGAAGAAATTTCTTTGACGAAAAATTCCCCAGTCAGAACGGGAATCGAATCTGAACCCCTGGCATGATAATATGTTACGCTAACTACTCAGCCACGGGAGCACCTTGCAGACAATGCATGCCTGTCACACATGCTAATCCTCCGCTCTAACCACTCGTTGTTTCATGCTTGAATTAATTGAAAGATTACATACAAAAAATTGTTTTGCGAAATTCATACGGTACTCCTTACGGAATTTAATAGATTGTAGTTATGAAAATACATGACAAAGTTCATTTTCCAATAATTATATTTTCCGCAAAGCAAATTGTTCCATGCATTCGTCGAGGGAATATCAGTTTCTTCCAAAACATAAACATATTAATACTTTTGGAAATGGAGATATTTAAAATTTGGCACCCTTTCTATAATGCTTTGTGAACTTTTCACACTTTTCACATTTCACACTCATTTCGAAATATTTCAATAACACCGCTGACATTCGAGCAACAGTAACGAATCGAGCTGTTTTCCTCGATTTCTATAATACCAGATTTTACTCGGTGTGATAGTGATAGTGATTGTATCGAATCCTCGATTCGATTTCTATAATAGGGCCCCATTTATATAATATGGCCCATAATAATACAAAATCATCTATACGAAGCAAAAGAGGAAAAGAGAGAGCGAATTGGAGAGTATGAAAGAGATTGAGAAAGAGAGAGTAAAACAGAGTGAGGGAGAGATGTTGAGAGAGATGGAGAGCAAGCGAGAAGAGGATATATGAACAGAAGAAGGAAGTAATAGAATGTAGAAGAGTAAAAGAAAAAAGAAAAAGAGGGTAAAAAAAAGGGTGGCAATAAAATAGAATAAGCGAAAGAGAAAGAGATTAAAAGAGAGGGAGTAATGAGAAGAGAGTAAAGAAGAGGAAAACGATAAAACAGACTAAGAGAGATCGAAAGATTGAACCCGAGACGGTCGGGTCTGAAGGACTTGGGGAGTTGCTAGTGAACGAATATTCTATGTTAGTATAGTTCAGTAATATAAAAAAATCCTCTCTCTCTCTCTCTTTCTTTTTTTTCTTTCTCTCCCTCTCTCTACCTAAAATCCACTACACTATTCTTCAAATGACTCAACAAAACCTTCCTCGACACTTCACTACTAATAATTACTCTCTTTCACATACTTATTTCTCAGGTGCTTCGGTCATTCATTCCATTAGTCGCGCTTGTCCCGTGCACTTATTTTTCCATTCCCTATTTCACTTTCTCTCTTCCTGGTTTTCTCGTATATCACCGATATTCTACTATGCGAGCCAACATAAACCAGAATCATTGATCTCTTCTCAATCAATCGCAGCCAGCGGCAAATTTTGCATCGCCGAGACCTAGGGATTTTTGTATTCTCAATTCATTCAGTTTGTTCATCGCATACGAAGAGATTTAATTGGTTTGTTCTAATATGATCATATATGTGTTAATTTGGGATTCGAACCGACTACCCGAATATTGTGCGGATCCGGACGATCAACTCGCTCGACAACGATCGCTACTTGTATGCTTTCACGGCCGTACCGGCACTAATCGTCATGCGCATGGAATATAAAAATTTTCGTGTTACTCACGACCTTTTTGAGTACGACCTGCCAGCACTTCGCGCTCTTCAGCACGTAGTTTGCTGGCACCTTGGGGTTTGGAACGGCTCTAGTTGCATCCGATCGGCCTGATTCTACGCGGCGTGTGAGGTGAGATGACAATTGTCACATCACCATCACGCAACTCTCCTCACTCTATTCCTACAGTCGTTTCGGATGCCGTAAGAGGTTCATTGATGTATGTGAGAGGATGAACAGCAAGTGACAAGGCGTTCATTCTGCTGGTTGCCAAATCTGATCAGAGATGCCACATTCGCACATGTGTTCACGAATTTGTAGACATTTAACTTTTATCATAACCTTTTATTCCTGCTGCAGGCTATTTAAAATAGTGACAAAACATTATTGATTCCATATGATAAACGAAGCTGGTCAGTATGTCAGACATTAGCACATATTTACAAATATTTCAGATTTTTATCGCATATATTTGAGAAAAAACATCTGGCATCCCAGAATTTTATTTGTTTCGCTGGTTTCGCTCAGAGAGGTCAGATATTTGTTTTGCTGCAGTCAGTACCGTATCTATAGATCTGATTTAACCTGGCCTGTTGTTAGTGTATCAGGACATTCTGCCGAATTTGCAGGTATTTGATTTAGATTTGGTAAAACAGTTGATTGCATCCTGTAAAGTTTAGCATTTTTGTTTGTTTTGGTCGTAGTTGCTGCTGCTCTCTGCACTCTCAGTGTTAAATTGTTGCTCTGGCTCATGCTCGGGCATATACCACGGCTTCTGAAATGGATATGCAGTTCGGTGACGATGACTCGCGGATAGATAGATGAAACACAAGATCCATGTGATAGATACATTTTAGAGAAAATAAATAGATTTCATGAAATGAAAATAATTTCGGTGTGCTTATTCGTCCAATTGAGGAATAACAGACTCACTACCGCTTTCACAAAAAAAAAACTCCTTGCAATTTGTCTTTCGTACTGTGAAAATTGAAGATAAATTGAATTTATTGATACATATAATACCATTACTATCGATTCTATACGACCCAAAAAAACACTTATTATTCCTCTTCCTTTTTTCATTTGTTTTCATGCACTGTCGACACCTCAAGACATGTCGACGATTGTCACCTAGAAATCCCAGTTCATGTGACAATCGTCACGTATATTTGAGAGCGGGAATAAAGTGAGAGTTCATTCAAGTGAGATTTCTCACGGCATACGCCTGGTGGAATCGCGTGACATAAGTGACAATTGTCATCTCACCTCACACGCCACGCAGAATAAGGCCGGATGTGTCGGGAATTTGCAACTGAAGGAATGATACATACATGTCCACTCACGTGGAACATTAGCACACATGGCACCCAAGATTATAATCAGCATAGATTACCTGAGAATTTACCACGCTTCGCACGATAACACTCCTATTCTTTTTACCCTTTTGAGCCACTACTTTTTTAATCTAGGAATAATAAATTTTATTTTCAAGAAAAAAGAAACCTAGAACTGGCTTGTTCGGAATAATCGCGACTCACTAACTCAAGCTAGCACACCGAGGCTCTTGGCGAAGTCCGTCGTTCCAGCCTCTTCCACGATCCAGGACAAAGTGATCGATTAAAATTTCTAAATCCTCAGATCAGCCCAGGCGCTAGATCAATTTTATCTAAATTATGTAATTGCCGCAAAAGTGCGAAAGTACATAATATTTCTAAAGGCGATTATTTAAGCGCAACAATTGCCTCAATCATTAGGGCCATCCACCTTTAATCCCAAATGCCTGATCTTGCCGGACCTTCAGTACAACCCATAATTGGGGACAAAGCACATATTCCCAAAAAAAAGGAATAAAATACTGAGTGCCGCGTCACTAGAATGAAATGATTTTTATCATCCCAGTTCTATCGACGTCTAAGCACTCAGTGGAACCCTACAAATGCCTCTTGTGGAGAGTTGTCCGAAAGAAGCAGTTCCGAAGCTTTGCAGAATCAAGGAGGCCGGCATATCTGAATTAGTGCACCATGCTACAAGATGTAAGAGGTAAGAGCAGAAGAGAACAAAAGAGAAAGAGAATAATCAAAGAAGAAAGAGGAAATAAAAGAAAAGAATGGAACGGAGTCATAGTGAGGAAGAAATAGTAAAAAGGAGTAGAAGAAAGGGAAGGAAAGTAAAATAAAGTAAGAGAATAGAAGAAACTGAGAGAATAAAAGATAAAAATGCGTAAACTAGTAAATATGAGAGAAAGTCTGAGAGAGAAAAATAAGTAAAAAAAATAAAAAAAACCCTGTCTTGAGGCGAATGAACTGAATAGTTTAAATCCTCTTAAAGCCAAAAAGAAGAAGAAGAAGAAGATAAAAAGCCCTTTAAACAGTTAAAGTAAGCAGTTTAAACGAGTAAAATTGTAGAAATAAGAAAAAGAGAAAAAACTAATAAAAGTGTTAAAGGTTTCTTAACATTCCTTCGCAATTACCATCTAGATGTGTCTAATTAATGGAATGTCATCAATCTCATCACAAAAACAAACCACCTTGTTATAAGCCTTTCCAATGTGTCTCTTTCTAAATGTATTCCACACATAGTTGGTTCCCACTCTTTTCTACTCCGTATCATGTTGACGGCATAATTTGCTGCTGCACTCCCGCTTGCTTCTTTGCTTTCTCTCTTCTGCTCAAAATCACGCTAAAACGGGCTAATCACTGCTCTGGGGAAGCGATCCTTTTCCTGTGCGAATCTCGTCCTTCGATTCTTCCAAATTGATCCATTCTCATATATTGCAACGGCGAAACACAACTGAATCGTTGTTGTATATCGATTAAATATATTTTTTTTTTGCAGAGCGCGTGAGAAAGAATGCCTTTTCCTACCAATATTTCACATTGCAAAATTGTATATTTTCAATTACGAGCGCTACTATCACTTCGCGATTAATGCGGTAAAGTTGAAAATATAATATCCTTAAGTTGAGATGATCGATTTTGATTATTTATGCTGATGAATGATAATATAGGCGGGGCGCGTGTTTGGATGAAGCAAAACTGATAATTATCTAGTATCAGCAATAAAGGTAGTGTACGGTACGGAATTGCTTTTTTTGCCTTCGATTCTATATTAATTCTACAAAAGGAACCTGGAGCTTGTCTAATAAGGTGCGAAAAATTGCAACTAAAAATTAGGGGGGGGGGGGGGGGCGGTGGTGATAGGAAGTTGATAGATTCACACGTTAACGAAAGCAATAATTGAAATAGCACGACCGATACAACTCCACACACTTTCTATGGGCTGATGTGGTGTTTGAGAAAAGAAAATCCTAAGTGATGAATTAATTGGTTAGAATTTGTTGCGATCCTCCTAGCGAGGTCTGTCTCTAGTAGCGAGCGTTATTCCTCGTGTGCTATCTTCAATAAAATAAGCAATAATTTAATAAATAGTATATTTTAGCGCCACATACTTTGTCTTAGCACAATATAGCAAAAGTGTGTTCAAGCAGTTTGATAAATTTTCAACGTTGTCCTTGATTTTCCCTATACTGTTTTTTTTCCCTCTTCTATTTCTTTTCATCTTCAAGCAGTTAAACTGTGTTTTGTGTGAGTGTTTACAATAAACTTTTAAGCGTTATTTCTATGCTACTATCTCATCCTTTCCTTTTTGCTCTCTTGTTATTTCTTGTGGGCTTCACATCAATCGGAGCTGATAATGCATGCACGTGACTGAATTTCATCATCACCATCAAGCCAGAATTGTTTTTTTTTGTTAAGTAAAAAATATATAATTCTCCTTCCGCTGATTTTCACAATTGCGAAGGAGTCGCGCATTCCGTCGTTATTTGCTGAATTGCAAGCTGGTTGTTGCAGTTAGTGCTCTGCGCTTATTTTTTTCAGTGCCTAATTTGTAGATAGTTTTCTGTTTTTTTTTGTTTCTTAATATAAATTTTGTTGCTTTCCATTGTCCTTTTTAAGCGGTAAAATATTTTTTCTTGCACAATTTACTTTTTCATCATTTTCTCTTCTTCTTTTCGTTCCAAAGTTTGTGTGTGTTTATGCTGTATGTGTTTTGTTTCTATGATTATATAGCTCTATTTATATAATTGCAGCGCGGAAAAATTTAGTGCTCAAACTGTAGAAGGTTTTTTTCCGAGTTGGCTTTGCTAAGCCCCGGTCACTCTTAAGCGATTCAACTTTCGGACTCTGAAAAGAAAAAAGAAACAAAAAAGGAAATTTTATTGTAGAATAGCACAAACCCACCCCGGTCAGTGTTGCACTCTTTTTTATCAATATCACTGATAACTGACGTGCAACGTTAGTCGCTTCTTATTGACGAAAATTTTGTCCACTTCTCTGTTCGCTTCTCACTTCGGTTGTTGTTTATTGTATTGTGCAATTCCAAATTAAATCGTCATAAAAATGCAGATTTAAAAAAAAGTATTTGTGGTTCGAATGAAAGTTTGTATTCCGTTTGGGTTCAAGGAAATATGAGTTTTCCACAGCAATTGAGAATTTTTCGACTCAAGTGTTACTTTTGAAAAGGGCGCATCGAGTTTAGTGAGGAAAATCTTTGATAATTTAAATATCAAAGAGTTATAGAGTATTGATGTTTGAACATGAAAAATATACACAAAAAATAGTATTATTTTTTTATCCACAAAAAAATTTAACTTGCAATATCTTAAGTACGTATTTTTTATTTTTTCATATGAAATAGGAGTCATGTAGAAAATTTAAAAAATAAGTCCATGAAGGAAACTATTTTTGACGAACTTTGTGGAACATCAAATTTTCGAATTTAAAATGTTTGTATGTATGTTGTATGTTAACAATATTTAGCCGCAAATTATGAATCCTGTTGCGAATTAAAACAACAAAGCTCATTATCAATCTCCTTCTAAATGCAGCCATTCTCGAGATATTTAATGAAATACTTCTTATTTGTTGTCTTTTTCATACTAAATAGGCTCTTTTAATATTGTTATACCATCATGTTCATACAAAAAAAAAACTCAGCTTTCTATAGAAAATATAAAACAATATAGCGTCCTTGGTTCCGAGACCATGTGTATATTTTTTAACGTTTTTAACTCCATATTTTTTTTTAACGTGTATATTTTTTAATTCCGTTGATTGGGTGAACAAACATTGCCCCCAATGAATCCATAATAACAAAACGTCTGAGTGATGAAACCATATGCTCGAGGAAAAATATCGATGATGAAAGATATATGAAACTAATTCCTTTTTGTTATGTTTTTTTTAATATTTTGGCACTGAGAAAAGAGTATCGATTGATCAATTTTAAAACTGTTTGATGCTTTTCTCAAAACAAAAACATGTCCTCTCATCTGACATCACTGATCATATCGAGAAAAACTGACTGAAGTCTCTCCAGTCTAACTGGAATGGGATATTTTGCTCGTCTCGACAGTGACTGAAGCCAAGACGAGACGAGACGAATTGCTCGTCTCGTTTTCTGGAATAGGGCCCTATATATATATTAGGTTGGGGAAAAAGTTATTCATTATTTTCTCGATGGCTGGCTTTAGTGATCAATATTTCGCGTAATATCGATCATACAAAAGTTTAGGCTCATTGAGTTTTCAGTTACAGGGTGTTAACCAGTGTTATCCATATAAGGGTTATGCAGATGATGGCGTGTATGAGTTGGATTGCTGCGATTTTTCAATCTTCATTTTTCCTCGTTACAAATTGTCACGTCACTATTCGTGTTTACATTTGAAATATTTCTGCTTCTAAGTGAAAACGCTTTCTCAATTAGTTTCTATCGCTATTTTAATTGGAAAAATATTCAATTTTTAACAGTAGTGAATCAAATATTAGCATAATGCCAAAGTGTGCTGTGAATGTTTGTGGAATTACGTCGAGAAAAGCGAAAAAAGACGTAATTTTAGTGTGTTTCCATGCGTACCCAAAAGATAGTAAAAAGCGAGCAAAATGGTTAAAATTTACCGGTATTTTAAAAGATCCAGGAACATCCTGCTCTAAACATTTTGCACCGGAAGCGTTTGAGCATAATGCTAGCGCTCAGCGACAACTCATAAATTATGGACAAAATAAGTTGGTCAAAGACGGTAATCCGTATTTAATTCCTCATCTTCGTAGTAACAAAGATAAACATAATTATAATGATTTTAGCGATTCGAACTATCCGCATTACGGCGGTTACCGGAATTCTGATGAGCCTCAAGGTAATATGTATTCAAGATATGATGCAATCTAAACCTACTAACACAGGTCAAATTCATATTTCAGAGGAAAACGTTGACTCGAACATGAAAGTCCTGCTAGAGGCTATCGAACTAGCCGTGCCATAACCAGTGACAAGGGAGAGCTGCGGAATGGGCTGTACGGACGATTCTGGATGGGAGGATTTACAGCATCCCGACTGTCCTGACGGCAATACCCAGGACGTGGAGCTGTTTGATAAATCTGTAATAAAAACGCTGCGGGAAAAATTTACGAACAAAATTAACCGTCTGGCGCAAGTTTCCGTGAAGCAAAAGTCTACAACAGCTACAGCGTACAGCGTACAGGTAATGCCATTTCTATTTAATGCTAAAGACTTCAATCAATATAATCAACATGGGCTGTTGATCAGAGAGAAGGAAAGACATCTCCAAATGTTGTCCAACATTATTAAACAGAGAAACAAGAAACTGGAAGAACGCAACCAGGATATAGAAGCACTTCGAAATGATTGCAGTAAGATTCAGGAAGAAGTACAGCCACGTTCAGATCAGCTCGTTAAAAAAGAAGCAAGGAAACACTTCAATGAGGTTTTCACGAACAATAATGTTGCATTAATTCTCGGGGAGAAGAAGAGAGTTGTATGGTCGACTGATGAGATTGCTCGAGCGTTTTCGTTAAGGTGAGCTTTGTATGTATGGTTAAGAGTACCAAAATCATATGAACAATTCTAATAGCGACAGATTTTCTATAAAGCCTCATTAGCAATATTGACCAAAAAATAATCATTAATATTTTCTAGTTTTACAAGTAAGGTCGGGTCGGGGTCGGCTCATTGAAGCTACGTATAAAGCATAGCTTCTACGCCTAAGACCAACCATTATAGAGTTGTCCCTCTTTTTTAGTTTTGGGCTATGGTTGACTTAGAAACGTTCTAACTTAAAAATATACTACTCAGCATAATTATAATGCCAATTACAATAACGTGCTAAATGAATAACTTTTTAAAATCACTAACTAATTTTATTAGTGGGACTTTTACAGCTTTTGAGGAAAGCCCTAAGAATTTCGTTGACTGAAGTTTGTTTTTTAGAATTAGAACGAGTGCGAGACAAACACTCAATATACTAATATATAATTATTCAATAATACACTTTACTTCGTAGGTAGGGTAATTATATTACAGTATAATAATTATTCAACAAACATTAAACTTTCGAAACAGTCCCATGTTTTCTTGAATAGTTTAGGACAAAATGATAAATAATCTTAAGTATTTTTTATCATTTATTTGTATTTTCTATGTGAACTATCGATTGAATGCAAATAATGACGACACCATTTTTTCCGTTCACCAATACATGTATACATGACCTACTGCTCCACCTCTATATGTACCTCAATGGGTGTTAACAATGGAGGTCAACAAAGAGAAAATTCGGTACATATTATAAAAGCTAGACTACTAAAATTGTGATTGATGTTTATGGTGCCGATACTGCAACAGTAAAATACGTGAAATTTAATGTATTTTCAAAAAAAAATCTATTTTTTTTTTGTAAATTTCAGTTTTTTTTTCAGTGCAATACCTTAAATTATGATCTCTACTGTCAACAAATGGACCGTTTGAAGCTAGCGATTGACCAAAAACGTTCAGAATTGGCCAACAGAAGAGGTGTTGTGTTTCATCAGGACAACCCAAGGCCACACAATTCCGAGAGCTTGATTGGAATGTTTTAATGGTTCGAACCTAGCATCAAACGATTATCACTTTTTCCTCGCATTGGAAAATTTCCAGAGTGCCAAGAAATAGGGAAGATTGTAAAAATCATTGCTACGGTTTTTTGCTAATAAGGACCAAGACCTCTATGATAGGGACACTATTAGGCTATCTTTAGAATGACAACAAATTTTTCAACAAAACGGTGTGTATATTTGAACCAAATCGGACAATCCGAAGCACATTAAAAATAGTTTTAAATTTCACTCAAAAATAATGGATTACTTTTTCCCCAACCTAATATATTGTGCAGACAGAGTGAACCATATGTCAGTCAGTTATATATTGAATTTGAACAATTTCCAAGCACCAAATTCAAACTAACAAAACTTTTTCATGAAGCTTTTAGGTACCTTGTTGAAATGTGCTTGAATCCGTTAGCAAAATGTGCACTCATTTTGATTATATTGAAAGATGAACTTGGTTCACTCTGAACGGATCGGTGAAAAATACTGGTCTTCAGAGGGAGCGATCGTAAAATGTACTATTTTAGAGTGCGGTTTAGACTGGAGGGAATTCGAATTTGACGATTCTGTTGGGTAAAACTGCCATTAAATGATTGAAAATGGTAAGTGTATGCTTTATCATGTAAGCCGTGCAATCATGTTCTTACCTGTAGCAGATGGCAGAGACTATCATGCTGGACGCATCCAGATGTTTATACCCCTCCTTCCACTAAATTTCATAACAGAATGGTACACTTTGACTCACAAAAATCGAAATATAGAACAGAATTTCCAATTGTAATAGTAGAGCGGTGAAAATTGTCTGACAATAAACATTTAAAATGCCAAATGTCATATAACACCTAAACACGGACGAATGTAACAAAATTTGTAAAAAATTAATACCTCATTATTTTCCACAATCTGACCAAAAAAGTCACTGATAGAGGGGTATCCACTTGAAGTCAGGCATGAGCAAAAAAAATTGTTTAGTTAAATTTTCGATGAAATTTTTTTTTTACGGTGTATTTCTCGATACACCGTTATAAGATGCACTTTCAGTATGTTCTTTTTCAATTTTTTATCTCGAAGCTATCGAGAATGGTGTGCAAAAAAATCAAAAGTACGTTTTTTACCATAGATCCTTTGTTGAACCTCATAGGGGTTCAAAATTTCTTATTTAGTACTCTATACAATATTTTGATGGGAGTGAAATTGGGTCAAAAATGGAGAAAGTTACTATTAGTAATATCTTGACAAATATTGCGAATATTTTTGATAGCTGTAAGCCGTCTAATAGGAGACATATTTCCACAACTTCCAATGCATAAGACTTCACTGTAATACAAATAGTTTTTTTCGTTTTTGAGTGATATTTCAAAGTTAACATGTTTTCAGTATTCGTTCAATATTTCTATGCGACTGGACTACATCTATGCGACTAGAATCCAATGTTTATGCATATGTGGTACAGCGCGGACACGATTATATACAGTCTCTGACTTCTTTTCACTGTAGATAATCGAATCCTGTATATAATCGAGCCAAAAAAAAGTGTTTTTTATTCGTTTTTTATGCATATATTTTTCAATAAAATAAAAGAAGAATTTAATTCTTGGTTCATCCTCTTAAAGTCAGAAAAGACCTTTCTCACATGAAAAAATATTTTTTCCAGGGTCTCTCAGGAGATGATAGATGATCATATTTGATGAGAAAATTCTACGTGTATGTTCGAATTTCAACAATGACTGAGTTATAGAACCTTTTTTTTGTTTCGGACTCTGTTGCCTCAAACTGAGTCTACACTAAAAAGTACGCTACGAAAGCCAATTATGTTGCTTTCAATTGAAAGATGAGAAAATTTAGTACAGTAATTAGTAGTAACTAAATTAGTGGAATTAAGTAACATTTTGGAAGTGAAAATTGAAAAGTTAGTAATTAGTTAGTAATTATTCATTTTATCCCAAAAATTTATATTAAACTTGATTGTTTCTATCAAATAAATTAAAGCTTCAAATCACTCTACAATTTGTTCTGTGACGCACAACTTCTATCTTTCTTAATTTCGCTGCAATATCGATATAAACAATTCCAGGTGAAAATTTGAGCAAAATCTGTGAAAATCGCGATTTTTACCTCCTGTACACTTATAATAGCCACTTAAATTTCACCTTAACGCTGAAAACCTACTGTATATAATCGAGTCCAAAATTGTATATAATCGAATCACATATAATCGAGTCTGTATATAATCAAGTCTGTATATAATCGAGTCCGACCTGTATTTTATATGGATTCAAATTAGTATATCGATCATCTGAAACGGCCCGGTAATATAAAAGTTAGGAATTTAAAAAAAGTCATTTTTGGAAAAAAGGAAAAAATAATTTTCCGGACTATCGGTTAATTTTGAAAAATCATAACTCAAGAACAAAAAATATCGCATCTCTGAATTTTGGATATGCTATCTAAAAAAATCTTAGCTTTCAAGAAAAAATTAAAAAATATATAGCGCCCTTGGTCCCGAAACAATGTAAACTATAAAAAAATACAATCAATTATTACAAGATCGAAATTCAAAATTTCTGCAAGTATTGTATTTTTCGAAAAGAGACTAGTTAATTGGCTTTAATTTGATATGTCGATCATCTTAATCGGTGCAATGGTTCAAAAGTTATGAATTTTAAAGCAAAGTAATTTTTGGAAAAAAAAATGAGAAAAAAAAGATCTTTCGGACCACCCTAAAATGGAAATGGAATCACCTATTTAATTTGATATGTAGATCATTCGAATCGGTATAGTAGGTATAGTATTCGAATCGGTCAATTTCATAAAAAAAATCATTTTTGGAAAAATGGGAAAAAAATAATTTTTTGGGCAACCCTAAAATAGAAATGATCACCCTAATGATAAAAATACGGGTCTAATGTTTTGCGATAAAGAACAAAACTACCACTTTTCTCGAAAATCTGAGAACCACTATATCGGTTTGACATGGAATGGCTGTACATAAACATTTCCATCGCACTTCTAGGTGAATTGACACTATTTTCGTAACTCAAATAATCATCCAAGACACTTACATGTTGTTAAATTATATTGAAATCATTGAAAAATGGATTTCTAAACACAATTCTTAATAGAATGTAATATTCACTACTTTGACCTAATGTGACCCCCTCTAAGGGGTGAAATTGGATCAACTTTCATTCAATTGTAGTTCAGTGAAAAATTAATATTATTCAACAATTCCTTGAATACCTTGAATACGAGGGTTCATCATTAGAGAACATTTCTACTTAATTAGAATTGTGTTTTACTCTAATTTACAATAGTTACTCACCAAAAAATTCGAAAACTACCTTTTTTGACCCATTTTACTACCCCATCGACTAACTAAATAACTAAAAGTAATTTAAAAATTTCGACGTAATAATACAAGTAAGGGGTAATATACAACCCCTTACATTTTTTTCAAACAAATTATAAAATAAATGATAAAAAATTCAAATTTGTAAGGCTATACAAAAAAAAATTTTTTTCGCTGCACTAGAAATATTGTTTCAATTTTGCATAACCAAAGGCGCAAGAAAGTGAGCTTACAAGGCAGCGGTAAACAGTATTTTTGGGGTTAACGGGCAGTGGCAATTATATTGCCACCAATTTTGTCAACTATTTCGATAGTTTATTTTCTATCAAAGGTAAATAATATGTGTTCTTACTCATGTTAGGATTATGTTCTCTAAAGTACGAGTTAATTCCTTGCCTAATTTCCACGGACCTATAAAGGGTTATGGTAAATTACAAATTCATTTTGTACAGCAGTATGCGTTACGTTACGTTAGGTTCTCTTAAATACAAAAAGAGAAGGAAAGGTTTGTGTAGTGTTTGAGATTAATGTGTAAAAAAATATCTTCAAAAATAGTCAGATTAAAGTTTCATTAGGTTAAGTCCAGTCTGTGGTATTGTTTTAAAACATTCGAGACGCTGCAAATAAATATAGAAAAGGAACTTAGTTTAGCCTATAAATACGAATCAAAGATTAATAATAAATTTTGTGAGATAATATCACATGTGTTTAAAGTTTAAAACACGTCTTTTTGTTCTTTCTGCGCACACACGAGTCGCCGTGGGTTCTTGCACCCAGTTATCCTGGAAAAGTCCGGAACAGTCACCTACGGTCGTAGAATTACGTTCTGCAAATGACATATGCAGAAAGAAAATAGTAAATCAATTTCCCCGAGCAGGTATCGACATTGCAATCGAACGGAAACTATTACTTGTTCGAAATGCTCGCAGTTTCCGTACGATTCCAAGTTCCAGTGAAACTAAGTACATCGTAGGTGCAGCTAGGAAGCTGCTATCGTAACAGAACAATTTTCACACGCAACTACATAAAAATATACAGCGGAACATTTATGCTTTCGATTAAAATCCGGAAGCAGCTTCAATGGATCACTCAGCTAGCGTCAAACTGATAGATTGTTAACCGGCATTTAGTTGTCCCGTCGAATTCGGATTGACAAATCGAGTGATTGAACTACCTCAGAACATGCTTCTCCCAGCGAATTTATGTTCCAGAGATCTAAGTATTTTATTATAATATAAATAACAAAAAAAAATCAAGTCATAATTCAAGTTTGTAACATAGTCAAAGTTCAGTCAACACATTTGAATGAATCGGCGTTGAGCAAATACGGATTTGGAAGCAAGTGTTCTACATTCAACCATTGGACACCACTTTCGATAATCGTCAGGCCACCATGGATCAAGAGAAACACATTGTTAAACACGAAGGAGGTGAAACGAATCCACCAAGGTCGCCTCGGCCGTCGCTGAATACCTTTTGGCGCAACGAAATTAAAGTGAAGACCGTCGATCAGCGAAAAAAAATCGAAACCAACTGAAGATGAAGCTCAGCACATACCTTTCACAATCGATTTTCTCTTCTCGTCCGTCACCACTTTCGGGGTCACCGGTGACATACCTGCAGCGGCGGTTTTGAACAGAATGTGTCCCTGGCCGGCACGGATTGGTTTTGCTGTTTGTGAGAAAAAAAAACAGAATAAGTTCGTATAAAATTGTATTACCTTTATCGACATACCAATTTGCGCCTGGGGTCCACGCCTCGCCAGATTCTTCTGGCGCACGGCCTCCTTGATGCGATCCACCTCGTACTGATAGCGCTTGCGGTCCCGCATCGCGCCCTCCTTCGCCTCCTTCAGGGCCGTCTCGAGCGCTTTCACCCGTTCGACCGTCGTGCGCAGGCGCTTCTCCAGCTTGGGCAGCTCGCACCGCAGATCGGCATTGTCCCGCACCAGCTGCTTGTGCACCTTCGTCAGCTGCTCGAGATTGTTCTCCAGGAAGGAGATCTTTTGCTTCTGGGCCAGCGAACCCCCGTCGTCTTCGGTTTCCTCCGAGTTGATCGACTTCTTGATGCGGGCCTGCGTCATGAAAATGTGTGTTAGATGGAATCCAAGTCTATCGGATCGAGCAACCGTCACTTACCTGAAGATCCTGGACGAAAAGCTTCCGCAGGGCATGCAGGGTGTGCAGCTCCTTGGCGACGGTGTCCTCCAGTCCCTTGAGATCCTTACGAGCCTGCTCTCGTCGCTCGTTTGTGAGCCTGTAACGCACAAGAATAAATTCAGTTCAAAGTTCTTAGGATAGCTGGACATATCTTACGCTCGCTCGTTTTTTTTTTTGAGTGGACAAAATGAGAACATGCGATTTGACTTTGTGTCGTTTATTGTACCTTTGCTTTAATCGTTTTTGTTTCGTCATAAATCAATGCTTTTGTTACATGAGTATTACTTGTTCTACGCGGGCGAGTATCATTAACCAACAGTAATTACAATGATTTTGGGTTCAAATGTGATTATCATATTTCTCCCTCATTTTCTATGTATGTTTTAGTTTATTTTTATCTCAAAATATATATGAATATAATATTGCATCTCTGTTTTCTACACATTTACATATTGAGGGGGCATTCGTCCCTGTTTAGATAATAATATGTATTGCCAACGTTCCACTAAAAATGCAATTAATGTGCTCTGCCCTATCATCCCTAATAATACTTTTTTAGTGACAATGCGCGGTACAATTTGTAGGCTTCAATATGGCTACACTTTCTAGGCTACATAGTATGAGGATGGAGTGAAAGTTTTATTTGCAGATTATATTGACCGAAGAAGGCGTCGACGTCAGCAGACAACTTGTACGAAACGCTTCTTTACGAATCACGTTCAAATGAATGTCGAAGAGGACTTTGTTAGAAGTATCTTTCGAAAAATGAAGACTGATTTCTCCGCGGTTTCTTAACAGCTGTAACTAATTGATATGAATAATCTGCAAAAAAATCACATCATCATCATCATAAAACGCGTAAACTATTATCAAGTGTTGAAACAAAACAGGAACTAAAAATCGGGAAACGATGCCAGGAATCAAAAACCAAATACGTGATGCAAAACCGAAACATTAAATACAACTATTCACTACTTACTCCAATTTAAAATAGCATATTTTAAATGCACAAATAAACAAAATTGATGATGAAAGAAATGATCGCGATTCTCTGGCAGTTTCCTCGCTTCCCTCTATCACTTATCGTATGATATCATTACACACTATGTTTATCACTTTGCGCGTGTTACACAGTAACAAACTTTCTGTCTTCAGTCGGTTAGCACATAACATAATAACAGAGCCTGATTAGCTAGCTAGCACAACGATTAAAGCAAACACACATGTTCTCATTTTAAACTTTTCTATTTTCATTTAAACATCGCACTGATTAGGGGGTGTTTTCTCGATTCTGATTTTAGAGAAGCACCGGCAATCGGGGAGAACTGCTACAACCTCTTTCTCTCATCGCCGAATCGCACAAAAAAAAACTGGAGCGAATAGCGATCATCTTTCAGTGAAAAAAAAACAAACGGAAAATCGTGTACGGAGGAATAGAAAGCCAACTAATTAAAAAGTTTCATGATACTGAGAAAACCAAAATAAGATGCACAGTTTTAATGTGGGAGCATTTCTAGATCCCCGAAAAAGGCAAACAAAATTAACAAAAAAAGATAACAAGCCAAACTAGGTGGTGTGGTAACAGGAGCAGCAAACGATTCGAACGATTGATTGATTGATTCGGTTCCCCCATGCATTGCATTGGGTGATATGTTTGCTGGCGGCCATTACTGCTAACATTAAGATTTTAATTACAGTGGGGCGTGCGATGCTGTGAGCGCACATACATTGGATACAACGAAATGGTTTCATGCACACAGTTTATCGCCAGGTGATATCGCACGGTATGACAGGGCCGCATGAAGCGGGCAGCGGTAAAACCAATCAAGCGGAGATAGCTCTTCTACAAGGTATTGCTCTCCTCTACTACATATTTGAGTCGGTTTGTTAAATGCGCGGTGTCGTGTTTCTTTTCCTACGATCGATCCGATAACAACAATGCTTCTTGTATTGCTACATTATTTATCACAGCACTTAAAACTATATATTTGTCCTACCGAGTTTTTTTTTTGTAATTCACACATACGAATTTACAATTATTCTAAACGCTAAAATGATACTTTTGATTCCATCGAACTGCAGGAAATAAACGACAATAAACTTCCGATGACAATGTTAAATGAATTATTTGAAAAATGAAATGTGTCAACATCGCCAGAAGCGGCATGTCCTACGGTAGCAACAACATTGTGATACGACGGGCTGAGGATTGTTCGAAGGCAGCCGATAGGTGGTAATCTGGTTCCAGAAATTCGTTTCATAAATCGTACATCAATCAAACGAACACATCAATGACAATTGAGCATAGCGAAAAGGGGCGCTGTACATAGAAAAAGGCTCGAGAAGTCATTGAAAACGGGACATTGAGAATTCAGATATGGTATGTAACCGCTAAAAAGGACGGAAAATTATTCAAAACAATCAAAGCATTCTCTTAGAAAATAACTCCCCCGAAGTTTTTTTTTTAAGTTTGTATCAATTTCCTCTCACGAAAATAAAACAATATTTATAAAAAAAAGAAACCACGATTCTCTCGAAAAAAGAAACCAATTTTTTTTCAAAAGCAAAACAATTCTCTGAGAAATCGAAAACAAAATCACACAATCCCTCTATTTACATTTTTTTCGCTTTTCAAAAAAAAAAGAAATAAGCGTCCCCTTAAAAAATAAATTTTTCTCTCTGTCAAAAAAGCTCTCTTGAAAGAAAAACAAATTCTCTTCAAAAAAAAAAGTTTTCGTAAAAAGGAAAAAGTCTTCAACTAATTAAAAATAATTCTCTTAAAAAGTGAAGAAATGTTTATTCAGGAAATGACAAAAAGCCCGCAGAATAAAAAAAAAAGTTCTCAAGAGAGTAAAAAAGTCACCAAAAAATAAAAAAAAATAAAAACAAAAAGATTATTTCAAACAAAAAAAAAGAAAAGAGTTTTTCCGTAATAAGGAAAGAGAAGTATTCTTAAGAAAATAAAAACAAAAGTTTCTTCAAAACAGAAAATAAAAGAATCATGGAAAAAAAACTCAAAAAAAAAGAATTCACCAACAACAAAAATTATTCCCTTATTCACAATAAAAAAAATTCTCGAAAAAGAAAAGTTATTTATATCTAAAGTTATCTAGAAGAAAAATTTTGGAAGGAAAAGACGTCCAATAAAGAGCTCTCGAAAAAAAAGTTCTCTCATAAATAGAAAATGGTCTCTCAGTATTAGAAAAAAGGATCTCTCCCAAAAAGAAAAAGGAAAAAAATAATTTAAAAAAGAAAAAATGTCTTTTAAAAACGGAAAGAAAAAAAATCTCAAGAAAATGAAAAAAAATCTCCGAAAAAGCACAAAATTTCTTAAAAAGCAAAAAACTCTCAAAAGAAAAAAAGGGATTCTTGAAAACCAAGAAAAAAACAGGAATTGCCTTGAAATAACAAAAAAGGCGGCCACCATATCGGGCATTTTTAGAATTTTCTGAAAGACGACATCTGACCTGGAGTGAACAGGTAACAGGAATTTGTTATCACTATATGCCCACTGAAATTAAATTGAAGATTTTTTTTTTCAAGGTGGGTTTTCGAGTGAGAGCATTTGCTATAACTTTTCGGAGCACCAATTTCCCGCGCAGCACCATTTGAAAACCGCTGTGTTGTCGTGTTGTCGTGGCTGATTGGAAGCACTTTAACAAGATTGTTGTCGACAGTAAACGATTTACATTGGAGTATCGCGTCTATGTTCCTTCCCATGACGGTAAACATTTTGGGGTTGATTCCGGAACGGGTTTAAAGTGAGAGTCCATTGGAAGTGATTGAAGAAGCTTCCCTTGACGCTAGTTAACATCATGGGCCGCCGGAGTAACTTTCCTCGTAGAGGGAATAACAAAGTTTATGCCGTCAGACCCGTAACAACATTACCTGGTTCCGTCTATCCCCGCCCTTCAAACATTCTCCGTACAATTTCCGTACCTGGTGTGGAGTCTGCCCAGAAGATCTCATACAATTGTACCGAAGAACTTTTCTTCTCAGTGATTAAGTTCCTGTTTTCAATCAGCTGCCAAAACAAACCTTATTTAGCTCGGGTGAATTCAGCTCCTTTGTCTTCGTATTGCGTTGGAATGCATGACCTAAATGCACACCATGAGTCTCAAAGTTTTGGCAGGTGTACTCGAACTTAAAGATTGCTTCTCTTTGATTTTTCATTGATTCCTTATCCGGTATGAGGTTATGAACCCATTGGTGATCGAACATTTTTAGCAGCTAATCGAGCCAAATTTTCAAACTGGATTCATGACTTTAAATTTTGAAACCTCATGAATTTAGTGTTTGTTTTTCTGAAATCCATGGAATTACAAGTTATCATCTATCGGAGATCATTCAATTGACCTTCGTGGCAAAGTATGGGTTATCAATTATGATAAATTATACTTTGCTGATGGATCCGCTATGAACAAAATAATTGGTCAGTACAGTAGAACCCCGACTATCCGCGGAATAATTGGGCAAGCTTACCGCGGGTAAAGAAAATCACGGATAACACAATAAAGGATTAAAAATGAGGTGCAAACATATGTTTCAGCATGAAAACTATGTTTAATCATTATGTCTATTCATCTATCCAGAAATCATTAAACAAATTCCGGGAAGGCCTATAACGAATTTCATGCCAACTCGACTGGCCGTTGCCAGCACCATCTTAGATATCAGTGAAACGTTGTGGGTGTAAACACATGTACTTTTAAGCAACTTTGCATACTTGAAATATTCCGAAAACAATTAGGCTACTTTTTGAAAAGGGCAAAAAAATCGTTTTCATAAAAAATCATAAAATATATTTTTTTGAATAATTTTTTTCAATTTACACTAGAAAATTAAAATTCAATTTTCTCAAAAACGTTTTTTTTTTAATTCTCAAATAAAAAAAAAAATCATGTGAATAGCCCATACAATTATCAACAAGTCTTCCATACATCGAAACATAGGCACTTTTACAAGGAAAAAGCTCCTCTAACAACAAATTTTACAGGTGTGTTTGAAAAAATACAACAAATCATAGTTTCGTTAAAAGTCAAGATAGCAATATAATGCGTTCGACAAAGCCTTAGTTCCTTTTAAAACATGAACTTTCGTCGAAGACGACAATGTTCTATCTTTTATAATTTCTCGAGTATAAGGCATTTTTGTATGAAGCCTCCCGAAAAAAATATGTTTTACTCGTAAAATTATTGTGTGTGAATTCTCGCGTTTGACATGTTTTTGACTTGTTTCTCAATAGGGAAAAATAGCAGAGTATGTAAATCTTGATAATTTACACATAAAAATGTTACAAATTAAACATTAATAGTAATTTTTAATGAAAAAAATGAGAAAGTTGTTGTCAGAAAAACTTTTTCCCTGTAAAAGTGCCCATTTTCCGATGATAGATGACTTGTTGGAAATTGTATGGGTTATTCATATCTATTTTTTCCGAATTTTCTTTAAAAACATGTTTTCAAAAAAAAATTAATTTTAATTTTTTTTTTCAAAAATTTGTTTGATTTTTTGTTTTAAGGAAAACATTAATAATTTCCTACATTTCATATTTTGACTAAAATTTTGTAGGTCTGATAGATTTAGTGTGATTTTTTTTTAAATTTCTTAAAGTTTTTTTCAACTTTTTTTACGAACAAATCTTAAAAATCTTAATGAGATCTATAAAATGTTGGTTGAGGAAAGGTAATTATTTAGGTTTTCATTAAAACATATCAAACAAATTTTAGAAAAACAATTTCAATGAAAAAAAAAACATGTTCAAAAATGAAATTAGTTTTTCTCGAAAACATTAGTTTTTAAAATTAATAAAAATAAATATAAATAGCCCTTACAATTTCCAACAAGTAAAACAAAGAAAAAAAATCGAAAAATGGAGGTCCAAAAAAGAGTTCTTTCAAGAAAAAAAAGCAAATAAGGGTTCCCGAAAAAAGGGTACTCTTAAAAAATTGTTCTCTCAGTAGAAGAAAAAGGGTTCTCTAAAAAAATGTTCTCTCAGCAGAAGAAAAAAGGGTTCTCTAAAAAAACGTTCTCTCAGCAGAAGAAAAAAGAAGCTCTCTCAAAAAAAGAAAAGAAAAATATCTCAAAAACGAAAAAATGCCTTCGAAAGACAAAAAATCTCTCAAGAGAAAGAAAAAAAAATTCGCAAAAGAAAAAGAGATTCCTCCAAACCAAGAAAAAAAAATTCTGAAAAAGGAAAAAGAATCCTCTCTAATGGCGGGTTTACATTAGGGAGATCTATAGCTATAGATGTATTATTCACGTGAAAATAAGTGTAAACGGGTAAGAATAAATATGATACACTTATTCGAGGTATATATAACTTGAATTAATTCAGCATATGTAAACGCTTGTGAATTTCTCACTGGTGAGAAATCACTAAAGTTGGATGCAGTTCTACTTCAGGTGAATAAATTCAACGAAAATATGAATATATTCATTATAGAAGTTCACGCTAGTGTAAACGGATTTCAATAAATCTCATCATATTTCTTCACATGAATATATCACTAGTCTAAACCCATCCTAAAAAGAAGAGTTGCCACGAAATAAGAAAAACGTATCACCTCAATTAAGTATGAAAAGAGGTCTCTCAAAAAATAGAAGATATCCACCAAAAAAAAAGATTATAGTGGTCTCAAATTTAAGAGTAATTGGAAACTGAAAGAAGGAAAAACATCGAAGCACATCGGAAGATGGGCACTTTTACAAGGAAAAAGTTTTTCTGACAACAACTTTCTCATAAATGACTATTAATGTGTAATTCGAAACATTTTTATGTGTGAATTATCAAGATTTACATGCCTTTTTATTATTGTCGTTGAAGATTTGCTTTGATGATTTTAATGAAAATCTAGAACCTAGATTACCTGTTTCATAGCATATTCCTTCGCCTCCTAACCAATGGCTTCAAAACAATCGAGAAAGGCACTTATCGACTAAAATGTGCGCGAAGCGCGAATGGTTCAAGTATATTCTACAACAACCGATTCGCTTCCTCTTGGGTTCGGCACGCGCTCACGTACCATAAGAGTGCGGTTCGGTTCCCGCCACTATCACCACGTCACGAATCAGGGCATCACCACATCTTGCGAGCAAAACAACTTCCAACCTATGGAAGCGGCAAGAGTAGCAGCAGCCCCTTCGTTTAAACCAAGAAAGAAAACCCTTAAGGACCCATAGAAACATTTACAAAATGATTAAATACTGCGGACACCGATGAGTGAGCAGCACCATCGTGAGGGACAACAGTAAGTGCAGCTGTAGCGTCGGCAGGGCCAACGGAATGGTCGACGCTAGTGACGCAATTAAACTTTTGCCCTTCGCAGCCTTAGTGCTCTTGAGGTGACGGAGATCTTCTTCGTCGTTGTTGCTACCGCTTTTCTGTCCTACCACTGCCTGTTCCCGATCCCACTCTACCCGTTCGATATCCTCTATTAGCTGGCCGTAGCTAGTGGATTGCGGACAGCCAGCCCTACTCCTTCTATTGAGCAAATTTTTGTGCAACTTTGTCAGTTTCAACCTTTGCAGGCTATCCTGTTGATGTGCTTCTTCCTCCCGATTGCCGTTGCCTGAATCCGAATCAGAATCGTAAACCTGTGCGTTGTCTGGATTGGCAGCCGCTACCAACGTGGGCCTGCGACCCCTGTGGATTGCACCACTGTTGCGCAGATTGCCAAAGCCGAACTCAGCAGGGGTTAGTTTTTTCAAAGGATTGTTAGTAGGGGTTGTAGTGGAGCTTAACGAGTAGGGTACTGACATTAATTCCTGCAGCTTGGCGGATTTCTCGGATTCCTCCTGTCGTAGCTTCTCGTAGTCGGCGGTCATCTGCTGGTGGGCAAGCGAAAGCTTCTGGTTGGTGCTGAAAAGGACAAAAAACGAATTTGCAATAAATCAATCAAATACTCAATCCGGAACATCTAGTACAAAAATACTAACTCCTTCAGTTCGTTGATGAATTCCTGTTTCTCGCAAATTTCATCACGCAATGCCGATACCTGCTTGGTGTGGGCATCACGCAGTTGATCCATCTGGTTCTCGAACGCAGCCTTGAGCTGATCAGCCTTCTGTTTCTCCTCCGCGTTGACGGCGTTGACCTGTTCGGCCGCCTTCAACTTGGCGCACTCTTCCCGAAGCGCATCCACGTTCTCCTCCAGTGTGCGTTTCTTGTTCTCCGCCTCGCGCATCGATTCCTGCAGGGACTTCATGCGAGCCTCATGCTGCGAGATCAGTAACCTGCACTCACTGAGATCTTTCTCATTCTCGGCTACCTTCTTGTTGGTCTCTTGCTGCAAAACTTCCAAGTTACCACACCGCTGGGACACATTCTTCGCCTCCGACTTCATTTTGCTGATGTACAATCGAGCAACGGTGAACTCTTCCTCGAGTTTGCCAGCGGATGCTTCTACGTTCAGTTTCATCTCGTTCTGATCGGCGGCCAGGGCTTGACCAACTTCCGAGAGATCTCGCAGCAAGTTGCTCAACATCTCGTTGATGCGTTTCTTCTGGTGTGCCGACATGTCCTTTAGCTGCTGAAGCTCCGATTGGGCACTGTTTAGCGAGGCTTGTTTCTGCAGGAGTTCATCATTCACGGAGTCAATTTCCTTGTTCTTGGATTCGATCTCCTGTGACTTCTGGTCATAGTTAACGGCTAGCTCTTCAAGCGCTTGAAGAACCTCCTTAACCTCTTCCTTCGCGCTCTCATTCTCCTGCTGGATGCGGGTCATCTCCGACTGGAGATTCTCGTAGTCTCGCCGCGTGTTGGCAATCAGTTCCTCCTGGTCCATGATCTGATCCTTCAGTTTCTCCACATACTGTGACTGCTGGTTGATCTCCTCGTCCTTGTCATCCAGCTGCTGGTACAGCCGCTCACGCTCCTGCTCCAGTGCTGCCCGCTCGTCGGCATTGATCGACCCGACCAGAGCCAGCCCACTGGGGGTGGCCGGTACCGGCAGATCGGCGGCCTTCTCGATCAGCACCTCCACGTTCGGTGTACTAGCCTCCATCACCTCCTGCAGATCAAGCTGCTCCTCGAGATTGACCGTCTCGCCGGCACGCCATCTCGCCAGCTCCTCCTCCAGCTTCTCGACCTTGCCCTTGAGGCGACCATTCTTTTCCTTCTCCCGCTCGTACCGTCGCTTCCACTCCTCGGCAGTCAGCTCCTCGTTCACGCAGACCACGTTCTTCACCGTCTTAGCTCTGTGTGGTGGGGGCGAGAAAAAAAAAGGGAAAATGATTAATGTTATACTTGCTTTCATATACATTGCGATTTTTTTTTCAAGGGTTTATGTACTCGTTTAATGTGCTACTGAAGTCGCTGAAGGTCATTTTTGGGGAGGAAATAGTAAATGCAATAAACCTGCGGACAATATTTAGGTTGGGCTTCGCTTTGATATAAAAAGCAAAGCAACGGAAACTGTAGAGTAATTCCAAATGAAATCGTCTTAAAAATGTCGATCTCAAAAACATGTATTTTTTATTCGAATGAAAGTTTGTATTCCGTTTGGGTTGGAGGAAATGCGAGTTTTCCACAGTAATTGGGATTTTCTATACTCAAGTGTAACTTTTTAAAAGAGCGTATCGATTTTATCGTTATCGATTTAGAAATCTTTTTTATATCTCAAAAACTCGTACCGAAATAGTGTCTTAGAAAGAATTATAGGGTATTGATGTTAAAATGTGAAAAATATACACTGAGAAAAAAAATTCACTCTTTTTTTTATTTACAGAAAAAAACAGGAAGTGGGTTATATCTATGGTATAACCGCAAGATCATTTGTTTGAAGTTGAATCTGAATTCATTCTGAATGAATGAATATTTGGGGGACTTCGAAAACGAGAGCGTTACGTTGGAGGCACAAGGTTTTATGCATCCAATATTGGATACGGAAATATCCTACTGATGGGGAAGAATAATATTCAGAAGCTGTTAATTGCGATTGATTGAAAAATCACAAAACCAAATGTATTTGGTCACAGTGTTACATGGATAGAAAACATTCAAATAAACTCTTTCACATGAATGTATTTTTAAATTCCCAGAGGAACTGGCAGATTATTTTCCGGATCTTTCTCGATGCTGAATGGCATCCAAACGGAAAGAATTCCGCGCGTGTATGTGTGTGTGTGTGTGTGTGTAGCGGCTGCTTCGAGATCTTCCCGGGGAACCGTTTGTGGCATCACTCTCCTCCTGATGGATTCCCTTCTGGCCTAAGGTGCACAAACAGGCTCTTGGTGACACCGTTCATCCGCGCTTTCATGATAAATAAAGAGCTTCACCGCAACAGCGACAACATGCTCCAATCGCTGTTCAATTTGAACTGAGTGGATTTCCGAGCGGCGCTCGCTTATATACCGATTGGTGATTTCAATAGCCTGTTTTGAAAGCAATTTTAAGACTATTGAAACAAGTTTTTGGATCAGAAAGTAACAAGTATAAAACGCGTAGACATTTTATCTTTCGAATGAAGTGTTTATCATACCATGTCGTTCAGTTGTTTAGGAGCTATTAACGCTCAAAATCTCGGTCTCCGGCGTAACGCTTTCGTTTTCGAAACTTTGATTTTACACCCCGGTATAGAAATGAAAGACGTAGTCCTACGTCAAAACAAAAAAAGATTGCAATTTAAAGGATGTTTTTTGTAAATAAAAAAATAGTATCATTTTTTTCTCAGTGTATATTTTTTTACGTTTTAACATCAATACTCTATAACTTTTCCAAGACACTATTTCGGTACGACTCATAGTTTTTGAGATATAAATTATCAAAGATTTCTCTTGCTAAAATCGATACGCCCTGTTCAAAAGTTACACTTGAGTCAAAAAATTCCCAATTGCTGTGGAAAATTCATATTTCCTCCAACCCAAGCGGAATACAAACTTTCATTCGAATAAAAAATACTCATGTTTTGTCATTTGTCGATTTCATTTGGAATTGCCCTGTAGTAAAGGATACAGAGACATAAATGTCTATCCTTTTTGGAACTGTTCGATCATGATTGACTGTTTCATCGGTCACCAAAGCATTAGTACATAACAAAACTAACGTGTCAAGTTTTGGGACTAAAACTGTATCAAACTATTTTTAGTCCAGTCCAGGAATAATAAAGAAGTAACCCAACCTCCTGAAAAATCCGAAATTTTTGTAAATTTGTATATTCATTTACTTTGCATATAGATTTCTTAGACCTATAAAATTCGAGAGCAGTGAACTGCATGCACTTTTGGACGGAAATGATATTCAGAACCAATAACAACTTGCATCTCCATGCGTTTGAAAGCCATGCAAAAAGTCCAGAAGATCGGCAAATGCGCTGAACTAAACGCAGCTGAAAAATAAAAATATCATATGTGAAATGCTGCTTCCTAGGTACAAAAGGAAGCCAGTTCTCCATCAAATTGTGACTGACGATGAAAAGTGAATTTATTTCGAGAATCCGAAGCGTCGAAGACCTTCGGTAAGACTAGGGGAACCATCAGCTTCGGTTGCACGGCAAATCGTTATGGACAAAAGACAATGATCTGTGTTTCAATCAAATTAGATCAATTTTAATCGAGATTTGGGTTCAAAACGCCCATATTTAAAAAATACAACATGATAATGCGCTGTTAAACAGTTCAAGAAAATAATTCAGTTATTTGGTTGAAAAGTTCTTTCGCATGCGGCTTTACTCATCAAACATGGCTCCTTCAGATTGCCATTTATTTGCATCGGAAGAGAAAGGAGCGGAATATGAAGAAAAAGTCTTTGGCCATGGATCTCTTCGTCGAAGAACTATGCATAGTCAGCTGAATCCTTGATCTGGATGTAGACGAGCGGGCAGACGAATTGGTGAGGGTATGAGACACAACGATGCCGAGAAAATTAGATCCAATAAACAAACGACACCCAGCATCCTTAGTTGTCTCTGAGGCAAAAAACGAATCCAGAGGGTACGAACCGGAGCAGAAAATGTGGCGCTGAGCGCTGTTTCGAGTAACCAGGACCACCTTGAAACGGGAGATACGAATAAGCAAATTGAACTGCTGCATCGAAATATGTCCGCAAAAGGTCAAGATGGAAAGAGTCTTCCCACTTATCGACGAACCCATTGTGGTTGCGAAGAGGTAATGATAGGTAAAAAAGCACTCGGTCCTAATGGAAACCCTAATGCAGAGGCGATGCGCGATCCATCGAGTTCGTTCAGCAAAAAACATTGCACCTCAAATGTCATTTTTACGCAAGGCGGTGCATTAGTAGTAGTGATCGTTTCATACATAGCTGACTGGGTTTGCCCTGCCGCACTTGAAGATGCAGAAAAATGTTTGAATGACGGCGGGTTCATTACTGCTTATTGCGTAGTGTTGTGTTGCGTTGCGCGCGGGTTGTGTGGTTTAGTCAAGGGTAGCCATGAGATTATATACTTCACGGTGAAGAAGTTTCACCCACATTTTAATTGCTTCTCAAGTGCCTATTTGGAGTGTGAATGTTTCAGAGGCGACGTGGACCAAGTAAGATCTGTTCATTCAACAATGTTGTGTGTGTTTGTGTTTTCTATCGTTTACATCGGTTTCGTTCAGCAGAAAACTTCTAAAAGTTTTCTAAAATATCATTTTTACACAAGTCAGCGCATTAGTAGTAGTGATCACTTCATACATAGCTAACTGCGTTTGCCCTGTCGCACTAGAAGGTTCAGAGAAGTGTTTGAATGAAGACGAGTTCAGATGAAAGGTTTGAACCCGGAAGTCATTACTGCTTATTTCGTAGTTCTGTGTTGTGTTGCGTGCGGGTTGTGTGGTGTAGTCATGGATTGCTCTCAGCTTACATTCTTCACGATGGAGGAGTTTCACCCAAACAGTGAAGAAAATAAAGATATTCGGGATAATATGGAAATTACAGACGGACGAGACGCCACTAGAAAGTTTATAAAATTTCAGAAAATTAGGAGAAATTACACTTTACCGACCGGCCGTCGATTATTCGACTTTTGCTCCACAGCGCTTACCGACCGGTTGTCGATTAATCGACTTTCGATCTTTCTGTTAGATTTTTTTAGGTTAGACTGACAAGTAGCAAGCAGCAAGCATTTCGTATTCTAAGAATATAATTTTGGAACCTTTCGAAGGCAGCTCTGACGCAAGAATTATGCCAAGTTCCTCTGAAAGCGTAATAGATATTGTGAATTTATTCATTGGAAGTGACCAATGAATACGGCTGAATGGACGGTGAAAAGGGCATAGTATGTTCGAACCGCTACCGGTCGGTAAAGTGTCAGCTAAAATTAATTAAATCAGCAAAAATAGGTGTGAATTTGAGCAAAACTTTCTAGTTAGAGCTGACAATGAAGGACTGCTTCATAATTCATTTCTGTATCCTCTTGACGTTAAGCTATTCGGAGACAGATCATCAACCCGGAGCGACCTCAGCATCAACATTTTTAACCCCAGCTTAACCCAACCCCCAATCGCTCACCTTCGTCCGAAATCGAGCGTCGATTTGGTCTCCGCCTCGTTGAAGCTGGCCGGCGAGCAGCAGATTACGATCGTTGTGCGTGCGTTACCACCGAGCGATTCCTGCAGGATACGCGTCAGTTTCGAATCACGGTACGGGATGTGGGTCTTGTTGCCGTCGGCCAGCGCCGAGATCACATTACCCAGTGCGGACAGCGATTTGTTGATGTTTTTCGCCTCGTCCAGCACCGTTCCCTCGGCGCCCGTCTTCGATACCTTCTCCGAACCGGCCAGATCCACCAGGTACAGCTTGCCGGATAGTTTCTTCTGGTTTTCGAGATTCTCCTGCTTAACATTAATGAGAAAGACCGAATGCGACCGAGACGAGTGTTCGTTCATGTTGGTCACCGCTATGTGTCGGTTCGATTTGCCCTCCTCGATCACCTCGAACACATCCTCCGGACTGGACACGAACCGTTCCGTCGCACCCTTCACGTACGGCACCCGGTTTTTGTCCTCGTGCACGCTCAGATTCACCTTGGTCACGTCCAGCAGGTCCCGAATTTTGTCCATGTAGATTTCGTAGTAGGAAACCTTGATGTGGAACTCCAGGTTCACCTCCATGCTGTAGATGTGGTTGAAGATATCGTTAACGATACGTGGAATGATGCCCTGCTTGCCCGGATCCCCGATGACGCCCTCCATCGTGTGCGTCTTACCGGACGAGGTCTGACCGTAGGCAAAAATCGTCCCGTTGTAACCGGCCAGCACGTCCGATACGATCGATTTCGCAGCCTCATTGTAAACCTTCTCCTGTGTGGCGTTCGGTTTGAAGACTTTGTCGAATAGGTACACTTTGCCCTACGTTTTTTGTTGTTGTTTGTTGTTTCGGATGGTTTTGGGTGGGAAGAGAATAAAGAAAAAAAAATGTATTAATATTAGAGGATCGCAAGCGGACGCAAGGGTCACGCTGTGTGTGTGTTCATGTGTCGGACAGTTGACCGAGGGACTTGGGGAAATACGGTGTTTTTCTTTGTGAATTTCAGGTTGAAATTATTTTATTTTTTAACGCACTGCCGGGCAACCAGAAACCTCGGTCCAAGGTGCAATAACTTTGGGGCAGTGGAGCATAACGACGAGTGTAATCATATATTTCTCTGTCAGTTGTTTTTTTCTTTCATTTCCTCGCTTAATTAATATATGTGCGCACTTCCAGTGCGGCTCACTATCTTCTACCGACTCTATGCGATATATATGAAGTTAACATTTCGAAAGCTTTAACGAACCAAACAGAAAAAAAACCTTAGTCTTCTTGTGTGTGAGTTCCCCCTCACCACACTGGTCGCGACGGTGCGCTCTTGGGAGGTTTATTAGTATACAATTGCTAATTTTCGAATATGCGCCCTGTTGAAATCCAGGTAAAAGGTGGCACCAAAAGACAAATGCTTGCGGTCGTATAGTTGCAAAAATTTGCTTCTAGTTGATAAAGTTATTTATTCCGTTCCTTTGAGCAAGTTGAGGGTTTTTGTGAGCCCTTAATATCGGTTTATGAATGCGTAGGCTGACCAAACGTACCGTTTTTAACGGGACAGTACCGTCTTTTCGACCATTTTTAATTGTCCCGTCTTTTTATTAATCTGTAACGTATTTTGAGTATAAAGAGAAAAAATTGCGTCTTGTTGTACTTCGCAAATCATTCGAAAACCCGTGCCGCAAACTATGGTTGCTTCCTACCTAATATCGGATAGTGTTCTTTCAGACATTAATCTGCTTTGTTGGAAGGAGCAATGTTACTGAAGTTGTTATTTTTGATCATTTTATTAGAATTCTTCAACGTGAAATATTCCGATATTGCGTTGGAACACATTGAATAATGGAAGGCTAGTCTAGAAGAAACAAAATAGAATGTACGGATTGTATTAAAGTTCACTCCTAAATGGTCTGATGTTCAAAGTAGCATTAGTAAATAAAATCCAGTTCAAATAAATGAACCTATTTTGTGTGATAGGTGGACAATAATTGAAGAAGTAATAATTTATGAGATAAAAATGTGTAACATAGAATTCGTGCCAGTTGCAAATCGGAAAGTGTACATATATACAGAGATGAGAAACGAATTTTCTAGAATGTCGCTCCGATACTTTCCATTTTTTTTTTAATTTGCGTATGGTGGCTGGAACCAAAATCATTAGATTCATTTTCAGATGATCAATTTTATTTACGACTGACCACTTTATCTCCAAGCAAAAAAAAACGTTCGATTTTTCACCTTTTTTTTCTAATGATGAAAAGTGTACTTTTTTGAATTTTTAGAGTAAAAGCCGTTTGTTATCTTGAAGAACAATGAGTTGAATTATAATATTCTTCGAGAAACGAGAATTAAATCGGTATGTGGGCGCTGGAGATGGGCATATTCCTTAGGGTGACCACTATGTCCCCAATTTTTTAGAAAAAGAAAGTCAATTATATTCGATACACCCTTTTAAAAATGAGTCGTGATTAAAATTGATCATTTAATAATAAAAATTGCCAATTTGAACAGTTGCAACAAGTTTTAAAAATATAGAAGGGTGGTATCCAAGACTCGACCACATTGTTTAGGTAGGACTACAAAATTATTGCCGATGAGGACAAGCGTTGCGGAACACACTTTCATCTTCAGATTTCACCGAATAACACAGCTCCAGTTTGAAGTACGCTCCACTTTCAGCCACCTTTAACCCGGAAACAATTCTCTGCGTTTTTAATTTTTCGTGTGACAATAACTTGTTCTGTCTGAAGCTTCGAAAATTTCTTCCAAATTCGAGAAGTTAAAAGTGTTGCCTACTGTAGTTAGAGCATCTTCTACTGCTTCCTTTCAGTTTAGCATGAAATCCTTTTGGAGTGCAAAGCACTATCGAAAGCACTTAGATCCCTCTCGACGGAATTCCCAATAAAACAAACGCGACAGCAGGTTGCACTTTGACCCTTTTTAACCCGGAAACAATACTCGGAAATTCGAAATTGAATGATCGAGCAGAAAAAGTCACAAGTCCTCTGAATTCACAAAAACTCTTTTTTTTGACAAAAAAAGTTTTAAAAATCAATTCACTTTACATTATGTCGAATATAACTTTAGAATATAAAGAAAATTTTCAAAAAAACTCAAATCAAACTTTAGGGGCTTCAAAAGGACCGATGAATAGTTTTGTAGAAACAGATGAAGATTATTGATTGATGATCTGTATTTACCCTCGCGAGAGCAATACGCAAGAAATTCGTTCCTTCATAGCAGGGATTCTCAAACTATTATGGGCAATAATTTCCAGAATGAAACGATAACATCGACCTCTATAGCCAAATTTCTCTAAAAATTTTATCTTCATTTTATTCACACAAAATTCAAAACCAATACATTCAAAATTCATTGCCAGTTCAAAAATGTTGCGGTTGGTTTAGTGAGTAAACTCATTTTTCATCCATAAAAAGACATAAAATTCAGTAAATATCGAGTGTAATTAATAATTATTAAAACAAATTACAGCAATAATAATTTATAGTAAAATATTAGTCACTCTTATTACAAGTTGGTTCACGTAAAACAACTTATACAGTATCTTGCAAGTTTCAAATAAGAACTTGTGTTGATTGATAGGGATCGATTTTCAGACCTCATCGACTCCTGGGAAACCGATATCGACCACACTTTGAGAAACCCTGCTTCATTGTAATGCAGCAATGTACCATTCATCGCGAACACTAAATATAGGAGCACTCTCGTCAAACGCCATGAAAGCCGACCTGGTGCTCCCATCGAACAAAATTGTACCAATGTTTGCTTTTTCTTCCATGCTTCCTATGTATCGTGAAAAATCCCTATAAAACCTCTCAACATCAGGAGTACTTCCAATTTTCGTTAATTCAAAACCTTCGAGGATTAGAGAATCACAATGTATACATCAAACAAATTTTAGAATATTTCCGAAAGTCGTAGTTCTCTATAACAAAATGGTACAGGTTCGCGTCAAAATCGTCTCTATGGCATGGAATTGATCTATATTTTGTGTCTACCTTGTAAAACCGCTCCTGTTAAGAGTATTTTTTTCTGCCATGAACAATACGTGGACAACGGAAAAGTCACGACTCAATGTTGAAACCATGAAAGTTATGATAACTGTCAAACTTCCAAAAATCATAATATCCTTTACAACGTCACTTCATTGACTAAATATTCCTTCGTTGAGTTTCTAAGAATGTTTGATTATTTTGCTTTATACTATTGTTTTATTCTCTGTTTACTCTATACTCTGTTTTATTCACTCAATATTTTTTTCGAAAGATATCAAAAGATTCTTTTGGCTTACGTATTCCGTTTTTATTTCTCAATTATTTGGTCAGTCTATGAATGCGACATCATTCAACATCCAAAACATCACACAACTTTCACAAAGTTCTTACTTTGAAGGTCTCTCCATCAGTGGCACGGTTATTTGTGCTTTGGCCATTCATCCATCAGCTGCTGCTGCCCGCCATTCTACCCGGATTCAATTTAATTTCCCGAAGAGTCATCGCTCATTCGTGCGTGCAATCATCGATAAAATTAAATTAAACATGCTTCACAGCCGCCGCGTTAAGCCAAGCCGGACGATTGTCGGATAATTAACGCACGCATTTTTAGGTATTAAGTAAGAAACTTCGCGGATGGGAGAAGGGTAGCAGAAGCTCACATTACTTCGCGCAGAGTTTCCTGTGAAAGTGTGTGATGAATTGGCAAGAACGCTACCACAGCAGCAGCTGTGTGACACAGTTTGGCAAACGTTTATCAGCTATATTCGCGGTATCATGACGCGGTACAGACCATGACCTCATCTCGTCATCACCATCCCCCGGTTTCGTATGTATGTATCTCTCAGTCGCTCGCTCAGACTATGAGTCTATGGGCAATGGTTTGAAACCGTTCGTACTAATTATAACAATGGATGTGGAAACTGCACCCATGTTTGAGTTATTGGGCACGATTTTTGACGTAGGACTACGTCTTTCATTTCTACACCGGGGTGTAAAATCAAAGTTTCGAAAACGAAAGCGTTACGCCGGAGACCGAGATTTTGAACGTTAATAGCTCCTAAACAGCTGAACGAAATGGTATGATAAACACTTCATTCGAAAGATAAAATGTCTACGCGTTATATACTTGTTACTTTTTGGTTCAAAAACTTGTTTCAATAACCTTGAAATTGCTTTCAAAACGGTCTATTGAAATCAACAATCGGTATATAAGCAAGCGCCGCTCGGAAATCCACTCAGTTATAATTGAACAGCGATTGAGGTACCATCGCAGGAATGAATGGATGTTTCCCTAACACAGACTTCTAAACCATGGAGCCTGGGGAAATCGGCATTGCAAAATGGATACAATCAGTGGGTACTTTTGTACTCGTTTTCGTTTTTGCAAATCGGAATGTTTTCCTAACACAGACTTCAAAACCATGGAGCCAAGGAAAATCGGCATTTCAAAATAGATAAAAGCAGCGGGTATTTTTGTACTCGTTTGCGTTTTTTCAAATCGGAATGTTTCCTTAACACAGACTTCAAAACCACGAAACCTGGGGAAATTGGCATTGCAAATGAGATGCAAGCTGCAAGTATATAAACACAGTTTTCCCAACACAGATTCAGAAACCAAAAAGTTGGGAAAATCGGCATTCCATATCTCGGCAGTGCTTTTTATACCTCCATGCATTTTTACACTCCGGAATGCGTTTTGCTAACACGGTCTACAAAAGCGGGTAGAAATACAACGCTTTGGCTCGGTTATTCAGGACTGCATGCCTCTTTATGTCGCCAGCTCACTGAACTTCTTCGCATACCGTTAGATGATTAGGCAAAATGTTGATAACTTTTTGCGGCGATAACCACTACTATAATGCATGAATTGACCTAAATAGGGATTTGTTGCAATTGAATTCGTAAATTGTTTCATTCATTCACTAGTTTAATCAATAATTTGATCAATAGATTAATCAATAATTTACCCAATGAGGAACATTCGAAGTGCGATTATTGCTAATTGAAAAAACACAAATGATTACCAACGGCAGTCCCACGCCAACCTTGCGGTTATATCATAGGTATAACCCATTCACCGTTTTTCTTCTGTCCAAAAGTGCTGAATGACGGAAAACTCGCGGAGCAACAATACCCAGTGTAAGTATATATATACAAACAAACAAATTGCGGCAAAATCGATATCCTCACTCTCTCTCTCTCCGCACGATACGGAGTGTATCCCTGCGCGCCTTTGCACATGCTCAACGCTTGGGGAGAAAATTCTGGTCGTTGTTTTTGTTTATATCAGCGCATTCTAGGCGGCCCTTGTCACTACCACCACCACCGGCTACTCTTCCTATCGTTCGTCCTTCGAAAAGGGACATGCTGGCGCCTACAAAAAATGTCTGTGTCTGAACGGAACAAGCCGATGGAGGTGATTATTTTTTCCCCATATGTGTGGCGCCAACTTCCATGTGGTTATTCAACGTGAAAACTTGTTTGTTTCATGTTTCATATGATTTTATATTTGTTTCATATTGTTATTTCGTAATGAAGCTTTCGAAACAGTCCACATGCTTCGGTGGGGTCGAGTATGTTACGGACCTGTGGCCTCGAAGAAGAGCTATGATAGAAATCGGAATGCTGCTGACGCAGCAATCAATGTGTTTGTTTGGAATTGATAGTGTAATTATTTTGATTGAAGCACATTTCATTCAGTGTAAATTCTGAGTTTCTGCTACAACGAAACTCGATTTCAATATATATAAAAACAAAGTTGACAGCGGATAGCAAAAAAAATGATGTTTCAGTTACAACCTGTCGTTCAAGTCAAAAACTGTTTCATAAGTAGTTAGAGATTAAAGAATCCGACCTGCAAGAACCCTTACAATATATTTTGAACAATTTTTCAACCTGGGCTATTGGGCTAGGGATCGAATTCTCCACGGAGAAAACGGAGATGGTGGTTATTCCTAGGAAGCATAGCCCAGCAAAACAAATGTTTCAACTTTTGGGTAAACCGATCACTCATGCTATGTCATTCAAGTATCTTGGGGTCTGGTTCGACTCCATAATCTACTTGGGGGCCCATATTAGGTATATGAGTAAAAAATGTCAACAAAGAATAAACTTTCTCCGTACAATTACCGGCACATGGTGGGGAGCCCACCCCGAAGATCTTATAATGTTGTATCGAACAACTATTCTCTCAGTGATGGAGTATGGCAGTTTCTGTTTTCAATCAGCTGCCAAAACACACCTCATTAAACTCGAGCGAATTCAGTATCTTTGTCTCCGTATTGCGTTGGGATGTATGCCCTCAACGCATACCATGAGTCTCGAGGTTTTGGCAGGCGTACTCCCACTAAAAGATCGCTTCAATTTACTATCTTTTCGGCTCCTCATCCGGTGTAAGGTTATAGATCCATTGGTGATCGGAAATTTTGAGCAGTTGATCGAGCTAAATTTTCATTCTGGATTCATGAGTTCATATCATGAATTCATTTACATGCAGGTTGATCCTTCTTCGTATATTCCCAACCGTATTTGTTTTCTTGACTACATCAATTCCTCTGTACATTTTGATCTGTTCATGAAGGAGAAAATCCATGGAATTCCAGATTATCATCGATCGGGGATCGTTCCTACGATCTTCAATGCAAAGTATGGTCGTATCAATTGTGATAATATGTACTTCACTGATGGGTCCTCTATGAATGAGTCCACAGGATATGGAGTGTTCAACGAAGTTTTTAGCACCTCCCACAGTCTTCAGTATCCTTGCTCAGTGTATATTTCTGAATTGGCAGCGTTTCACTGGACACTGGACAGCGTCGCCTCACGACCTGTTGAACACTATTACATTGTAACGGATAGTCTTAGATCTGTCGAAGCTATCCGTTCAGTGAGGCCGGAAAAGCACTCGCCGTACTTCCTTGAGAGAATATGAGAAATTTTGAGTGCTTTATCTAGACGCGGTTATGTCATTATCTTTGTCTGGGTCCCTTCACATTGCTTAATTCCGGTTAATGAGAGGGCTGACTCATTAGCAAAGGTAGGTGCAATTGAAGGCGTTATTTATCAGCGCCAATTCGTCTTCAATGAATATTATTCCTTAGCCAGTAAAAATACCATCGCTAACTGGCAACAACAGTGGAACGAAGATGAATTGGGCCGGTGACTTCACTCGATTATCCCTAAGGTTAGCCTCAAATCATGGTTCAAAAGTCTGGACTTGAGTCGAGACATTCGCACCTTCTCTCGACTCATGTCCAATCACTGTTCGTTAAGGTAGGTTTAGAGTTCCCGTGAACGTGAACGCGGACAAACACTTTTTTGTTAATAATTCATCAGCCCATATATAAAACGCGAGGAAAACATCTTGAAACGATAGGAAGAAACATTTTCTAGTTAAAAAACATGTTTAAACGCAATTCATATTGATAAAAGAGGATTGATTCAATATTTCACAACGATTCTGAATTTCCACCGTGGAATCGAGATGTTGGTGAACTCACCATAGTTCACCGACTTCGGTGAACGTGAACGTGGAAACAGTGGTGAATATAGACGTCAAAATGTTTCCTCGTTCATGTTCACGTTCGAATGTCCCAAGGCATTCTGAAAATTATTTCACCGTGAACTGTAAAAGGATATGTTTAGCAATTCTCAAGTTTTCAATGAAAATTTTGATATGGATGCTATTTCATTTAATCAGATCTCTGCACGGGTTGAAAAACTTCGTTGCTTCGGGTTGATTCGTGAACAACTGTATATTTTATCCGAATTACTTTATTGAAGCTCAATGTTTATATACTTCACGTTCACTGCCGAGCTTTTAATATGAACGTGAACGTGAACGAAAACGTTCTATTCACCACGATTTTTTGAGTTGTTTGTTCGCAATATAGTTCACCGTGAAATGATCATACTATTCCACCACCTGTTCAAGTTCACGTTCACGGGAACTCTAAACCAGGCTTTAGACGCGCAACTCTTTCGTTTTAATCTTGCCGATAGCAATATCTGTGATTGTGGCCAAGGTTACCACGATATCGAACACGTTGTTAGATGATTGTGATTGTCCTTATATCCTTAAATTCCCCTTCCTATTTTCCTTCGTGAGAAATCAAACCCCTTTTTACTAACAATAGAATAAGGTGAAATTTAAATACATATTAGATATAAGATTAAGAATTAAGTGTGATGAATGTGAGAAAAGGGCCCGGATCGAATGGCGTAGAGAAAAATCTGTTTGGAGCATTCCTAGCGGAGCTACGAGGCACTTTGCAATTGCCTACTTCAACGTTGCGGTGCTAAAAGAAGTGATAAACTGATAAGAAGTAATCTTATTCGTGAGAGTTATGATGCGGTAACTGTTTACTCAGATTTTCTTCCTGTGAAACCAGCAAAGTATCCGAAAAATCGTCATATTCTCAAAAATGGCTTTTTTGAAAATTCATAACTTTTGAACTATTGGACCGATTCAGATAATCGATATATCCAATTAAGCTTGAGCTTGGGTACACTGTACAATTCGTAGTTGCTCTCCGTGATTGACCTGAACCAACCAAATTGCACAAAGAACACACAGAATGACGCTTGGGACTAGCAAATCATTCTCATTGTGCAAGTTTCGGTGATTCGAGTTTTAAATGGTCAATGACGACGCCGGCCACGCCCTTACAGTCACCAGGGGAAGGGAAGGAATGTTAGTATGATATTTGCTGCTCGAAGGCCAGAATGGTCTGATCGTGGTTCCCTAGCTATTATCATGGAAGGAATAATTATTAGTGGGAATGGTGAGGAAAAATCAGGATTCACTGCGGTAAGTGATATGATTCTAAAAACGCGAACTCTCAACTATTAGGCGAAACGAGATTTTCAGATGATGCCAAATGCTCAGTTTTTTTCGGATAAATATTACGCTTGCTAAAAAATTGGTTTTTGTTTTCGTAATTATTGATTGTATTGATTGTATTGAATCAGAGGTGTGATTTTTTTCGTTTTTATGTTATTAATTTTCAAAGTTAACCGAAGGTTAATGAAAACAAATTTTCCACTACAAAAATTCATAACACTTGAACTACCGACCGATTCAAATGATCGACCTATCCAACTGATGCCAATGATCTAAAATATTTATGATCTTTAAAAAAATATCACATTTGCGCAATATTTGTATGTTTGCCATAAAAACTACATAAAACAAATGCAATCAATAATTACGAGAACGAAACCCAAATTTTTGGGAAGCATAAAAAAGACTAAGTAATTGGCTTTAGTTTGATATATCGATCATCTGAATCGGTCCAGTAGTTCAATAGTTATAAATTTTCGAAAAAAGTCATTTTTGAGAGAAAGGCGATAAAATGGATTTTCGGACCACCCTAAAATGGAAATGGGCACCCTAATGTAGAAATAAAAAATACGGGTCTAATATTTTGCTATAAAGAACAAAACTACCACTTTTCACGAAAATCTGACAACCAGAACCAGTGGTGTCGCTCTTGACTTTCTCGACTTCATTTTCTATCGCCCGACGAATGATTGATTCTAAACAATTTGATGCGATAGCAATGAATAGAGACATTTATCATAAATGAAAAAGTCAATAAAAGATAGACAGAGTGTTATGAGAAGCGGAAGAAGTGTCACGAAAAATGACATAATGTTTTGAACGTCTAGTCAGTTAACAACCAACCGCGAAAGCTTGTTCGAATTAGCGAATGGCTTGAAGCTGCACATAGAAAGGGGTGGCTGATTCACTCCAAACACCCAATTGTCACGTGTGGGAACTAATTTAAATTAAACACAACTGCTACCTACACTTCCTTGGCACAAACGTAGGATTCCGATTGGCACGTTCTATTCGCCATTATCCACTACGAGGAACCGAAACTAGTCTGGTGTCTGGTTTGGATAGCTAAAAATTTCGGTTATGTCTGCTCGCTTGTTCTCAGAGTCTGGCAGAATTGCGGTCCGACTGTTGATAATAAATTGACCATTTTTTGCAAAAATAGAACAGTATTTACTGTACACAAGACTCAATGCATGACCAACGCTTAGTTGGACACAAATCGACAGATATACGCCACGATGATTTAATGTGGGGGAGAATGATCCATATTAGGATTGGGTGATCGTCATTAAAAATCGATCTTGACGAATTGTGATAGATTTGGATGGGAGTTTTTCCAACACAAATCAACCAACTTTGATTTGATTTGATCCGCTTAAAGCTATAAATGTTTATTTATTTAGGATAGGTTCTATAATAAAATTCATTTCCCGTTTACGTTTCGGTCTCCGCACAATGTTTTTCTCCTATCACAATCTCTATTAATTACGGCACTTAAGTATCAATGTACTAGCGTCTGCTTGAAATATAATTGATTTCAATTAAAATTCGTTTCCGAATAATTTTTCAAATCAACTAAATCACTTTCTCTCTGTTCTTTTTTTGGTTTTGTTTACATTTTGCCTGCTATTGCTTTCTCCCACACTTCCCAGATAATCCGATAGGGTTACGTTACGCACCGTCACAGACATGTTCGAGGGGTAATACTAAAGAATCGATCTTTGGAAAATCAAAAGTCTTTTCTGCAATTTATCTACTTATTCTATACTGTATTTTTGTCTATTCTTGAAACAGGGAATGAAAAATTTCATTTCTGTTTTCAAACATACGATGCATTTTATTTTTGTTTTCCCCATTGAAGGCCGCATAAACACCAGAAAGTCCAGAGAAAAAATAATAAATTTGCATTCACCTTGTGCTGTAGTGCTTTTCAATATAAATTAATTCGAAAAGCACTACAGGGCGGACTCGATTATATACAGACTCGAATTTCTTTCAACTGTATATAATCGAATCTTGTATATAATCAAGTCAAAAAAATTTTTTTATTCGTTTTTTATACATATACTAGCTAACCCGGCAAACTTCGTCCCGCCCATTTACTTGATTAATTCTCGAGTAATGCAGAAATTTGTGTTTTATTTGTATGGCAGCCACCCCTAAGAGAGGGGGGAGGGGTATCTAACCACCATAGAAACATTCATTGCACCCTAAAGTTTCCATATGCCTAATTTGGTTTAATTTGCTTGATTAATTCTAGGGTAATGCAAAAAATTGTGTTTCATTTGTATGGCAGCCCCCTCTAAGAGAGGGGGAAGGAGTATCTTATCACCATAGAAACATTTATTGCATCCTAAAACCTCCACATGCCAAATTTGGTTTCATTTGCTTGATTAATTCTCGAGTAATGCAGAAATTTGTGTTTCATTTGTATGGCAGCCCCCCCTTTGAGTGGGGGAAGGACTGTCTAACCATCATAGAAACATTTATTGCACCCTAAAACTTTCACATGCCAACTTTGGTTTCGTTTGCTTGGTTAATTTCCGAGTAATGCAGAAATTTGTGTTTCATTTGTATGGTAGCCCCCCCTTAGAGAGGGGGGAGGGGTCTCAAAATATCACGAAAACCTTCCCGGCCCCAAAAACCCCTACATACCAATTTTCATGTCGATCGGTTCAGTAGTTTCCGAGTCTATAAGAATCAGACAGACAGACAGACATCACTCCATTTTTATATATATATATATAGATTTTTCGTTATTTGAATATTAAAGAAGAATTTAATTTTTGATTCATCCCCTTAAAGTCAGATCTAAATTTCGCAACAATCTCGATTTAAACAATTCCTCGAGAAAATTCAAGCAAAATCTTCAAAAATCACGATTCTTACCCTACTGTACATATAATAGCTACTTAAAATTTCACCTTAACGTTGACAGTTTACATTTTTTCTTAATTTGAGTCATATTTGAAATGTAATTTTTTTTTTTCAAACTGTATATAATCGAATCATATATAATCGAGCCCGACCTGTATTAGAAATTCAACAACTGGTATCTGCCCAGAACTTAGTTCGCAGCAATCCTATAAAAGCCAACTGTTCTATACGCCTGAAGTTCAATAACTCCGTAAACCAGCGTTTCTTTCTATTGCAAACGTTTGACAAAACTTTGAGAAAAAATAATCCGTTACAATGCTTCAATCTTCTCCGTACCGCCATGCGATTCCTGTACAGATCTTCGGTGAGTGCATCCGTTTTATCATTTAAGGGCAGGATTTCTCCGGTCCCCTCAGAAAATCGACTGTCAGAGCTGATTTTCGGGCCTGAACCCAATTTCGTTGCATCATCCGACACGTTCAACTAGAGATGGGCGAGCGCTCACGAGCCGCTCATTTGAGCCGGTTCGTCAGAAAGAGCGTACGATCCACGGTTCTTTCAAAATGAGCCGCGGCACTCGAGTGAACGGCTCTTAAATGAACCACGGTTCAGAAAAGACCCACGGTTCTTTTATGAGCCGTGGCTCTTTTTTGAACCGCGGTTCATTCAAGAGCCGTTCATTTGAGAACCACGGTTCAAAAAAAGAACCGTGTTTCTTTTAAGAGCCGGCTTATTGGAACCGTGGATCGTACGCTCGTTCTGACGCACCGTGGCCTGCGGCAGTGCGGAAGAAATATGTTTCCCATGCTGGTTTTTAAGCGGTTTTTTTAGCTGTTTGTATAGTTGTAAATTTTGGCGGATTACGTATTTTTGTCGAAACCCCATAAATACGGGTATCAATTGAAAGGGCTTGACTAGTAGGACTAGTAGGTTATTTATGTAAAATGGAAATCCAAAATGAGGGCGGTTACAAAATGGCACACAAACAAATTTCGTCCAAACCCCATCAATATGGGTATCAAATGAAAGGGCTTGACTAGTAGAACACAGTTATTTATGTAAAGTGCAAGTTACATTCCAAACATTTAAAAAAAATTTGGGATGTAAAGCGGGGAGAAAACTGTGTCGTTATCGAAAACTGATATACTCTCCCGACTGATAATTCGACATGACCAACATTATATGGATCAATAGCAATCAGTTCTAGTGATTTTAAAAAAGCTCTGTAATGTAATGATTTCGAAGCTGGTAATGTTTTTTTACAAATCTTGAGTCAGGCGAATTAGTAGCCTAACCAATACTGCTAGATCCTCGCTTCAAGCAGCAAGGTTTTGGGGATAACAGAAAGTACAACTGTGCACATTAGTCGTTGATAAGGACGTTAAAAATGACATCCATAGAATACACGCCTACGAAACTACTACAAATCGTTGGTGGTGAAGCGCGGTCATCTGTATGGGAGGAGTTTGATACATTGGTTGGCAATCTTCGATCCCCACATGATCCAAAAGCTGTTGCAATATCTATTGTAGATAAATATTTAGTGGAACCACATTTGCTGAGAATAAGCGACCCTTAGCTTTGGTGGAATGAAAGGAAATTTATCTCTCCGCGGCTCTACTTTTTTTTGAAAATATTATGTATTCCGGTGACTTTAGTACCATGTGACCGAGTTTTTCCGAAAGCAGGACAGGTTTGCAGTGAAAGATGTAATAGACTTTCATCAGATAACATTGAAAAGATAATGTTTATAAATAAAAAAAAAATAAAAAAGATTATTGTGATGGAAATATATCAGAGAAAACCTTCAGTAAAGTAATATTTTTACTACACTATACTATTACTGATTACTGTTTTAAACTTTATTTTTTATGTTTTCCATTCTTTACATATCCGAATAAACCATTTCTTGAAAAGAACCGTTGAGCCGCTCAAATGAGCCGGCTCTTTTCATTGAACGCACGGCTCTGAGCCGCTCACTGAGATGAACCGTTTTGCCCATCTCTACGTTCAACGTCGAAACGATCTTTGTTCATTCACTAACATCCGTTGGTGTCAATATCTCCTCGATCCGAAAACCCATATACTGATGATAGCTTTGGTTGTCTGGTCTAATCCAAGCGAGAACAGTGCATGAATCGGTCCAGGAAACACGCTTTGTCACTGAGAGAGGTGTGCATGAATATCACACTGTTGAGAAGACCAGATCCCAGGACTTGGACTTGTCTACTTGTTGTTCATGACGTGAAACAGTGAGCATCTTCATGTGAGCTACCCATGATCTTGCAGCTACAAGCTCAATATCGAAATACACCGGACATGCACACGCAGATTTACTCGCGTCGACTAACACGTAAACTTATAAAGTATCCTTCCGATGTCAGAAAATAACGAAATCAGTTCCATTGGATCGAAGAAGCTCACTACTAGAGGGCGTATGACTTCTCGTTCGGTAGGTATTCATTTCAAACCCAACACTCACTCGAATTGCTCACTTTTCGTCATTCGGATATTCTTCTCCATCGCTGTTGATTTGCCTCCTACTTGTACTGCCGTCTCCGGAATATCAGACAAGTAATTTCGGATGACCAAGACGTAAATCAGCGAATCTTGTACTGAGTTTTCCCTGACCAGGAATCTCAGAAATTTCCGAACTTGAGTTCACATGAAGACCGCAACTTCAGCTTGTTCGGTTTCTTCTGGTTCAAGACAATCCCCACTGGAAGCTACCAGCATTGACCTGGCTTAGTAATGCTCCAAAGCTTTACGTGAAAACCCCTTGGCTTTACGGTCTCATATCTGCTGCTGAACTTGATCATATAGACCAAGATCTTTATTCAGACACCCTCCATCTGGTATGCCCTCCCATAGCTGCTAAGAAAACTGAAGTTGTTCCACTTACATAATGGACTCGTTTCGAGACCTCCCTAGACTTTTCGATCAGTCGTAATCAATGGAATCCTTGCTTGTTTGTCTTCTTCGGATTCCAACTGAATTAAAGGGTGTGTTACTTCGATGTTGTCCAGTGTGATATCCCGAACTAGTAGATTCCGTTCGTTATGGATCGGTACATCCTGCAACTTGAAACCCACATACAATCGTTGAGTTTAGCTCTAACACGATCCGTAGATGCCTTAACCCAGTGGTATTCAACCTTTTTTTAGAGGGGCCACAAACACATGTTAGGCATGGTGTCGTGGGCCGCAAAACAAAAAAAAGTACTACGAAATAACAATCACCGAGAAACAAACATTATGAAAATTCATGTATGAAACTTTTTAGTACATACATTTGGTAGCACTCACAAGGGCCAATGAATGAATGCTTTAACTGAGTGAGGATGTGGACTTTCACCAATATTTATAGAGTTCTAAACGTCATACACAGATGGGCCAACCAAAAGAGCCCGCCGGGCCGCAGGTTGAGTATCGCTGCTCTAACCGAACATCTTGGAACAATTGAGGTCTTTTTCGATGTAATCGATCCCATTGTTACAGTACCACTGAAGCACTTCTCAACTGTAGTAGCAGCTTGCCAGAAATGGCCAAATCTCACCGGTCCTTTGTGGGCCTTAATAAAAGGAGAGAAGACTTTCCAGCAGGCTCTCTTTCCTATACATTTTCGAATCCATTGTCTTGTTTGTGACGAGGACCTTGGTTTTCTGTTCACAGCTGCAGATCTCTTGCCAAAACAGGAACTTCTTGGCAAATTTATCAGCGAAAACGAATCTGAATTTGCTGGGGACATCTCTAGCAGTGGCCTTATAGAATTTCAGGAGCTGTCCAAAATCCATCTTCAGGTACGTTTCGTCATCCACCAGCATACATCCTTCGTACTTCGTCAAAACCTTGTTAAATAACTTTCGAGCGCGTTTTTTGGCCACCAGATTTCGCTCCAGCGTCCTGTTTGGTTCCTTGCAGGCAGGGAAATTACGACAACCTTCCCGCATACGAATTCTCTGGACGGTACTATGGTTAGAATTGTGTTAGTTTCACTACTACGCGTTGTCTGATCCATCTGAACAACGATTGCCCGTTCACGGAAACGTTTCAGCACATCATACTCGGTCGATTTAGCCACTTCCAGCGATTTCGCGATTACAGTAGTACTTGACCACGCCGGATTTTCAATGTGGGTGTCCAAAATGAAATTTTCAAAACAAAACGGATCAACGTGATTTTTTTTTTTTTTTTTGACGGCGCCAGTGGTTGTATGGTTAGCGTAACAGCCTCACAATCCGATCGGCCTGGGTTCAATCCCAGCTGGCGTCGTTGGGATTTTCTGAGGCGAAAAATCTCTGGTTACGTCTCCCTTCGGAGCGGAAGTAAAAGAAGTTGGCCCGGCTCATGAGTTGTTGAGTCTGATAGGTAGGAACAGGTGGAGTCGCCTCCCTGATGTCGGTGATTGGCACTAAAGTGGCGGAAATAGGCCGACGAAAAATAAGCGAAGATAAAAAAAAAAAACGTGATTTTTTTCCGTCGAAATATACAGATTTTCCAAACGATTTGCGACAATTTGCAACAACCCAAGAAAAAGTTATTTAGGGACATTTGATCAGAACTGTTCTGAGATGAAACTGTTTCCTGGCGTCCAAATTTTGATTTATTCAAGCTTTTTATTGACATTGAGTGTCCCGATAGCAATGAAATTATTAATATTATTTTAATTTCATGCAAACCTTTGGATTTTCCTACAGAATCTGTTCATAGAGTAGTTTGCTTCATTTACTCCTGCACTATGTGAGGAACATCATCATATACCGCCTTCATCTTCTTCCTTATTCTCCAGAGTACGCTTAGAGGCTACTTATCCTCTACAATGCTAGGATCTATAGGCTCTACATTCCCAACACCACAAACAGATGGATCCCGCAAGCACATCAGTCCAAAGAGTGGGATCCTCAATTCTAAGCATTTCCAACTCTATAACTCGTATTCCATTCATTACGCGCCTTGACGTTTCACCAGGTCGTGGAATTCCGCAACGGGTGCCTAGATAATTATTTTCCGAAGTCCTCAATGGACTCTAGAAAACAGCAAGGGGATAAAATTTTAAGAAAATCTGAAGGGTGGTAAACAGGTAACGAAAACCAAATGACAAGTAAATTGGGAGAACACGAACATAGATTTAGAAATGTGTTTATCAATAGTCTAACCGACAGATGTACATAAACACGCGTAAAGAGTTTCTGGAAGATTACAGGTCATGGCATGGAAAAGAAACAAGAAAAGGGAAGAATTAGAAAGCAAAGATAATTAGGGGTGAAGTAGATAGCATAAATTCAGTTTCCGGCGCATGAAAGCAATAAACCTTCGCAACACAAAAGGCCAAAAATCGCACCTTACACAAGGAAAACTATGCTAGAAGCGCCACCTGTTCAGAGTACTCAAAACTGGAGTGGAGCCAGTCTTAAAAAATGATTTGGATGGTTTAATTCTGGTTTATGTTAGGGGTGAAAATTAACATTCTGTTTCACCCTTGCAGGGACCCATCTGTTGCATTAACTCCTTAGGTAATTACTGATTCGATAATATAAACTTTAAAGTTGAAGGCGTCTTTGTGTGCCTTTGAAGAATCGTTAGCGAACTGTAAATTCGAGCGTGGTCGCAGTCAAGCGTTAATGAAACAGTCCCTCACACTATCATAGCCAAAGTTGCCTAACGGATGGTTTGATTTTGTGGACCCCACAGCAAAAAGAAAATCGCAAATTAACAAGTTTACCGTTTTGGATCTTATATTGCATCCCCATCGTGATTCAGCCTAACTCTATATACTTGAGGTTCAAAACGCAGTGCAGTTTTCTGTTCTGACCTCGCCGCTCTTCCCAGTTTTGCTCTGACTCAGAGCAGCTGTTGAAACCGTGAGCGATATAACTGCACATATTCTACCGGAGAATGGAAAAAGAAACACTCGACGCCCCCCATAACAGTATAAACTGCACGCCCCCACGCGTTTGTCGATGCTTCCAATGGTTGCGGTAGCCTAAACAGAACATTGGCACATATCAAACAACGGCTCGGAATCGACCAACTCAGCCAAAATCCTGCCTCCCGAGCACAACAACCTGGTGCTATTTCTCCACACTGAAGTACGAAAATCAATAACAGCCCGTCGTCTCCTGCGCTGCTTTTGCTTGATGTGTTGAGCTATAAATCGCAGCAGAATGAATCATACCTTCCCTCTTAGCAGTGTTGCCACATATACAGATTTTTCTGTAATGATACAGATTTACATAACTTTTGAACGGTTTTTTTTAGCTTGCCCAGTAATTTGTATGTTCGTAGGTTTGTGTGTTTGTAACATGTTTTTCTGTAGCGCTTTACCACATTAATAATTGCTTTGACCCCCTTCATGCTGACCGATTGATCTGAAATTTGGAACACACAATTATCTCTGCAGTCATTATAAAACTGACTATTTCTTTATTTTAAAAATCCAAGATGGCGGCCGCTACAAAATGGCGGATTACATATTTTCTCAAAACCCCATCAATATGGGTATCAAATGAAAGGGCTTGACTAGTAGAACACAGTTATTTATAAAAAAAAATGCAAATCCACGACGGCTGCCACCACAAAATGGCGAATTACATTTTTTTTTTAAATCTAAGATAAGACGTGACAACTGGCTTCTTACACTTCTTTCTGTATTTTTGTCTATCAAGCGCTAGATAACAGGGAAGCGAGATGTGAAGGTTGCCAAATGTTATAAAATTTCGGTAGATTATTTCTCCATGAGAGAAATAATGTGTTCTTCGTATCATGTATTTTCTGAGCTGTATCATTTTTGGTAATTCAACTGGATGTCACATATTTTGAACAATAAGTATTTTTCTGTTTTTTTTTGTTTGCCAAAGAAAAAAAGATATGCGGAGAGAGCAAAGAAAACTAGAAAATCTAGATTTGATAGCAGGAGTATGATGTGTTGAAATGCATGAATCAATTTCTGGTTCATTTTATTTATCAAGATACTATGGACCTTACTCACGTATACACTTCTCGATGAAAAAGAATGGTCGACACGTCATTGAACTTCGTTTTACAAGTTGAAGAAGCGTCAAAGATAATGGATTTTCAGGCAGAATGAACATTTTTCAAATAAAATTATGAATGAAAATTAATTTCTCCGTATCAAATTAGTGTTCAATGTGAATGGAAAACTTTGTTTTTTTTTCGTGTGGTAAAAAAGTCTCTTACAAGAATTGTACATGAATATAATTGATTATTCATTTTATATTTATTATGATAAGTTTTAATGGGAATATCGAAAAGTGTATAGAAAATAGGTTAAGTTAGGATAAGAAAGATGTGCTTCAGGTAAATAAATAACGCCAAATGAAAAATTTAATTCAGATTTTAGCAAATTTGAAACTGCCTTCTGGTCGGCTATTCTGATAGAGCCTATACAGCTATTTTTAAGCCTTATTGAAAACTAATTTCGTATACAGATGTCTATACACCGTACCGTTGTCATCGCAGATACACTTCGTTTCGTTTTAACCATGAAGTGTATACGGGAATAAGGCCCTATAATTCAACCCTGATATCATTCAAATATTTAAGGTGTAATTTGACTCTGTAAACGTTAGATAATATATAACTGAGTCTGATTAATGAATGTTTTTGGAAAAAAAACATTCAAATACATAGAGTACTGAAATTTTGATAAAATTATACATTTCCAAATTTTAACATGAGCTTATTCAGGGTTTGTTTAGTATGTATTATTGTATGTATATTTAGGTTCCAACATGATTTTGAATATTTTTTCCACTGCCTCGGTTGTTATTTGTTGTTTGCTCCTAATTTGATTGTTAACTGCTTTACAGTTGGAAAGTAACTGCTATTATGCTATGCTAGATGGCAGGAGAGTCACAAAAAGCAGCTATTCAAAGTTTTCCTCTATTCAAGGAACAGAAAAAAGGACGTAAAAGAAACAAAAATACACAAGAAATCGATAGTATAAATGTTTACTAAATTGAAATGTGAAACAACTATTATTCAATTTTTAATATTTTTAGCAGCACTGTAAAAAAGTTGGAAATCCTATTCTTGTATATTTATCTTTTTCAATTTGTTTCCTCATCAACCAATCAGAGTTGTGAGTGGTCCAAGTTTGATAGAAAATGTGGTCCGGAATCGGAGTCCCCTTTTGTCATGTCTCGTCTCAGCTCAAAACAAACCCCATCAAAAATGGTATCAAGTAAAGGGACTTGACCAGTAGATCACAGCTATTTAGAAAAAATCAAATCCAAGATGGCCGATATAGCCAATTACTTTTTTAAACGGTTTCACTTGACTTGACTTGGAGAACACACTACATTATGAACTACATAAATTCAAAAAGGTGTGCGTATTTTTTGTAATTCCCCCAATATCGGTATCGAATGAAATGATTTGACTAATAGTATACAGTACACCCAGGTTTTTTTTACGCGGATTTTCCAATTAACGCGGTTTTTTTTACGCGGATTTTCCAATAAATGCGGTTTTTTTAACGCGGTCACCGCGTAAAAAAAACTGAGCAATATCAAATCTGTCCCTCATGCTTCCTGAGACCATATGACGGAACTTAGTGCTATTGACGGATATTAGTGCCGCACCTATGTGCCAGGTTCGATGCATCTGTAGCGAACACAGATTCAATTTGCCCGCGTTGTTCACCACCGCCTATGCCAGTTTCGATGGGAACGACCACGTCAAGTCGGAGGACAGATTTTGCAACGCAAATGCCTGACAGAACAGAAAGAATTAGACCAGAAGCAGTTAGAGTTGGAACAGAGGCAATTAGCGCTGCAGAGAAAGCATTTCCAGGAGAAATACAAGCTGGGTCGCTAGCTGATGAATCTGCAAGTGCAAGAAGTATCTCGAGATAGCATAAAGCTTGTGCAAGAATGGGTTGATGAGCACACCACTGCGAAGCAGAAATCCTCCGTACGCAACATCACTTCTCTCTCTCAGTTCATATCTCTCCCTTTCAAGCTCCCTCAGAGCGTATGCCGCACCCCATCACGATTCTCAAGAGGATTTTTATGTGACCTTTTTTTCTATACGGGGAGTTTCCAATTAACGCGGATTTTCCAATTAACACGGTTTTTTTACGCGGATTTTCGAATTAACGCGTTTTTTTTACGCGGATTTTCGAATTAACGCGGTTTTTTTAAAGCGGATTTTCCAATTAACGCGGTTTTTTTACGAGGTACGTATCGTAAAAAAAAACCTGGGTGTACATCATCAAAATATGCTGAAGAAAATTAGGTAAGAAACAAAAATAGAAAAAGGTTGAATGGTTTCATTGTAGAGAAGTATACTAATCAAACAGATAATGTACTAAAAACTAGAAAATGAAAAATAAAAAAAAACGTTTTAAGTTAAAAGGTTTAATGTATTAAAAGCTAGAACATAATTAGGCAAGTAGCAGTTAGTAGTTATCACATCACTTCCTTCATTAATCTGGGGTTGGATGAAAAAATAATCTAGGGCAATGATGAGACTAAAATAAAATCGCGTGCCTCAGTACAATTGTCTAAATTCTGCAAGACAATGTATGAACACCACGAGGAAGGACTAAATGACTGTTTTCAACGCGAAACGAAATAAAATAAACTCAATCCGCCGGTTTTTCCATAATTGTACAATTAAAATGTTTTTTGTATTTTTTTATTTGGAATAATTCTCTATGTATCTGAAACTCTTAATCTAAGATATTACACATTTTTATCAAATAAGACCTCTGGGCAAAAAAGAATTGCACAGTAAACATTTTGCGCAGGATTGGAAATTGGAAAATAATCTCATTAAAAAAAACTACTGGCAAGCTATACCAGTGCACAATGGTCCAGGGAGTGCATTTATGTGGAAATTAGCATCTAGAGCTCGACAGTTATTCTATATAGCAATCTAGCGTTTTTTTTTCTAAGTTGCGTTTGGGTCACCATGAAAAAAACGGTTTTTTGCTCTAACTTTTATATTGCAAATTTTACATGCAAACTGTTTTCAGAAGACTTTTAGAGTTTACTAAAGCAAACATTTTGCGATGCACAACTTTGTAATATCGCAACTCTACTCAAAGTTATTGATATTTCTTCCCAAAAAATACGTTCTCTTCATTTGTTTGTCATTCTTTTTAGGGCAAACATTAAAAATGCTCGTTGACGGCATTTGATAGATTTGTATTTTTTGTATTTAAGTAAACTAAAATTGAAATCATAAGTTTTTTGGTGAAAAAGCATCAATAATTTTAAGTAGAATTAAGATACTGACAAGTTCTGCATCGCAGAATATTTATATCAATAAACTCTAAATGTCGTTCTAATACAATTCTGATATAGGATTTGAAATATAAAAGTTAAATGTTATTACCTATTTTTGACAACATCGAAATAAGCGCCCTATCTATGCAAAAAATTTGTCGAAGACAGTTTTTATCTAGAGAATAACTGTCGGGCTCTACATGCTAATTTCCACTTAAATGCACTTCCTGGATTATTGTGCAGTACTGCAAGTTTGCAATGATTACTTCGTACTTAATTCTAACGCAAAAGTTTTATCAGGTGCAAAATCCGCAATACAGATTTTCTATTTTCTCTACAGATAAGAAGATTTTTTAGCTCGAAAATGCAGATTTCAATGTGGCAACACTGCCACTCAGCCCACGGCTGCCCGACACAAACTTACATAACGGAACAACAAAAACAAAGAAACAGACAGAATCGATACTAGAGAAAAAAAAACTTACCCCTATCGAGAGGCAGTTTTCCTCGGGACCGGAGGGAAACTTTACGATAAACTTGGATCCAGCGCGTTCCTCGCTGTCATTCAGCGGCCGGAAACGGCACACAACCTTAATGCTATCCTCAGCTGGAATTTCACGATCACCCGACATTTTGCTTCCGCTCCGGATCGCTCTCCGTCTTCGTCGTCAGCTCTCCTACGAGTTTCTGTATGCGTGTGGATGACGGCGGCGATGATAATGGTGATGATTCAAGCACCCAACCAAACCAAGCTCTTACCGTGCCGTGCCTTTTCTTCTCTTTCTCCTCCGGCTGAAGCTGCTGGCAGAGAAGAACTTTCTTCCGAATGTGTCGAAGGTTCCGTTTTCGAGCCCCGGTGCAAAACTTTCCGCCAGGACGAATTAAAATCTATCCTAATTACACACAATATACCATATGATGGAACAGATCACAATCTTCTTATGCTTATTGGATGCTGATGTTTTCTCTATATACTAACAAAAACTACACTTTTTCATGCAGCGAGGCCGATTGCACACACAAAACACGGGTAAAACTTTTCCCCTTTTTCGAATTTTCCTTCACTCACGCCCGCACAGCGAAAATCAATAGAAAACGGGATAACACACGACGAGAGATCGCTGACGTCGTTTTCGACTCTGCTGTTGCTGCTGCCGCAGCAACTTCCAACTGACAATAATGGAAGAAAATATCGATCTAATTTTTTTCACCTTGCGGCCCTCTCGAGTGTCTGCCTCTATCGAACAGAATTTCGGCAAATAACCGGAGGAAATTGAAGGGAAACAGAAAAAACAGAAACGTAACCGTACAGGTACCAGGAATTTGGGAACGTGTTCAGAGCGGCACTGGTAGCATTGTTGGCCGTGCTCGCGCGTCTACTTATTCGTCGTTGAGTAGCACCGTGCCACGAAAATGGACATTTTTCCAACTTTTCCCGTGTCTTTTTGCCAGTCGTATTCTGCAGCACCGATTTGGCCACTACACCTCACCACACAGTACTGCTGCAGAGGATGAAAATGGCTTCTTCACTATTGAGTGTGCGTGTGTGTGTGTGTGTGTGTGTGGAACACTCCCGTTTTCAATGCTTTGCTCCACACTCTGTCCTTCACTACTGCAGAACCGTAACTGCACCGTTCGATAATCCAAAAGCAACTGCGAAGAGTGATCGACGACCAACACACAGCAGCCAGTGACGGGCAGAAAAAAAATAGATGACAACCGTCAGTGATGTTGCGGTTTGCGACAGCCCTGAAACGGTGCTTCTAGTGGTGGGTATTCGATGTGGGTTGGCTTGAAATCTTGCGGTTAGTTTCATTTTTAGAATAAGGCACACCTTCTTGCGAGCTACGAAATAAATTTTCTGTACTTAACACTCCTATACACGCGCATAGGTCTGTGAAATCAATAATTCGTTCATTTCTCTGAAAATATCAACCATACGACTTTGCGATTATCTCTTTGTTATTGGTCGGTATTATCATGCCGGGTGTTCGGGTTCGATTCCCGTTCTGGCCGAGGGACTTTTCGTCAAAGAAATTTCCTTCGACTCGCACTGTGGTCACGCGTGTTCTAGAGCTTGCCCCTCGGAATACATCCAAGGCGTGTTATTTGGCTTAAGAAATCTCAAATAAATGCCGCTAGTTAATGCATACGTTGAAACGGCAAAAGTTCCACAGGGAACGTGAACACCATTCAAAGAAGATGTGTTGGTACCAAGGGGACGTGTACCACTTTTTTATCACTTTAGGGCTGGGACACCGACGCGAGTATAGGAGTAACTTTTTTGGACAAGTGACTTCTCCCTATTTTAGAATGTTGTTCAATCGAATGTATAAATTAATGTTAGTGGCGTGGAATGTTTATTGAATACAATGTATAGGATCATTACCGGACTATTCTTTTTTTGATTTTAGTCCTTTTTGTCACCGAATTGAACGGATTAATACATTGTTATATTAATACGTGCGAAAGAAAAATACACATGTTTGGCTTTCGTACAGTACAATGGTCATACATATACGCACTTGCCAAAGAAATGCACTTGTGGAAGAATTGTAAACTGTAAACTATAAACTAATCAGTGGCTTTTTTACAGTTACAGTTTCGGGATTTTTTTAAATACATGGGCTGAACAATATCGATAAGGAAACAAGTCGCAGGAAGCTTCTAGAAATCCCTTTATTATTAGGCTGTCAAAAAAGTCCTGCGGTTTTTTTTTGAATTTTCATTTGTTCATAAAATTAGTTACAATCATCTGTTTTAAGTCAAATATGCGTCGTTTTGTTCGATGACTTGTTCCCAACGAGATGCCAACTTCATAATACCCCTGTTATAGAAGCTCGCTTGCTTATTGGCAAAAAAACTCGGATAGCCAATTTTCACAGGCCTACCTAGCTTGTTCGCCATGGACAAAAACAGGTGGTAGTCACTTGGTGCAAGGTCCGGACTATACGGCGGATGAAAAAGAATCTCCCATCCGAGCTCCCGGAGCTTCTGGCGCGTCACCAAAGAAGTGTGTGGCCTGGCGTTGTCCTGATGGAAGACAATGCGGCCTCTGTTTATCAAAGATGGCCTCTTCTTCATGAGTGCTACCTTCAAGCGGTTCAGTTGTTGGCAGTACAGGTCCGAATTGAGCGTTTGGCCATAGGGAAGCAGCTCATAATAGATTATTCCTTGACAATCCCACCAAACACACAGCAGAACCTTCCTGGCCGTTAATGAGGGCTTGGCCACCGTCTGAGCCGCTTCAGCGGGCTTCAACCACGACCGTTTGCGCTTCACGTTGTCGTAAGTGACCCACTTTTCATCGCCAGTCACCATCCGCTTCAGAAACGGGTCGATTTTGTTGCGATTCAGCAGCGATTCACATGCGTTGATACGGTCAAAGATGTTTTTTTTGCGTCAACGTGTGTGGCACCCATACATCGAGCGTCTTTGTGAATCCAAGCTTCTTCAAATGGTTAATAACGGTTTGATGATTTATCCCCAGCTCTTGGCCGATGCTACGGCTGCTACTATGCCGGTCTTTCTCGGCTAATTCAGCGATTTTGTCGCAATTTTCGACGACAGGCCTTCCGGAGCGTGGCGCATCTTCGACGACCTCTACACCAGAACGAAAACGTTGAAACCATCGTTGTGCGGTGGAAATGGAAACTGTATCGGGTCCATAAACTGCACAAATTTTATTGGCAGCTTGAGATGCATTTTTGCCTTTGCCATAGTAGTACTGTAAACTATGTCGGATTTTCTCTTTATTTTGCTCCATATTTGCGACACTATAACACACGAACGACTTAACCAAACAAAACACTGTCAAGAACTATATTATAGCGCGCAAAAATACCTTTCCAACAAGCTATAGTATGACTCGATACAATGAATACAACAAGAACTACGCGCTTACAACGACACTTCGCGGAAATACCGCAGGACTTTTTTGACAGCCTAATATAATCTTTTTGTGCCCCATCAAAAAAAAACAGGCATTAATTCTTGGTTGGAATATTAGAAATATGAAGACTTGAAATTCCAGAACCTTTATAATTTGAAATCCGGAAGCTTTCTTGGCGATTTGCAATTTAAATCACTGCTGGAAGTTATGATTTTTATGCTCATGATTTTCTATGCTGGCTCCAAAAAGATGGCCGCATAGGACCCCCTCGTTATATTTGCTTTATAACCGTAAGGTGAACGTAGGACTACAGCTGGAATAGCAATCATTTGTTTGAATAATGAAACTGTTGGACAGTAATTATTATTGACGCCCAAAGAAAGAACGTGCTCAGAGACTAAAAACAGACGAGTAGCTCGTCTGACCCGACAAAACAAATGCCAAATTTTGTGGTATGGATACGTTCGTAATTCTTCGGATCGTTTGATGTTCATTCGCAACCGAGTAACTGACAACGTATAAACCCGGTTTAACTGCTGGAAACTTTTTCAAACGTCTTATTAGAGAGAACGGGGTGTATGTACGCAAGAGTTCATAAGAGAGAGAAAGTTTGGGAGAAAATTCATTCAATTTTGCTGTGCTCTCGCCACTAGAGGGTATTCGAGTTCATTCACCATTTCAGTGTCTATTGGCAATCGCTTTTTCATCGCTGTATATGTTGTGTAAATTGAAGCAAAATGGAAGCCTGCACTAGTAGAAAAAGAAAAGTGCCTAACGAAGGACGTGTATTCCAGAGAAAATTGTCTGAAATATACATTTTGATGTGTATAAATCATGGTTTATTTAATTTCTAATGAAGCTGTTTTGAAGGCGTCGAAACATGCCTCGAAAATGGACAGGTTTATTGCCAGCCACTTCCTGTGCTGGAAAATTGGCTGAGTTAGGAACAATTATTGTTTGTTTGAAAGTTTGAAAGAACGAGCTGCCGGCCATGTATTTTATTCGGTGGTGATAGATGAAAGAAGGATTTCGATGTTACCGAGGAATTGGCTTGCCTTTTTTCGTATGAATGTAGGATTCGAGGATGCCTTGTCAATCAACTCGCACGCGTTGGATCATCGTGAGTTCCAATATTCTTTTCTTCTTCTCTATATCTTTTTATTTCATTTGAAAATAAACTCAAGTTCAAGCAACAAATGGGATATTTTCATTTTACCCATTTTCTGACATTGAGATTTTCTCGAGTGTCGATAACTAGGAATAATGTTGATGCACTCCAGTCGATTAAAGCTGATTTTTTTCGCAGATTTTGGTACTTCAAAGCATTGCTATCTCTCACTTTTAAGCTTATTTAGATAAAATGGCTCAAAAAAAGTAGTTTTAGTATAGCCATAATTCTGTCAGAGAAGTCGCGACTGCTCTCAGCTGAGAAATTTGGAGCGAAGAAAAGTGGTGACACTGCAGTCGAGTAGTTCGATGCCCCCCTTCGCTCTCTAGCAACGATAAAGTTCGATCTGTACGAGAAGCGTATGGCAATTGTTACGTTATTTATGTGCGAGAAAACGTCAAAACAGATCTACGAGCTGCTCAAACCGTTTTCTATCAACGAACGATTCGTGTTCCATACACTACAACAGTACAAAGAAACAGCTGATGTGGGCGGTAGGTCCAAAAAGGGACGTCCGAGGTCGGTATATGTTGTTCATGAACGCGTTCAACGCAATCTTCCTTGGAAACAAAAGAAACAAATAAAAATTCGAATGCGGCCCGCTACAAGTCTATACCTGACCCACACTGATTTAAAGCATCAGTATAGATTTGTTCCACTTTCATCTTCTGAAATTGTTTCACAGCTAAACTAAAATTGCATGAGCAATGTATGTTTTTACCTGCAACCATAAAATTTAATTAAGTAATTTGGTTTTCATTTGATTTTCAAATTGACATTTTGCAAACACCACAACCAAAATGTAAACATGAACATCATAACCAGAGCTGCCAGATGGTTGTTTGAAATATATTAACGCGGCACGAAAAGTGTTTTCATAATCATATTGACAAAAAGAATAATTTATGACTCAACTTCTGGGAATTTTTTGATAAAACAATGTTTATCTACTGATTTTTATTTTTATGTAAAGCGTTTCATCATCAATGAAACTCGTGTACTAGAATAGGAAATTTTGCTCGTCTCGACAGTGACTGAAGCCGAAACGAGACGAATTGCTCGTCTCATTTTCTGGAATAAGGTCCATATTTTTAACTGCAGCCGCCATTCAATTCAATAACTGGAAAATTTTACAGATTTTCAAATGGGTCTTCTGCGTATCGATTTAAAAATTTTCTTGATAAATCGTTGATAAGGTGCACAAACATTGGCACCAATAAATCCATAGTAACAAAACGTCTAAACCATGTTTAGCAGCCATGACAAAATCATGATCCGGTAGATTAACGCGATATTCGAGATGCATCAATCGTTGCCTGCTTACTGGATGCTGTTAAGTCCATTACAACACGTGCTTTATCATCTTGGCTCAGGAAACACCCCTCATTCGGTTCACAAATCGAAGCTATTTGCTCAAGCATATACGGGCGCGTGAATTTATTTTGGAATAAAAATTTAATTTTGTTACGTAACGATTACGAATGCTCTCGCTGATTCCGTAATAGTTTCGCAGATTCTCAAATTTTGGACAAACACAAACCATTTGTCCAACCGAATTGCGGATCTCGCACAGGTCACAAAGGGGATGAGAGGATTTCCTGTGACAATTATGTGATATTTTGCAGTGGCCGGTTCTTAGTCTGGAAAGAATTCGTTGCACCCTCTTCGCTTTCACGTCTTCTAATCTGGTTATTGAGCCTTTGATTCTCTGAAGAAATAGCGTCGTTTCAACGAACTATTTATCCGCCCAAAAAGTTTTGAAGGTGTTGGCAATCCATAATCTGATGTTGCCCAGCGGTACTTTACACGTTAAAAGCTGTCCAAGGTGACCGATTCCAGCAAAACGGCCGGCCACTTCATTACCGCCTACGTCACCATGACCGTGGAACCACATTAGGACTGTATCCGTGGATGCCTAGATATAGCCGCGCTAACGGCATCGATGAGGCTTGCCGAATCGATAACTATCAGGATCGGTTTGTTTGATAGGATAGTTCAAATACTCCGGTATTTCGTTCGTTAACACAGTCAGGTGCGTCACCTTACCTCCACTGGTTTTAGCGAGGAAGCTCGCAGTTCTGGAGACTATCGCCGCATCCATAAAAATGTTAAACGGAGGTTCCCCTTTTTCAGTGATTACCGAGGCTGCTGGTGTTGATGGTAGCAGACCAGAGATAATCCGTAGTGCATTGTTGTAAATCAGTGATAGAGTTTTTAGGAGTTTATCTCTGGCCAGGCATGCCCTTCGAGACCATAGGTGAGGCGGCTGTTGATGATGGCTTTGGCCACTCGTAAACGGATGATTCGGTTGTTACTTCGGTGAGGTTTGGAGATGATTTTTAAGAGGTTTAACCGGGTGGCACAGTTCTTCTTCATCTCGTCGAAATGGTGCTGGAAGTTCAGGTTACAGTGGACTACCACTCCCAGGATCCTCAACGTTCTACGGCGTGAAATGCGGTCGTTGTATATGGTCGTATATGGCCTAGATGATTTTCAGAGAGCCAGTCTAACTGTCCAGTTTAGCCCGTCACACAAGGTGAGGAACTTTATGTGCTGCGTTCGGCACCTGTTCATTGCCATTGGACCGAGCGCTCCAATGATTCGAAAAAATCAGCTCAGAACGATTTAAGTATCCTTTAAACTCTCAAACACTCACGATCGCGGACATTTTCTCTGTAAGCGGACACGAATCACCGACTTGTCATCCGGAGATTAATTTGTAAAACAATGCAATAGTTTTCAAGAACAAATTATAAAACACAATCCGTAATAGTTTATTATCTTATACAAAAAAGTTCAATACGAATGAAACTGTCGTTTCTCTTCTTTTTCGTTCAACTTTGGAAATCAATTCGTAACTTCGATACTGACGCTAAAATTTTCACATTTAAGCTTAAAACCTAGTTTACCGGATATGAGTAAAGAAATCCTTAGGATTGGTGGTCTGACATACATAAGCATCCTCGATCAATTATTTACACGGTTATCCTACAAAATTGCATCGCGTAAAAATGGAAAGGCCCTTTCCAACTGCGAGCGTGTGTTACATGCCGATACTTCCGGGAGTACTGTGATGAACAAACTGTTCAGGTAAACCTGTAGCCGTTGACGGCGCTGTTCCACGTACTGCGCGTTCTAAAAACATGAACATATGAAGGTTCTGCCAACGGCCTTAGAACAGATTCGAGATCAAACTCACCATATTGCCAAACTTTTTCTTTGGAGGGAAATCAAGCGTCTTCACACTGGGGTATTCCTTCTGGAGGGTCTTGTGTAACCGGTAGAAGTCACTGTACCGTCGGAAGACCGACCAGCAATCTCCTCCGTTCGTTCCCGTGGCCGTCGGAGTTACCCGGATTTCGTAGCAGTAGTGCTGTCGTCGGTGACCACTCACCGGCGTCCGGAGAATAGCCTTGGGGATACAGATCTGGAAATGCATCAACGAGAGTCGATTCGAGCGTGTCAACATCCGCAGTCGATTGTTTTCCCTGGAAGGTATGTTTTACGTTAGCGTTCGATAAATTTATACATACACTAGCTGACCCAGCGGTACTTCATCCCGCCAAAAAAAAAACACATTTGGCGACCCATTTTTATTTATATACAGTAATTTATATTTAATGCGACATTTCGAGGCACCACTCAGTGTCCATTGGAGGCGATTTTGATCTGTAATTGGACATTGGCGATGAGAATGGTACAGTGTCGGCGTCTGGTGGCGACTTTCAATGTGGGGCCATAATTAGGGCCCCGAACTCGATGTTTACAAAAATGTCCAATTAGAGGCAAAAATGATATAGTAGTTTGGTCGGGTGAACATCGGGGGTTCGTCAGTGATTCCAGAATAAAGAGGCTTCAGTCAACATTTCGACATTTGCCTCTCAAAATCGGTAACGAATGAATTCGAACATGCTTAACCCATGTGACTGCCACAGGAAGCACAATTTTATGAGGCACACTTTTATTTCAAGTTCCATCTCTACAAAAAATAATATTACCTCAGGGGCCAAATGAACTTGTTCATGTCAGTCCCAAAAGGCTTTGTGAAGAAATGCTTCAGATAATTTCTTTTTACGCATTTTTGATGAATAATTATGAGAAACGCTTCCCCGGAGTTCCCCACAACATTCGGTATTGGGTGGCTACCAATCCACGGAATCCCAATGTACTATATTCATTCACTCTAAAGAATACAGTATGCAGATTTAGAGCCATTTCAGTATCTGGGTCTGATTTAGCGCGTCAAAAGTTAAAATGTCGACAAAAGGCTTTTTGTTGTAATCTCTAACCAATTGTTTTCGATAAGGTTTTTTTTTCGAACCACCCAAATGATTTTGCTCTTGTACTTTGTATCAGACAAAACCGATGTATGTGTAACCGAAGAAACTACTCACTGCTTGCTAGTTGGAGTGAGAATGAGTATTAGAAACCGCGAATCGGTTATTTATACCCAATCTATATTAGGGTGACAATGAATGCATGGAAAAAATTTCATCATCGAATTTCAAAAACCGACCATGTACATTTTGTTTATTGGCCTAAAAAAATTGATCTGTGCAAAATTTCAGCTCAATCGGACATGATTTAGGGGTGCCTCAAAGCTCTCAAAGTTTTGATTTTTTCATCCTCGAAAATCTTCCACGGGGGGAGTAAAGGAAATTTGGAAAATCGATTTTTTTTTATTCCTATGGACTCGGAAATCACTGAGTTGATAGACATGAAATTCGGTATGTAGGGGGTTTTGGAGCCGGGGAAGGTTCTTATGATAGTTTGAGACCCCTCCCCCTTTCTAAGACAGGGTTGCCATACAAATGAAAAGCAAATTTCTGCATTACTCGAGACAAATTTGACATGTGGAGGTTTTAGGGTGCAATAAATGTTTCTATAATGGTTAGATATTCCCCCCCCCCTCTCTCTCTCGGGGGGAGGGTGGGATTTGCCATACAAATGAAACACAAATTTCTGCATAACTCGAGAACCAATCAAGCAAATCGAGCCAAATTTGGCATGTGGAGGTTTTAGTGACACGAAACGTTTCTATGGTGAATCGACTCTCCTCCCACCTTTCTAAGGGGGGCAGGGGGATGGTGTGTTCTGCCATACGAATTAAACACAAGTTTTTGCATAAGTTGAGAACTAATCAAGAAAATGACACCAAAGGGCCTGGCCGGGTAAGGGAGTAAAAAGTGCCCCCAAACCAAATCATCAGCTGTATGGAAAATATTGTATAGGATATTAGCTAAGAAATTTTGGTGGTTTTTTTGAACCCCTATGTGGTTTAACATAGGATCTATAATGGAAAACGTACTTTTTCGTTTATTTCACGCCATTCTCAAAATCTTCGAGATAAAAATTTGAAAAAAAATCCTGAATGTGCATCTTCCTACGGTGTATCAAGAAAAATTATCAAAAAAAAAATTCATCAAAAATTTAAGTACTAAAAAAATATTGAAATTTTTATTTTTTTTTAAGGTATTTAGAGATTCAGTACTGCTCTAATTCATATTTAAATGTATTCCTACGTCTAATCTAGATATGTGTAATTTTTTCAGATTTTTTCAGTGTTGCGTGGTACCAATTTTTTTTATATTTCCAAAGGGTCTGGTTGGGTAAGGGAGTAAAAAGTCCCCCCAAACCAAATCACCAGCTGTATGGAAAATGTTTTTTTCAAGATTTAGAAATGCCTGAAAATATATATTTTTTTTTGTACCGCGAAAAACACTCTAAAAATTCTGAAAAAAATACACGTAGGAAGAAATTTTAATATTTTAATAAACTAGAGTAGTACTCAATCTCAAAATAAAATAAAAAAATTAATTTAAAATAAAAATAAAAATTATTTTAATTTTTTTTTTAGTATTTACAAATACATATGAAACAGAAATCTCTGCATAACTCAAGAACTAATGAAGCAAATGGAACCAAATTTGGTATATGGAGGTTTTAGGGGGCAATAAATATTCCTAGTGATCCCCGATAATCGTTCGATTGATCGATTAATCGAATACTTCCTACAGAATTCGATTATTAATCGAACGAACACTGCGCAACGTCGATTAATCGATCCAAACTCAGAAAAAAACGTATGGCCGCTGCAGTTTTATGCTGAAATTCAATCATTATCTTTGAACCCTCCCCTAAACTCGTAAACGAAGCTCAATTCGTGTTGACGGCAGATAATAATTGATTTTCAGTCGGAATGAACATTTTCTAGTAAATGAGAAATATTAGTCTAACTAATTATTTCTCTCAGTGTGACAATTAATCGATTAATCGAATATTTGGGCGATGATTCGTATCGAATAACAAACTGCTGAAAAGTATTCGATTAGCTGATGAACGATTAATTTCAAAAAATCGGGGATCACTAAATGTTTCTATGGCGGTTTGACACTTCTCCCCCACCCTAAGGGGAAGGGGGTTTCCATACAAACGAAACACAAAATTCTGCATAACTCGAGAACTAATCAAGCAAATGGAGCCAAATTAAGGATGTGCGAGTTTTTGGGAACGAGAAATGTTTCAATGATGGTATGACACCCCTTCTTCTTCTGGAATGGAGAGGGGGTCCCATAAAAATATTACACATATTTCAACCAAACATGACAATTGAAAATTTTCGGAAATTCTATAATTACATAGTGACAAGCGTTGTTAGTCTCTTTGATGTTTGCGCTAATGAAATTGATCTTGGTTCGAAAGTGCAAATGGATTTTAATGTGATAAAAGGCACTTCTATATCCTTTTTTTTTTATATCTTTTTGAGAAGAGCAAAATGATATGATAAACATGTGACATGTACACGATTAAAATTCGGCTCTGTTACAGCTAAAATGCTAATGAGCCTAAAATAAACAAAAGGAATAGAGAAGAGCAAAACTCGAGAAAAGAATTGTCCGATTTAGGGCTGAAATAATGAAAAATAAATTTTGGGCGGGACGAAGTTTGCCGTGTCAGCTAGTAGTCTATAAATTTTGGATAGGATTAAAGTCTGGGCTCTGAGGAGGCCATTTGAGAGGTTTTATGCGACGAGAATGATCTCGAACATCTCAGCGATCTTCCGCTGGGACACACGGTTCAAATGGTCTTGTACTACAAGATTTCGGACTTATATACCAATTTGCTTTCCAACCATGCTCCTTTTCACTGAATCCTTTGTATAAGTGAGTTTCTGCTCGAATAGCTTTGGTGAAAAATCAAACGTTCCAAAACAAATGTAAACAGTATCGGAAGACCCCTGGAATGTCAAACCAGTCATCAACGAGGGGCTTTCCGATGGATTTTTTACTCCAAGACGCGTTCATGGTACTAGGTGAGGCCGTTTAAGATATACTTCTAGGCGCCTTGTTTCAGTCTACATTGAGTCTTTAACTTTTTTTTCATGCTGGGCTTTTATTTTTGTCATACCGTTTTTGGGTACAATACTAATGAATTCAATGAAACACAATGTAAACGGTTTAATCTCAAACAAAATACACCCAAGATAAGAAAACCAATCTTGTAGGAGCAATCCAGTGGTGAAGTGAGAAAAATTATGAAAAAATATATATTTCATGGAAAGAAATGAAAATAATGAATGGTGGACTTTTATTCATGCCAGTCACTGTACAGTTCAATAACTGGACCTACTTTAACTGGACTGTTTTTTTTAACTGGACGAAGTTAAAAAGCTGAATTTCAACAAATGACGTCACATTCAATCTGAAGATTTGCTGTGAGGGGCTTTGAATGCAATTGGAGATGTTATAAAAAATGGCATTGTTTTCGTATAACAAAAACATTGACTCAATCACAAAAAAATAGTTTCTCCAAATTATATATCATACCTGTTGTGGCACTCAATGCAAAAATTTCAGTGGAAACCGAATATAGAATACTGTATATAGATAAACACTTACAAACTCAGCTCGGCAACTCGAGCCTCAAGCATCTGGCAGCGTTCCTCCGAATCGGTTAACTTTCGTTTCAGTTTTTCGACCGCCTCCGATTGTAGCCCTAAACCATGTTCCTCTGTGGTATCGTTTGCTGAAGATTCCGAAAAGGACGCCATACTGGACGAGGCGTTCGAAGTAGCCGTTGTCGTCGTTGCAGTTGAGGAATTCATCGAGTAATTGCCTATAATACTATCTTCAGATGCTTCCAGTGCATTGTCCGGACTGGTTGCGACTCCATCCCTGTCGGGAACCGATTCTCGGCTTTTCCTGCGAGTGATGGTGAGACTGTTTAGCGCATCTTCCACGGAGTAAACCTCCCTGGGCTGCGGGTTCGATTCGATATGAGTATATTCTTTTATATCAATACTATTCGTGCGACGAATAGTGATCTGAGAAGTACCCGGAGACGAGGAGAGATTCAGAATCGGTTGGGTGGTGTTTTCTTCGAGAATTTCACGTGCCACAATGTTCATCTTACGAGCTGGCCCAGCGGGGGCACGGGTCGCTATGATGGGCTCCGCCTTTTCAACCTTCACTTTGATGGCAGCGTTCAACTCGGGTGCATCTACCGAAATAGCGAACAAAATCGTGCTTAGTCCCGCGGCCATATTGGGTAGCAAACTGACAATCTCCGGGTCCCTCATTAGAGCCCACGGCTCGTAGCTTTCTTCGAGAATTTTAACATCCCCCAGCCATATCAACATGTACCGTTCCAAGGCGCGCTCGTTGAGAATCGCTCTTAGCAGTGCCTTTCCTTTGCCACTGTTCGTCCAAACGTGACGCAAGGCAGAAAACCGTTCCTTCTCATGATTCGTCAGATGTTTGAAGGCAAAATCCCAGAATACTGGAATTTCCAAACCACCGCCAGCGACCAAATCAGCCACACTCTTCAGCATTGTGCTATTGGATTTCAGCCCATGGGAAAGTACTCGCTCCCAAGTTTCGCAAAGTAGAAGGATTCTAAAAAAGAAAGCAAAACTATTTAAAATCCCATCCTTACAAACCAATCCCATTAGTGTGACATACCTCGAATCATTCTCTGTGGCGAGTTCGGTTTTGCTTCCATATTTTTTCTGGCTTTCTTTCACAACAGCCAGCAGCTCGTCTACGAGAGCCTTCCGTTCCAGCTCATGCCGCTTGGTTCCTCCATTGCCAAGAATCGAAGGATCCAGGGTAAAGTTACTCATTCCCACCATGCTGCCCCCCAAAAACTGAGAAAAGGAAAAACAACCGAGTGGCCTTGAGAGTCAGCGAGAATCACACAGAGCGCGAGAGAAGCAGGGGGCGGATAACCACCTCCAGCTTATTGCTTATTTTGCAACTTCACTACGATATGATTTTAGCGGACAGTCATCTTGTGCTCATTTGAAGCATTATTGGAAAGATAACGGTGGTCACTATTCAATTCCGCGACGACGACGATGATTAATCACGCTTATTGAGAACGTCTTTTTTGCTGCTGCTGCTGCTGCTGCTCTCCTACACTACGATTGTTTTCTTGTTTTGGCTCGCTTGTGGCCTGTATTGTACTGAACCCTTTTTTCCCTGGCGTAGATTACACACAGCCACTAAGAAGAAATGCTTTGGAGCGTGTTGCTTGTCCACATTTTGGCGTAGTTGTGTTTGTATGGAAGGAACGATCAAAATCATCAAAACATTTTTGTGATGAGCGTAATGAGAAAGTATGGTTTGTTGTCAAACACAGATGAATGCTTGTCATCTGCGATGAATTTTAGTGCAGAGGATGAACCTTATAGCGTGAAACACGATAATCTTTTACCGTGCACAGTAGCAAATTTGATAACTTTAAAAGCCATATACGATATTCCTTCATTCTTGTACTATTCTGTTTCTCCGTCAAAATATACACTCATTTCATTCCTTTTTTTTTACTTTTTACAAATTTCACTCGCTTCCACCACATTAGTTTGTAGTTTGAATGTTTCTTGCACTTGGTAACGATAGCGAACCATGGTGTTTCATGGTTCTTCTTCTTGAATGGCGTTAACGTTCCCTGTGGAATTTTTGCCGTCTCAACGTATGCATTACCTAGCGTCATTTATTAATACTTAGTTGAGATTTCTTAAGCCAAATAACACGCCTTGAATGTATTCCGAGGGGCGAGCTCTAGAATACGCGTGACCACAGTGCAAGTCGAAAGAAATTTCTTTGACGAAAAATCCCCGGCCAGAACGGGAATCGAACCCGAACACCCGGCATGATAATGTGAGACGCTAACCACTCGGCCACGGGTGCACGGGTGTTTCATGGTTACCATTTGTATTATTACGCTATTTTATTGTAGCATTTCAATCAACAGACCGATTTCATGACCATTTCTGTAACGTCAAGCAAGGAATCGAGGAGAGTGAAATGAGACTACTTATCTTATTAATTGGAACGTCGAAGAAGTACGCACTGTCTTCCAACGGATGATGTTACGAGAGCTTCGTGCATGTGGTTTACGTTGGTGCATCTTAGAGAAGTAGAAAATGCAGTGCGAATATTATATTTTGTATATCATTTCGCCGATGTACAAATAACTATTTTTGGGCGATTGGGAGACGAATAAAAGTGATATTTTTGTGTGTATTTCTCACTCTCTCACCTTCATAGAAACAAACAAATTTTCATAATTTTCGCGACAACTCGACAATATTTTCAAGGCTCTCAGGGTCGGTGTATGTGATTTGAGATAAAAAAAAATACAATTAAGCAACATTTTATTGAAAATGTTGCTATTCCAGAGGTCTAAGAATATGATTGTTCTCTGGACCTTTTTACCCCTTAAATGATGCAAATATATCACAATGGAATTGTCATTTATTAAAAAACAATCAGTTACAAGATTTCATGAGCACCGCGAAACCCTGGACTTGCACTGGGACAATATCACGACAGGGTTATTGAAACGCGCACGGTAAAATTAATAAAAACGTTACTTTATTTTACGACATGCCTAAAACGATACATTTGGTGATGGACGATCAACAATGACTCGATCCACAACAATAACAATGCAAACAACAACAAGTGACAACCACATTAAAAACATATGTATGCGCATCTCCAGCATCGCTCAGTGAGAGACATGCTGTCATGTGCGAGCCCTGCGGTCTAAGCTGCGTCGGATGAACAACGTATCCGAAGCGCGGCAAAATAGAGTTGTCCACAACAATTTTACTTTCTAGAATAGCAACGATAAGAGTTGTGAAATTACCAGCAATACTCTAAAAGTGCATTCTGTCTGCATGGCTTTTCCAAAACACAATTTGTGTTCCCAAATGACCTGCTCGTTGTATTGGAAACAAGTTGAAATCGCAATGGAATTCGATTCGCTGTGATGTATAAACATTATGCCTTGTCGCTATATTACTTACTCGTTATTGTTAGCAAGGGTAGGAACGTACATAAATTCACAGAACAAATGTATGGTGAAATGGGCTTGCTTCAACTTTCCGTAAATTTAAACCATTTATATCAAATAAACATCAAACAAATAGAATTTTCGATTCAGTTGGTATGCACATCATCCATTCGCAGCAAAAATAGTTATTAACATTGAAACTACTTTATAAAAACAGATACTTTTTTTTTATTAATGACGTACTCCTACGCTTTAAATAAAAACGTTTATATGCAATCGAGATCGAACTCATTTGATGTTACGAAACTACCCAGCAAACATTAAATCGTATAATTTTGCACGTGCCAAGTCTTACAAGAAATCCGAATAAATCATAATCGCATATAATATCAATCAAAGTATGTATCGTGTATATTTGAAATCGCATAAAATGTAAAAACTCGATTTTATATAATAATATCAAATTAAGTCGCATATCGGTATAATAAACATCAATTTTATGATGTACATTGTCGTAAAATATATTTAATCCGCATCATATGCGTATATTACGCTGATGCAGTTTGTGTGTCGTATAAGCGTATAATTTAAATCGATTCAGTACTGTAGAAAATCGTGTTGCATGCTGAAGAAAATCATGAAACAGTAAATCATATTAGATCCTAATAAAGGACATATTACATCATATTGAAATGTCAATGAAATGCTGATGCACTCGAAAGTATTAACCGCTGTTGAATTAAATTTCAGATAGCCGCGCGAGATAGCTGGTGGATGATAATCCAGACGACCGGAGTTCGAACCCATATCGGAGGAGTTTTCACCAAACATCAATCTGTGTCATTTTAAACATTCATATTCCACTCCCAACACAAGTCAATCAAACAATTATTATTTCTACAAACATAAATACTCATATATAAAAATGGCGATTCGTGAGGCTATAATAAACATTTCACGAAAATATTTTGCGCCATTTGTTTTTTTTTCGATGTCTGTAATAAATCGTATATGAGTATGGTAAAAGTCGCTATTATAGCCGGTCAAAGTTGCATATTCATCCAAACAAATTCGGTAAGCATTTGCCATGTATGTATATGGCCTCCACTTTTGCATGCATATGCCAGTTAGGCGCATTATATGCCAACCAAATTTTAGGGCATATGATGTTATATATACGCTTGTTATGCGATTTAATGTTTGCTGGGTAGTTGAGATGGGAAATGGGAAACAATCTTGGAATTTGTTGTGAATGCACGCCTCAATTACAACTCGAAGCAGATCAAACACATGAATATGAAAATAACTTATGAGGTTTGGTGGAAATACAGACGATATCGGTGAGTGTAAATTTCTAAATAATGTTGGATTCCAAAAAGACGATAAACTCTCCTTTTGCTCCCAAAATCGGTTCTAAATGTTTCACAGCGAGCAAATTAAACCAATTCATACTAGTTTTAATGTTTCGGTGATGACGATAACATCTGTCGTGTTTCCGTTTTGGAATCGTTAAAATTAAGCGACCGTTTCTTTTAACTTTACTCTAGAGACTGACGTTCCATCGAACTAGTGATACGCATCAGCCAAAGAGATATCCGGTAATTGCTCATTTTTCGTATACTCTTTCGGACCAATGGTGCCAATGTTTCCCAATTTTCTTATTTATACTTCTCATGCATCTGGATTATTGTAAAAGACATTTGGCAACGCTGGTTCTTTTCACTCTTATATTATTTTCCTCTCCTTGTTTGTGGAGGAATATTCTCACGTCTTGCTCGTGTGTATGCGTATTCCATGAATTAACTTTCACACAGAGCCAAAGCTTTACCATAGGCCATGAGCAGATGAAACACAAGGATTTTATAATCGATTTATATTTACATATACATATACCTATTTTAATTATTTAAGAATTTCTTCTCTTATCCTTATCTCATCTCCTACAACATCGTTATCAAAACATTTGGAAAACAATTTTCTATTTGTAAAACTGTAGTATGGAACTGGGATATATTTTTTTCCTATCGAAGATTAGAGCGTGGCACCTGAAATCTAAAATTTAGCAACACGACATTAAATTTTTGGAATTTGAAATTCAAAATCTGATATTTATATTTTTTAATCTATAACCTGACTACTGGAATTTGTATTCTTTGATCTTCTAGTTAATTTTAGAAACAATGAAAGGAAGCTAAGCAACATTCAAGTATTGAAAATATAAATTCTACTCTACTCCACAGAAAAAAAAAATATTTACAAGTCATAAACGATCGTGCCTCACAAATCTCTTATTTAAAATTTTCATATCTTTAATTTATTAATCGCTGGTGATACATAGAATATCTAAGATCAAAACACTATATTATACATTTCATTCCAGTATTTTATAAAGGTGCTATAAATAGTTGTTAAATTGTCCAAGTACACTACCCAGCAAACATTAAATCGCATAACAAGCGTATATATATATATAACATCATATGCCCAAAAATTTGGTTGGCATATAATGCGCCTAACTGTCATATGCATGCAAAAGTGGAGGCCATATACATACATGGCAAATGCTTACCGAATTTGTTTGGATGAATATGCAACTTTGACCGGCTATAATAGCGATTATGTTGGAATTGAATTGCGATCTAATATGAATATATTCATGAATTGTCAAAGCACCAAATACGACTTTTGCCATACTTATATACGATTTATTACAGACATAGAAAAAAACAAATGGCGCAAAATATTTTCGTGAAATGTTTATTACAACCTCACGAATCACCATGTTAATATATGAGTATTTATGTTCGTAGAAATAATAATTGTTTGATTGACTTGTGTTGGGAGTGGAATATGAATATTTAAAATGCCACAGATTGATGTTTGGTGAAAACTGCACCGATGTGGGTTCGAACTCCGGTCGTCTGGATTTTCATCCACCAGCTATCTCGCGCGGCTATCTGAAATTTATTTCAACAGCGGTTAAAACTTTCTAGTGCATCATTGACATTTCAATATGATGTAATATGTTCTTTATTAGGATCTAATATGATTTACTGTTTCATGATTTTCTTCAGCATGCAACACGATTTACTACAGTACTGAATCGATTTAAATTATACTCTTATACGACACACAAACTGCATCAGCGTAATATACGCATATGATGCGGATTAAATATATTTTACGACAATGTACATCATAAAACTGATGTTTATTATACCGAATTGCGACTTAATTTGATAATGGTATATAAAATCGTGTTTTTACATTTTATGCGATTTCAAATATACACGATACATACTTTGATTGATATTATATGCGATTATGATTTATTCGGATTTCTTGTAAGACTTGGCACGTGCAAAATTATACGTTTTAATGTTTGCTGGGTATTTTTCTGAATTTTGCTTATACAAAACCCGATTCATAGATTATTTCAGTATATTTTCAATGGTATTTACTCAAAAATTATTTTTGACTACAACCCTTGCGTTGATTCATTCCTACACCAAAAGAATTCATTCATAATCCATCCGTCGTGTTTTTTCAGTGCCGCTGTCATTCTGTCATTTTCCGTCCCAAGAGTCGGTCGCACAAGATTTATTTTCTTCTCTCGGGCTTTATCTTTATATCAGTAAAATCTAAAAAATGCATTGAAAGTGAAATTTTCGGAAAATCATAGTGAAGTGTATTTTGTTTTATTGTGTTTCTCGAGAACAAGGTTCTGCTGCTAGTGCCTTAATTACGTGCGCGATTTTCGGTAAGTGTGTGGCGCAATCTCGAGCGAATTTGGGGCGAGTATTTTCTTCCGTTTTTGGTGGAAACCTGGAAGAGAAGTATGGGCGTGTGTGTGCCTGAAAATAGTGTTATTTCTCGCCTTCAAGTGGATTCAAGTGAGCGAAGAAAGCGATTGTCTTGGGTTTCAGTCGTGGGGGATACCGAAATAAATTCCCCGTCCTCATACGCAAAGGAAGTGATATTCAAACTCTTGAAAATGGCGATGACTGAATGTGATGTGGGCAGCAGAGGAAACAAGAAACTGGCTCCCTCCTGGTTGGGGGAGATTTGTTTACATAAGCACTATCTGGTTACGGGGCTTATCCATGCGGTGGAATTTGTCCCCAGCGCATGACTTGAATTAAGAGTCAGAGGTTTAACTAAGCTGCACGTCGAAAAATGCAACCATTCATGAAAAATGAACCCTTTCCTCACCAGATGTTGACTCATCGGGTCGCGGAATCGCAAGAAACGGGAGAAGGAATGGAAAAAGAAGAAACGCCAAGGAATATACTCCCGCACGTACACAGATGCAGCCAGCTGCGGACAGTAGGCTGAAAGTGTTGATTAATAAGAGATGAAATCATCGCCGTATTCTTATTCTCGGAAACATGCATGCATTAAATGTTGGAATCAGCCAAAATACTCAGCTTCAGTTGACTCAGCTGCTCGAGTTATGGCAAATACCACTGCAGTATCGAGATTTATGTTAAACTCAATCGACTCAACCCATAGTGGTGCGTAGCGCATTCAGAGCACCACATTCACTTAGTATGCGTTTCGGTAGATCAAATAATGCTGCTGCTGCTGCTAACTAGCTCATCGCCCACAAATGGATTTTTCACGCAACATTGAAATCTAAACGACAGTAACAGCACGAAACTGCACAGTCTCAAAACTTGTTTCTGAAGGGAAGGCCCAACCCACGCGCTACATTATTCCGGGGCACCGAAAGCAAACACAAATCGTAACGGAACAGATAAAAAGTTTCTGCGAAATTTGCCCCGATGATTATTGATCATTTGCCAATCAGTGCTGGCGCGTATGATGGGGTGGGAACCAGACAAAGATGATTCACGCCTGTAGCATGACCGATGCAAGGTGAGTTCAGGCGTTGAGATGCCGTCTGAAGGATGGGTGGATTTTACGCGGTATCGTGTGTCGCAAGCAGCGGATTGATGGAGAAAGGAAGGATGAAAGAGTGTCATGGAAGACTGTCACAGTAAACTGTAACCCTTCTTTGCGCTTCGAGGTGTAAGCGAGCTTTGTTTACTTTTCGGTTATGATGTGTTTATATTCAGCAGTGGAGTTCATATACTGACCAAATGTAAAATGCGTGATGTGAGCGATGTGAACAACGACATTTCACAATAATTAAGGGAGTCGCGTTAAAGATAAATCACACACCATTGTGCCTGGATAAAGCACTATCGTGGATTCAATCTCAAGACCTCGCAATTATTTCAAAAGATATGAACATCTGGAAAAGATCAATCAACAACTGTTCTCACGCATGTTATGTTGCTAACAAAAGCAGTAGTAACTTGCGTCCAACATTCCAACGACCAGTACGAAGTCGAGAAGTACCCTAATTAAAGACGAAACGTCCGTAAAGATGGATTATGGGAAATTTTCTGAAAAAAAAATGCTATGGAGCCACCAGGCGAGGTGATAACCCTAGTAATTTCAGATGATCTGGCTAGGTATTTGCAGCGGCGGAGAAAAAAACCCAGGTTTTCGTGACAAACAGAACTATGGATTCCAAAATGTACAAGCTGAAGTGCCCGAAAAAATTGTAATAGGTTGTATCTAAGACACGACCGACGTAGAACTACTAATGTATATTCAATCCGAGAATGGCATTCGATCCCTCGCCGTAAATATCGCCCAGCAAACGATGTTTACAAGTCGGTGTCTTCACGAAGAATGAGTGGTTTCACGGTAACGGTATTGAATTAAAGAGACTTTAAACTCAGAGAGTTCATTCGTCTCTAGTGGTTTCAAATCACGGATGACTTATTTATACCAAATAAGTTGATAACCGACTGAAACGAATGTATTGATGGTACGGGTAGGGTTAGCACACAAATCGGCAGAACAAAAGTATGGGAAAAGGGAATTTTTCCAGTTTTCATTAATTTAAACCATTTAGGGAGCTGGGAATCGTAATGTATAGCATATAAAACAATCAGAATTCGTTCGCTGTGAAAAATAGTTATTACCGTTAACTTTATTTCAGAAAAACGTGACCTGTTTTCTGATTTTGCACGTACTTCTACGCCAAAAACTTATTCTTCCGTACATTGAAGCTCACAATGAACCTATAAAGCTTTGGTTTGATTTGGCAAGCTGTCGCTACAGCGAATAACTATTACAGTGATATCCAGACAATGGGTGGATTCTTTCGAAAGCGAATTAAATCCACACAACTGCCCAACACATTCTGCCCTATAAAAAAATATTGGGCAGTTGTCAAATAGAAGTTGGAAAAGAGTGGAGATGGTTGAACAAAATGGTCGCTCAGGTTAGCCAACAGTGTTCAGAATATAATGAGTGGTGTTCGAGATTTCATCCAAACCAAATCGGAATAATTTTTTAGTTATTTTTCCCTTGAAGTGCCCAAAATGATCTTCATTTTGAGTGCTCAACATTTTGATTTTATTAACTTGGTTTCAAGATAGAACCGTTTTTTTGTGTCCCGATATTAAAGACTAAAGCCTTGCTCTTCAGCGTCGAAACATCGGCGTTTCCGATTTATATTTTGTCAAATATATACCAAGAATTTGAAGAAAAGCCATTATTTAACATCTAAATTTATATCATCGCCTTCAAAATAAGTAATACATCTTTTCCAACGAATAATTCAGTCATCGAAACACTTTTTATTGCTGTTTTCAGAAATTGCCTTCAGTTTACTTAATCTCGCTTAGTAGAATAATCTCTGAAATGGTTTTTTCATTGTAGAATCCGTTGACGATAATTGATTGATGATTCATTCTTGCCCTCGCAAAACAATACACTAGCTGATCGTATGTCGCAATTTATTTCATGTCAATGCATTGAAAATTTACCTCGAACGCTATTCCGGTGGCCTTTATCGCAATTGACATAGACTCGGCTACAGTCGATTATATACATGTTGTACCAGCACAATTATTCCACATCTCATAACTATATCAATATATCTTTGGCACCGTATGTAAACAACAACAATGACAACGTGCCAAACAAGCGTTCGCCATAGCATGCATACAGAGCCATACATTGGTGGCTTGAAACTACTAGGAATATCAACACTTCTCGTCATTTTGCGCTATTCTCAAAAGAAACGCTTCTGTTAATATTACTGGCATCGAAAAAAGTTGCATTACTTTCTTATGTTCGAGAGAAGCGCAGCTGTCACCCTTAGTGGAGCAAGTTTTGTTACTGGCAAGCGAAACCTAATCACATACAAAATTCCAGAACGACATTTACTTTCTTGGTGACTAAACAAGCGAAATAAACTCTTTCTGTTAATAACAACCTCGAAAACAGTAGCAATGCTTCATTATGATCAATATTAGCGCAAATGCAATCCTAGTTGAAGGCAGTTTTGCAACTGGCACGCAAACTCAAATAACTTACAACATTCCAGTGAGACATTCAAGATGCTTGAAATTCCCCAAATAATTATTTGGCGCACCAAAGACACCAACGAAGCCCTTATGATGACGGAAAACAGACAATGTTAACTGCTTGGAAAAAGACTGAATTATGCCACACAGCTTGTACTCTGCTGTAACACCCATCGATGCGAATTCCCTGATAAGTTTGTCAAGAGCGACCGCCTTCACCACCAGCGGGGGGATGCTGCCAGGGTAACGGCGTTTACATTTTGACCGACGCGCTGAAGTCACCTACTTCGCTGTTGTTCGATGCGGTGTCACACTCGCGAAGGCTCGGTTCAGTGCGAGCGCTTTTCACTGCACCAACATCGCGTGCATTATTGGACGACGCTTCGTTTTTTGCAGTGCTCGAACCAGCCTTCCTCTTCTTCTTGCTCATCACACACTACGCGAAGCGTCCAATTTATAACGCGGAAAGAAAAACACACGATACGAATAACGCGAAAAACGAACTGGAAAAACCACACGACGATATCCAAGTTGAATTACCACTGGTGGGGTCCAATCTTGGATCGAAAATTTAAAAAATTAAAAATGTGCAGCGGAAGATTCAAAATTACAAATTACCGGTATATTTAGGTTGGGGAGAAAGTTATCTATTACTAGCTGATCCGGCAAACTTCGTCCCGTCCAAAATTTATTTTTCGTTATCACATCAACGTTTTCTTACTGAGCGCACGTTCATGGGTCCAATCGCAGAACTGTTCATTGATTGATCTTCTAATCTACCCTTTAACATTATTTTTTACTATAAAATTTCAGTACTTCTACCAAAACTCGCTAATAATTATTTTCAGGCACAATTCTCGTGCAAGATTTTGCATCCACTTGCAAATAACATGTTTGTCCGTTACACGGAATATATGTTTGATACAAAAAATATGATAGAATGAAGACAGCCCTAAATGGGACAGTTCCTTTATCGGGTTTTGCTCTTATCAACACATTCGGCGATCCATTTTTATTTATATAGATTGAAGACTCCCATGTGCGTTTTATCACATTAAAATCCATTTCCACATTCGAACGAAGATCAATTTCGTTACCGTAACTGTAACAACATCAAATGGACTAACAACGCTTGTCAATATGTAATTGTAGAACACATGCGAATTGAATTTTTTGAATTTTTTAAAAAAGCTGTTCATTCAAACAAACAATCCAAATTGTTGAAATATTACAAAAGATTTCGCCTCCCGAGATATTGGGAGGCGATATATCAGCATTCAACGTGGAGACGCCAAAACGTATTTGCCTGAACGTCGACGGAAAATATCGTAGCTGTTAAGGATACGTAGCTGTTGAGATAGAGCCAGCGTAGCTTGCAAAAAGCTTGCTCAAAGCTTTGTTTAGTGGAAAAAGGTTTAATACGATTGCGCATTCAGCGAAGCTCGCCAACCTCGACCAACGATGGCGCATCTTCCAGTAGCGTGTATGGTCCATCACTAACGGCCGTTTACATGTCCCTAACGGCCGTTTACATGTCCCATTCATGGATTACTTTGAGTTGCTACTAGTGAAGTTGGCTCCCGTGACCGAGTCGATTCCCGTTCTGGCCGGCAGATTTCTCGTCAATGAAATTTCTTCCGACTTGCACAGTGGTCACGCATATTCTAGAGTTTATCACTCCAGAAAAAAAACATTCAAGGTGTGTTATACGGCAGAGAAATCGCAACTAAGTACTACTAATAAAAAGACGCAAGTAATACCTACGTTGAGAAGACAAAAGATCCACTGTGAACGTTAGTGTCATCCAAGAAGTAGTGAAGTTGGCATGATCCAATGAGAAACACTGTTCACCTGCCTGACGATACGTGCAGTCCAAGGAGTCGATCGAGTTCCGCAGCATCAGATTATCTAGGGACTTTACACAAAGAATCCGGTTGCTCAACGACGGACCAGACTTTTACACTACCAGAGATCCTCCAAATGTGCCGCAATACCGATGACAGCTACGGAGAATCATGGATGAATACGGCTTTCCTCGGTAACCCTGACTCCTTCGGGTAACGATAAACGGTGGGCGGATCTCATGCGAAACTTACGCTTCAACTTGAATTTTACATTCAAAGATGTAGAACAATCATCCTTGGAGTAGTATCGGTCATTTCCAGACTTGGCTCATTTCGATCATCATTTATTTTAATCGATGGGATACGCACTCGTCGAGCAACGTTTCAATTCTTATGAAAATCTGCCTGGTTTGCCTCAAATACGAAGATTTTTTTTGTTGAGGCATTTATGAATTGCCTGATCGAATCACTGGTTTACCTCGTTCATTGAAATCAAAAATTGCTTCCAATTATTCCGAAGACCTCATTTTTTCCGAGATATAATTCTTCTCGGTTCTATTACTTTTCTCCAAACATTTTTTTTTCTTTCTATACACAATACTGTGTTACAACACGACGCGTAGCTGTGATATGGGATTTTCGATGATTAATTTTTAACGAGACTTCGAACATATCGTTCTGAGAGTCATGTTCGATGAGTCACTCGGAAGTCATGGATGTGACGCGAATATTCCCGTGTATCTTCTCTGTTTTAAATGAACAAATGGTGATGTGAAGTTGTGTCACTAGTTCCGATGTCACATCAACAGTCTATTCTTGTATTGAACGAAACACAGCCACAGGAAGTTATGATAAGAAGTTCCGTATCTGATATGATTCTGCATTGAACAACTTTCGCTAAACTGTGAAAGGTTCTGTGAGAATTATCACTGTGAACCTTTGATTTGTCCTTTCGAAATGACATATTCCAAGATAGCACGAGGAAAGCAAAGCAAAATCACAGCTTTTTATCGTATCACTAACCAAGGTCATTCATTTCTTCTACTCTACGTGTTCGCACCATTTACAGATAATCGCCGACCATGATAGCAACCAGCAGAAAAAAGAGCCCGCGAATGCTGCTCGCAGTGCTCGTCCTGGTGGCGACCTTGGGCGTGACTGTCGTCGACAGTCAAGCTTCCTCACAGTTGACCTGTCCGGGGAAAACGACCTGCCGGGAGTGCATTCAGACGAGCAATTGTCGCTGGTGCACCCAGGCGAACTTTACGAAACCACGATGCCACGGTCACGACATTGGTTACTGCCCGGAGGAGTACACGGTCGATCCCAGCAACGAAGCTATCACGTTGATAGCGCGGGAATTGAGTAAACCATCGAAGGGAGGCGTAGCGATTGCCGGCGGTGGCTATGAAGCGGAGATGTCCAGTAGCTCACATTGGTCCTCGCACTCCAGTTCCAGCTCCCACTCGTCATCCTCCTCATCGTCTTCGTCGTCGTCCTCAAGTTCAAGCGCCAGTGGACAGAGCATCGTGCAGATTTACCCACAGCGTGTGCAGCTGAAGTTAAGATTAAGTAAGTTATTGCATATATGTTCTGGTACCTTTGTACATGATATTATCTGCCTTGCTTCCAGACGAAGTGTATCGATTAGGGGTGAAGTACTCCCAAGCCGAGGATTATCCAGTGGATCTGTACTACTTGATGGATCTCTCCAAATCTATGGAGGACGACAAGGAGAAGCTATCTTCGCTCGGGGCCCAGCTGGCCGACGAAATGAGAAGCATTACGAACAACTTCCGCCTCGGATTTGGCTCTTTCGTCGACAAAGTGCTGATGCCATACGTGTCCACCGTTCCCAAGAAGTAAGCTACACGATTTCGATCTTTTTTTTGCCTCGCTGTTACCACTTTCCAGGAACCGAACACGCGGGATCAGATTATCTCTTGAAATCCCACCCACCCACTAATATGGCTCTGTTTTTGCGAACGCAGATTGGTGCACCCGTGTGACAACTGCGAAGCTCCGTACGGTTACAAGAACCACATGTCGCTCAATGTGGACACGGATCGGTTTTCAGTAAGTGAGATTTAGCGCGGAGCGAACCTTCCGCTGAGAGAGACCACTTCTAGCGTCTCTCCAGCTCTAGCTCTAGCTCTTGCTCTAGTTCTGTCTCTTTAGTAGTCGATGGTAGTAGTTATTATTGTCTTGGGATTAGAGCAGTAGCTAAATCAATGCATCTTGAGGGTGGTGTTTTTTATTCCGTTGTGGATGGGACTTCTCTCACTCATTTTCTTTTCATTCACTATCTTATTTTGGTATGCATCGATTCATCTGTTTCAAGTTTTGTTTCCGGAAACCTAGTTTGGAGGTGTCATGATGTCGTAAATTTATGTTTGGGTCAATATTTCTCCGGTACCGTTTAATTTTATACGTTTGTTACGTTTATTTTTTTTTTCTTCCCAAGGACAGTTTCTAATTGTATGCAACGTTTGTACTTTGTAGAAGGTAGACAAAAAAAATAAAACTCGTAAAATTTTGTCAATGTCCAAACAGTCATAACTAAAATATACTTATTTTGATGCAACTGGTTGCAACTGACTGGAATAACTATTTAGCGTTATTAACCTGTACCCGATTTTAGGGCTAGTTAGTGGACTCCATAGTTGTTCCGGATTTCTGGAGAGTATGTTGTAAATTGTCGTCGCTTTGGTTTTTCTTTCCTTGAATGGTATCCTATCTATTTTTTTTTCCAAAATATATATTTTTATCAAGGCTCATATGGCGTTAGCCTCACGGGGCCGGGAGTTCAATACTTTGACAATTTTTCTTATTATCTATGTTAGTAATATGTAACCGATTACTCGCGGTTGGCTCGAGGTTAGTATTACAAGTGTTTTCGTTATTCGGATGTTGCTGTCTCCAATGCTCTGTACGTGTGCCCAACACGGGATACTTCCTATTGGGATGCAGCTGACCCTTAATCAGCAACGCCCCCCTAGTCTGTACCTCATATCTAGCGTGGTGCGTCTTTCTCGACTCGAGGAATCCAGGATAGAATGGTCACTAACCGGCGCAATCATCAATTCATGTAGAGTTGTCATGAGCGGTACAACCTTTGGCTCTTGTTGAATGATCAGTGGACTGCACAACCTTTGGCCCGTGTATCTGTAAAGAGTGTGTGTATGTATTGCCGCGACTAAGTAAAAGTTTATCGATCGTATAGGAGGGATATAAAACGGGGACACAACGAAGGAAACATCATTAAACGTTGACATCGGCGTTCCTGAGGAACAGGTATAGATGAAGCAGAAGATCAGGATCACGGCTACCTAAGATATCCCGGACGGGGATCTCCGATTGTCTGCCTTGTGCTCTCAGTGCTCTAGAGAGCTGAGAGCGAGCAGTATGGAACCGGATACACGACCAGACAACATGCTCGATGTCGTGGTAGCCATCGCCACAATCACAAAGATTGTTTGCTGCGAGCCCAATGCGATAGAGATACGCGTTTAGGTTGTAGTGATTGGACATAAGCCGAGATATCACGCGAATGAAATCACGACCTACATTCAATAGGGATAATCGTATGTAACCAACGACCTAACTCATCTCCACTCGACATGCGCTGCCAAATTACGAGCGTGTACTGACGAGGAATGTGGAATAATTCATTATAAGCAATTTGCCTTTCAAAAAGTGTGCCTTCTAAAGCGCCCACCTTAGCTAGCGAGTCCGCTTTCTCATTCCTCGGAATCGAACAATGAGAGGGAACCCATGCTAAGGTAATCTTGAATAATTTTTCGACCAAAACACTCAATAGTTGTCTTATTCTAGTTAGGAAATAAGATGAGCGTTTATCAACCTTCATTGAGCGGATTGCCTCTATTGAGCTGAGACTGTCTGAAAAAATAAAATAGTGGTCGATGGGCAATGTTTCAATGATCCCTAATGCGTAATATATCGCACCCAGTTCAGCGACATACACGGAACAAGGATCTTTGAGTTTGAAAGAGGCACTATCTATATTTTTATTGATTTCAGTAATTAGAAATGTATACGCAGGAATACGCTGAAAAATCAGACAAGTTTTCCTATAGAATCCTACCAGTTGCATCTAAGTAAGTGCAGTAAGAGCCACCGATTTTCCGCGGAATTGAGTGGTTGTATTGATAAATCACGAATCATTAAGCTCTCCCTCCGTAAAATCGGGTACATGTATTTTGGCGAAAAATTTGCTAGTTTCATTCTTTCTTATCTCCCACCCCAGTACGTATTATGTTTAACCGAATGATCTGTTTTTCGTTACTCGTTTTCGCTGTTTCCATGATTGTTAATAATAAGTTTATGTTCTAGTGTTTCATGGGTTGTGTGCATGTTATTTGTTATATTTGGTAATTTTGTAAGTATGTGATGTATTAATTCTGATGCCTGTGCAAAAGCGAAGGTTTGAAACAGATGTTGTGCAGTATTACTAAGGTTAATTTTGTTAAGTTCGTTGAAAACATCAAATGGTATTTCTTTCTGACATAAAAAAAAGACGGGTGGGTAATGTCGGGGACATAACCGGAGTGACGTAGGACTATGCAAAGGGGACAGCTTTTGTTAAATATATATTTTAAATATATTGTTTTATTTTCTTCACCTACGTGAATACCTACCTATCTACCTGAAAAATGGATTAGTTTACTGTTTACTCTTTATGAATATGTTAATGGTTCTGAAAAGAACCTTTGGTGTTGTGTTTTTGTTATCACTCGATATTCCCATCTTGTTCGGCTAAACCTTCCTGTTTAGCGATTTGTTGTCACTCGCCACAGCTTTCACAGTTGGAAAATTTCTTCCCATCCAGCTTGTGACATATTTTACAGTAAATTACATTCAATGGCACGTCGCATTACCACCACTCAGTGCCGGATTGGAGGTAATTTTAACCTGTAATTGAACATTTGCAATGACAGTGGTACAGTGTCGACTTTCAATGTGGGATCATAATTTGGATCTCTATGTTTACAAAAATGTCCAACTAAATAAGTCACATTACATGTCCGTCCAATTAGCTAAATGTCGAACTAATTGTAGATTACTGTACTTTCAATCTGGAAACAATTTAAGAATTGGTGAAAATTGAATAATCAGGAAAGTCCCCAACTATCAATAAGCTCAGAACAACTGCCAAATTCACATACTCATCAAATCCTGGCAAACAAATTATGAAAACATCAATTTGTGTTTTATTATTATTTTGGATAATGTTTTAGAAAGCATTGAACTTTATTTCCTAAACTCTTTTTTGGAAGGTTTAATGGCCCTGAAAAGCGCCTTGTTTTATGGAATGGTTCCAATTTAGAAAACTTAGTACTCGTGGTTTTGAAAAAAACCATTTCGAACGCCCTCGATGCCGCCTTGTTCTGGATTTGCCACCAAAGCAGTTTGTATAAAGAACAAACTTTTTTCTTCTGCTACCTGATGCCGTTTTGCGATTGCGTTTGCCACTCGCCATTCGCTGCAACTGCCTGTTGTCTTGATGTCCGCCGAACCGAATGTGTTATGTTCCGAATGCAGGTTTTCTTATCGTCGCGAGCAGCTTTGCCAGCTAACTCGATCACTCCGGCGGCCGAAACTATATAACGCCGGCTAGGTGGACTGGTACACAGGTACTAACGCGCTCGACCTAGCTACCTTTTCCGGTGCAATTGGCGGATACACCTACGGGAAATTGCAGACCACCACGGTTCGAGCGGGATTTTGCCTTTCCCTTCACTTTTCCTCCTTTGCCATATCCAACCATGGCTGCTTGTGTTGGTTTGTTGATGTGAGGTGATGCGAAACGATGTGGTGTACGGTCCGGATGAGAATGATCGTTACGGCAGCGGAGAGGGGATTTTTAAGCTGACTGGCTGGCTCGAGAATTACGCATGTGTGAGACTGCGACCAATGTTTCCCTCATTTTTTTCTTTTTCCTTTCCAATCGTGCTTCATTCCATTTCGCTGCTGCTCTGGTTGCCCGTTTTGGTCGGTACGATTTGAGGAGCACAAAATGGACCAATCAAAAATGGGCACATAGTGCATTTGGACAATGCTTGATATTTCACAATTATTCAATTATTTATCTCAAGAAAAATGAAATGTTATTCGTTATGATAGATGCGTAGATAGATATATTTCCTATCAATTGATGCAAAAACCTTTGCGATCTATTGAGAAATGCTCGAGTTATAAGCGTTCCAAATCTTGCATTTTTTCCTACTTGTTCAGTGCCTAGATTTCCATTTCACCCCCTATATCTTCCGGTTAGACGTAGTCCTACGTCAAAAATGGTATAACAGGACAGAGCTGCGAATAAAAACCAAAAGGAACTTCTCAACGTTGAAAAGTTCACTCTATCAGTTGATACTTCGCAATACTTGAGGTCAAACTTCTCAGAGGAATCGAATGACGGAATGTAACTCATAGTAAATCATAGTAAGCTTGTGCCGAAGGATTGAATATGATTGAAAATGATTCTCGGATAAAATCACCAATGAAATAAGAGCCACAGAAATAACCATAGAGAAGAAAGTGATTTGTCACAAGTAGAATTGAGCAATCTTTATAAAAAGATCGATCTTGTCGAATCGATTTTCCAAAAGGCGAAGGGTTTCATCCACTGATAAATTGGTACCAAAGAATTGATCTTTGAAAAATTAAAAGCTTTTTTCAATTCATCTGCTTATTTTATATGAATGTCAAATTTCAGATTTCTTTTCAAAGATCAAAAGCATTCTGTTTTGTTTCCAGCATGAAGACCACAGCCACAGGGCGTTCATCTTGTGCCATCAGACAGTTTTATTAAATAAATTAATTGGAAAAGCATTTTTAGAAATTTAACAATCGCCCAGAACTCAGCTGACAATGATTTAATTCAGCCGAACCCGAATCTTGATGTTGGCATTAGTTCTCTGAAACAACCTTTAGCATGTAATTGATGTTAACAGTAGGTTCAGTGATCCTATGCGCAACTAGTTACAGTACATCCCCTCAGTAGCTGCCGCTAGTTCTGTCTCAGTCAGCATTTGTACAGAAGTAAATAATATGTGGCTTTTGGTGATATGAAAAATCAATGTATACTGAAAAACAAATCTTCAACCCTTTCGTTACGAGTGTCGTCTATAGACGACATCGATTAGAGGCGAATGAACTGCAAAGTTTAAAGCCTCTTAAAAACAAAGAAAGAAGAAGAAGACGACATCAGGGTGATACAGCACATCGATCACACCAGCGCGATATGCATACTTTTCGGCGCAGCGTTCCGTTTAGCGGTAGCACTCCGACGGAGCACACTTCCGTAGATCGAAAGCAAAAAAAAAACGATTTTCTCAATTTTCTCGGGTACAAAAGATCGATCAAAAAAATCGGAAATCGGAACGGAAAAGATCGATCTTCTTAGAATCGATCCGAGATCGCCCAATCCTAGTCATAAGTAGGTCATTAAGTACCGCATATTTTGGGACAAACTTGAACGTTTCATTTGTTTGGATTCCTCGAATGAGATCGTTTCGTTCGGTGTGGATGAGACGAAGGAGAGCAATCGGTAGACCTTGTTAGATTCTTGGCAAACCAAGGATTTACCCTTCAAGTGTAGAAAACACGGGTTATTTCTTGATCCATCCGTAACAGACAGAATGCGAAACACGAGAAAACTCGTGAGCGGTCTTTAATGTTAAAACTTAATTGAAGTTGAAGAAAAACTATTTTATGGAGTTTGTTCCCATTCAATTATGTTTTTTTTTCTTAAAATAAATCCCAATAACGCCTGAAAAGTACACTATAATAATAGACACGTACGGTCTGTGACACCGTGAGCGAGTATACGAGTTATGATTTTGCGCGCGAGTACAGGAATGTTAACCTAACATTTCTAAAAAAAGCCAAATATCCTTGTGTTTGGATATTTGGCTTTTTTTTAGAAATGAATACCTATAGTTGTGGAAATTTCTTCAGATCCTAGTACATAGTTTTGAATTGCAATGAATGATATATTTCAAAACAAAGATTAACCGCAAAAGTAATGCACCAGGCAAACGTATGCCGTCTGACGCTCGCTGACTGTGGGTTAGTGGCCGACTTAGATCGGATTTTTTGAGATAATAGTAAATCTCATCATTTAAGGCTGTTTTGAGACATTTATCATTAAAAAAAAATTTCCAAAAAAGACTAATTTTGACGGTTGCAACACTAGTAAATGAAATCAGATTGAGGGTACATAGGGTATTTCATCGTGTCAGAGAGTCGATTATCGACATTTTTTTAGAAGACAGTAAATCTCATGCAGTTTCAAGACATTTGGCATCAAAATCGTCTTCGCAAGGTATTTTTTCACTATCTGGTCTGTTGCTCCTTAGCTGCAGCTGCAGATCGCGTAGCACCGTCGGATGTCAGGAACCAGGTTTCCGTTCAACGCCCTCATTCTTCTCCAGAAGGGTAAAGATATTATAGATACCAGAACGCGTCCGGCGAACTTGAAGTACCTGACGGTGTCCACTTTTTCGCAACGGGATAGAGCTCCCAGTACGTACAAACCATGGAGAGTTCATTTGATAGAGCTGTCAAATTTTGTTTAACAACTCATGGGTTACTATTAGCGAATTCGTTTTTGTTCAGTTTCAACCCCAGTGCCGCACTAACTGCTGTCAAAACGTTTTTTTATTCACTCAGTTTCGCACTCAGTGTCGCACTAGTTCGCCCCGAAAGCTGTTAGTTTCGCACTGAGATGTTTCACGGGTTGGCACTCGGGTTCACCAATACAACTATACTGAACTGTCAAGTTCCGAGTATTGTTTTGGAAAATCTAAAAATAGAGACTATGAAAATGGAAAACCTGCTGCTCTTGCTTTTGTATTATTTGAATCGTAATCCAATTCGGATTCTGATTTTGAAGAGTATATTCGTGTAGACGGCATTAAGCTCCGTGTGCTTTCATTGGGAGGCGAAAATTATTATGGATATTCAGGAGGAATAAACATGCTCTCAAAATCAAAATTAGGAATGAAAATTTACTTTAACGTATCGAATATTTATTTTATGTGATGAAATAAGAGGGTTTTTTCCGATATCGCAGAAACATTGAACGAAAACTGTGTCTAATGATGATTTTATATTATAATAGTAATTATTTGTGGAACAAACAGGAAATGCATCGACAAATGGTTAAGTGAGTGTCAGGACTACATGTGTTAGGTAATCAAACAATATGAAGTAAAAATTTTTATTCAAACTTTTATATTTTTACACTGCACTTGGTCCTTCTGATCTTATAAAGAATACTTTACCTCCCAAGCACTAATATCTCCACCAGACGTCGACACTGTACATTTGTCGTCGCAAATATAAACAAATCAGACTATACAACGCACACCAACAAACCACCGCATTCGTGAAACTGAAAACGTTTTTTTATTACAGAGTCAGTGTGGCACTGACTCAGTTTTAAAAACGAATTCGCTATATGATTGACGATGCACAATTGGTCTTATCACCGGGGGATAAAGTGATCCCATGAAAAATTGGTAAAATTTGTCCTTTTTCAATGTAAGGTCGCGGCTAAACCTGCAGAGCCTCTCTTCCCAACGTGGCGCCGATTAGGCAGTGCCAAAAAAGTCGTGTATACGAAAGCATTCAAGAAAAAGCGAATGTGCTAACAGAAAGCGAAAGAAGCACGCGATAGCATTAGAGAAAATGCAAAGAAGTAAGCTGTGTATGCTGAGCAGGGTTGTCATAATAAAATCTATGTTTTTGGTCTCAAAAAATCTACAATGAAGCTTTATTTTCACTTGACTACAGTAAAATTGATTCATAGTTACAAATCCAACATCCAAATACCATTTTTATCACTGACTCATATTCCGACCACTTTTATCTCAAATACCTAACAGCAAAATTGCAATTTGAAAAAAAAAAAACTTTTGAACTACAGGACCGATTGAGATTTGGAGATTTTGCAATAAGTCTTTTTTGGAAAAATATACTCGCAAAAAAATGGATTTTGTTTTCGTAATTACTGATTGTATTTGTTTTCTATAGTTTATACGGTTTTGGGACCAAGGGTGCTATATTTTAAATATTTTTTCTTGAAAGCTGAGGTTTTCCTACCATAAGATATCCAAGAATCAGAAATGTGAAAAGAAAGTTAACCGATCGTCCGAAAAATCATTTTTTTCTCTTTTCTCAAGAAAGAAGAAGCTTTCAAGGAAAAATATAAAAAAATATAACGCCTTTGGTCCCGAAACCATGTAAAATATTAAAAAAAAAAACAAACAATAATCACGAAAACTTGGCAAAATTGGCTGTAGTACGCTACGTAAGACGATTCTGTTGCTTCTGTTTAAAAAATGCGAAAATATTAAATTTTATATATCTATATTTTTTATATTGCATATGAAACATTTAAATCGGTTAATTTTAGTAACATTTTGAGAGTTAGTGGTTTTTAAGTTGTTGTTATTAATTTTATCCCAAAAACGCACGATAAACTTGATCGTTTCTATAAATTAAATTGAAGCTCTCTAAACGCTCTTTAATTTGATAAATATATTCTTAAATTATAGAGATTTGATAAATATGTAATAGAAGTACCGGTAAGTTTCTTCGTTTTTTTTCAAAGATTAATGCTTTATTCTGCAAGAATGGTTACACATTTAAGATTCAAAGTATTACCAATCGCTAGTCATAACTTTTTCCCATCTTTCTGGCAATTCACGGATCCCTTTGCGGAAATAATCGGCCGGTTTGTCGGCTAATTACGAATCGATCCAATTTTTGACTTCATAAAAATTGTAGAAGTGCTGGTCAATCAGGTCATGTTGCATCGATCGAAAAAGGTAGTAATCGGACGGAGCAATGTCTGGAGAATACGGCGGGTGGGATAGGACCTCCCATTTATGCGTTTCCAAGTATGTTTCGCGACATGCGGCCGTGCATTGTCGTGCTGCAAAATAACTTTATCGTGTCTTTGCTCGTATTGTGGCCGTTTTTCCTTCAGTGCAAGGCTCAAACGCATCAATTGTCGTCGGTAGAGGTCCACCGCAATGGTTTCATTCGGTATTAGCAGCTCAAAGTACACAACACCCAGCTGGTCCCACCAAACAGACAGCATAACCTTCTGGCCGTGAATATCCCGCGCGGCCGTCGATGTTGATGCATGGCCGGGGTATCCATACGTTGCCCGACGTTTAGGATTATCGTAATGAACCCACTTTTAATCGCCAGTAACGATTCGATGTAAAAAACGCTTTCTTTTATGCCGTTGAAGCAGTTGTTCGCACGTGAAAAAACGACGTTCGTCGTCTCGTAGCTTCAGTTCATAACGCACCCAATGTCCTATCTTTCCGATCATTCCCATTGCTTTTAAACAATCGGATATGGTTTGCTGAGTTACTCCAAGTGTGTCTGCAAATTCTTGTTGCGTTTGTGACGGGCCTTGATCGAGTAAAGCATCCAATTCTTCATCTTCAAACTTTTTTGTCGGCCCGGAACGTTCTTCGTCTTCCAAGTCAAAATTACCACTTTTAAACCGTGCAAACCACGTCTGACACGTTCGCTCAGTTTGATCATGGTCAACATAAACTTCCACCAAAATGCGATGACCTTCCGCAGTTTTTTTTCTTCATATCGAAGTAATGAAGTAACACTACCCGCAAAAACACTCTCGTTGGTACGAAATTCAACATATTCGAAGTGGCAAAAAGCTATGTTGTTTACGCTTCAACTTTTTGACATATACTGAAAAAGACGCGCAATGACAGTAGCTTTCCAAGCAAAGTCTGGAAATTTGATTCACTGAAATAATAATCAAGTTACGCCATCTGTTGTAAAACCGAAGAAACTTACCGGTACTCCCATTACATTTTTTATTTCCTCGCGATTTTTTTATTCATTACGACGCACAGTGAAAAAAAAATTGATGTTGCACTTTGCTCCTCTATTTTTTGTGGAGTATATTATAAGAGTTTGTCGGAAGTAAGATGAAGCGTCACAATTAACTCATTAACGACCAATTGTTTGAAAAATCAAACAGTTAAATTTTGTATTACTTCATTGGGGAATGAATTCGGTTTTAAATAAATATGTGTTTGGTCGTTAATGCGTTAAACAGGGCGATAGAGATGACTCTATAGGGAAAACAATACACAGAAAGTATATTCTTCTTTTCTTTGTTGACGAAGACTTTAAATTAGGGTTTCTCAGGGTGTTCGATTCTGACCCCTTGGGGTCGATATCCGTTTCCCAGGGGTCGACAAGATACTGTATAAGTTGTGTTACGTGAACCAACTTGTTATGAGAATGACTTCGTATTGAAACTTGTATTAATAATTATTTATTTTTTGGTATTTCCTGAATTTTATGTCTCTTTACTGAAGAGAACATGATATCAAGTTTACTCACTGACCAACCACAAAGTTTTTGAGGGTCGATGGTATCACTTCATTCTGGAAAAGGGGTCTCTTGCCCAAAATAGTTTGAGAGTCACTGCTTTAAATCATTCGTCTTCGAAAAATAGGTAGAAAGAGACTATGGTATGGAGGTGGTAACGTCTAGCCTGAATAAACAATCGCTGGCAACTCACTCCAATTGTCACAGCTGAAATCCGTACAATTCTCGAAATCAGGAATCTGTTATTGTGTAACAAAAAAAAAAGAAACATATTAATCGTAATCATGTCCCCATTCATTCTACGCCACAGTTTACGTGAACCCTGTCCTCAGTGCGCGGCCCCGTATGGTTACCACAATCTCATGCCCCTCAGTACGGATACGTATCGGTTCACAGTAAGTCGCTCAGAAACAAATCAGAAAAAAAACAACCAAACCCCGCATTTTTTGCGGAATCCAAATTCTGACCAAGACGATTCCGTGAATATGACGACCATTAACGTTCATAATCCACCCCTTCTTTTCGTTTTGTTAAGAATCGAAAAGTAATAACGCACCAAAGCCAGCTTATCCCACGCCCACGGAACAACCCGATGGAAAGCTGATCTCGTAATACGAACACACACGCGCTGAAGTTAGCCATTAGTTTTCGCTACTGATACTCTCATTTCCTCCTCCCCAACATTGAAACAAACAAAGAAGAACAGTGGCGAAAAGGAGAATCCTGCTGATTATGTTATTCCAACTATCAAAACACAAGCACATCAATCCGATCAATATAATGCTATGATCATGTCAAACAATATCATTGTAGAATACTAAAAGATTTTGTCGTGAACTCATTCATTCACCTTTTTTGCACCTCATCAGGCAAAAATTTTATCATCAACACGCTTTTAGTGTAGCTTTTCCTAGTGTAGCAACAACTCTAACCGCTTTTGCATGCTCTGCTTGTTCTAGAATACACTAGGTACGTCAGTTACTAGACAATTGTACGATGTGACGCTTTCCTTGGACCTTAAAAAGTGTTGTGATAAATTCACTCAGTTCTCGGGAAAGCGTCATCGCGTGAACTAACCTCGTGTGAAACCACTCTAATCGAAATCCTCTCCTATTTTCCAAAAACCACAGGAGGAGGTCCAGCGGGCGGCTGTCTCCGGCAATCTGGACGCACCGGAGGGTGGCTTCGATGCGATCATGCAGGCGGTGGTGTGCCGGGATCAGATCGGTTGGCGCGAGATGGCCCGTCGGCTGCTGGTTTTCTCAACCGATGCCGGGTTCCACTACGCGGGCGACGGAAAGCTGGGCGGTGTAATCACACCGAACGACGGCGACTGTCACCTGGACAAGACCGGTCGGTACACCCACTCGACGATCCAGGACTACCCGAGCATCTCGCAGATCAATCTGAAGGTGAAACAGAACGCGATCAACGTGATCTTCGCGGTGACTCAGAACGAGCTGTCGGTGTACGAGCGGCTGTCGAAGCTGGTGGAGGGTTCCTCGGCGGCGATGCTGTCCAACGACTCGTCGAATATTGTGTCGCTGGTGCGGGATGAGTACAATGTAAGTAGATGCGATGGCGATGCAGGAATTACTTTGAATATTTATTCTGAAAATCAAGATTTTGGGTCCCGACACAAATTGCATCGTTTTCAAATGGATGTAACTCTTTACCCATTGGGTATTTTCTATTGAAATTTTGGGTTAAATTAGTTCAATGTGTATTATGTACATTGTGTATGTTTCACAAGTGGATATGCAATCGTTGTGCAAATGAAGTCGAAAGAACAGAAGAAGAATTTCGCTTACGTACCTCGAAAATCCGGATCTCTCATCGTGTCATCAGCAGGATGCTGGAAATGGTACAACCTACAGTAAGTTGTATTTTAAATCGGTACAACGAACGGTTCATCATTGATCGGAAGGAAAAAAAAAGTAGATTTCTGTATAGTGTAAACAATCACAACTGCGTAACTCAAGCCTTTTAACAGAAATCCGAACAGTTCCGTTAGATATGTGGCGGAAAAACTAAATGTTAGACACTGGAAATGCGGCCAGTTGAGAAGTACTGGGCCATAATGAACACTTCGTTAACATCCTAAGGAAGTGAAGAATATACATGAAGAAACATTGGTGAGCATTGCGAAAATCCAATGTTGTAACATCCTTTGAAGTGAAACTCCAGCTTGTTTGTAGGAGATTGAAGAATATGCCCGATCGTTCAATATAACAGTGCATGAAGTGATTCCGGCGTTTCCTGAGCTCATCTCGGATGTTGCACGAACGATTACTGCCATGCCATCAACTCAATTTAGCGCAGAAAGGCTGTTCTCTGCTTTGAAAATTCTGAAGTCAGATCTTCGAGCCTCAATAAAGGAAGATTTGGCTGAAACAATTCTCTTTTTACGAGCATTCTTCATTTTTTTCAAAATTAGTTTATTTTTAAAGGCTCAGTTACATAAGTTTAAAGGAGCCAAGCTATTAACTATATTTTTACTAGCGTATATCAACATTTTTTCTTAACTCTAACATTGATAAGGTAGGAAAATGATTACTCGCAGTCGACTCGAGTTTAGAAGGACGACATTTTTTCTATAGGAAAAGGAATTCTAAATTTTGATGTTTATTTTTTTTGTATTTGTTGTGTTAAGTTGTAAATACAATGGTCTTTCATTGGGAATACTGACGCGCCATTAACACATTAAAATATAATTTATTGTTGTAAAAGAACACGAGGTATTACATTGGCAGACCTTACAATTAACGATTGAAACGAAAGTGTCTAGACAATATGACAACTGTCATCACACACATCTATGCGCCTTACAGCATCGTCGGAGTAACAGGCAACTGTCACTCGAGAGCCCAGCGTCGTAGGGAGCCGCTCATAGGTGGAGCCACTCCAACAGAATACAGTTGTCTCCAACATCTCCCCTTTTTAATAAATGTGATACGGGTTGAACCACTTCGGCGTCCTTCTATTCCTAGAAGATCGCCGAGGAACTGTTACCACCGGATCTGCCTCAACTGCTGATTCAAATTCGGTTGAAGCTGATGATGTTGACGTTGATGGGGACTGGCCAGACGACAAAAGACTAGACACAGGACTGTGCAGCTGGTCATGCCGCGGAGTAGACGATGCTTGTTGCGAAATAGAAGGTTGCAATGTTCTGCCTGATAAGGATGCTTGCTGAGATGGTGGTGTTGCAGGAGTGGGAAATGAACCTTGAGTAGTCGAACCTGGTTCTGGTAAGTTCCAGGCTTCAAGTAAAACATCCAAGGGTAGCTTTGAATCGCAATTGCTCCCTGGATTTGCCAACTGATCTGGTACTGAATCAGTCACGGTTCGACCTCGTAGCTGATTGATGTGTGAGCGCTGCAGTCGATTGCCTTCTAACCATACGTTATATATGACGTCTCCCAGTCGTTCTAATACGATGCCAGGTACCCATTTCCAACTGTTTCTAGTGAAGACCTTGGCGTAAACTGGATCGTCTTTGCTATAAAACCTCGGCTGTTTATCAGGTTTTTTAGTTGATTCCGGCTTATGAACTGTTGGTGGACGAAGCAACTCGAGGCACGTTCTGATTTGACGATTGAACATGACCTCGGCTGGCGATTTGTTATCCTGTAGGGAGCGGTTTGGCGTGCTCCGGTACGTAAGCAGAAAAATGTCCAAGGCTTCATCGATAGCTTTTGTCCCCTCTCGAATTTTTTTAACGGTGCGTTTGAACGTGTCCACAAATCGTTCGGCTTGCCCGTTCGACTGTGGATGGAACGGTGCAGTAGTTACATGTTCTATTCCATTTGCCATGCAGAAGTTTGCGAACTCAGCGCTGGTGAACTGGGTTCCATTGTCCGATACCAGGGTTGTGGGCATCCCAAGACGAGCGAATAGTCCACGGAGAATGCTGATGGTAGCGTGTTAAGTGATCCGTCGAGTTTGAACCACCTCAGGCCACTTGGAGAAGCTGTCGACGGCGACGAGATAATATTCACCTTCGACTGAACCGGCGAAATCAATATGCACACGTTGCCACGGACCAGATGCTCTGGGCCATGGAACAGGATCCGATTGCGGAGGAGATCGTGCTACTGACGCACAATGCTGACAAGTCTCGACGTAGTCCTTCACTTGTTCGTCGATCGAAGGCCAGTACACATAGCTTCTTGAGAGTGCTTTCATCCTATGGATTCCAGGGTGCCCAAGGTGTAGTTGTTTTAGGCACTGCTTCCGATATTGCGAGGGGACCACGAGTCGTTCTCCAAACAGAATACAACCGTCCACTAGACTGAGCGAGTCCTGCCTGGCTTGGAATCGCTTCAGTTCCGGCTCGATGAGTTGCGTTTGCGGCCAACCATCTCTCACATACCAGAATACCTTGCGTAGGAGTGGATCGGACTGTGTACCCTGAGCGACGACTCTAAAACTGAGAGGAAGAGCGTTAACTGTACATGATGCTACAGACCTGATATCATTCTCTAAACGGATGCTGGCAATCACATAGTCTTCCTCTGGCTTCGCATGCTGATCGATGAGACGTGACAAGATATCGGCGTTACCGAATTTTGTTGTCGCCACATACTCAATCTCGAAGTCGTACAGTAGTAAAGTCAAAGCGAACCGTTGCAATCTGTTAGCAGTATAGACGGAAATGCTCTTCTTGGATCCAAAAATTCGAAGTAGTGGAGCGTGGTCAGTTTGTAGACGGAAGCGCCGACCAAACAGCCTTTTATGGAACTTGGTGACGGCGAATATTATGGCCAGACCCTCACGGTCTACTTGACTGTAGTTCTGCTCCGCCTTGGTGAGTGCTCTTGAAGCATGTTGTACTACTTTTATTGATCCATCAGGAAATCGATGGCTAATCGTTGCTCCTAGACCAATGGATGAAGCATCAGCCGCCACGATGATGTCTAACTTCGGATTATAGTGGGTGAGAAGCAGATCTGAAGAGAGAATTCTCTTGAAGTTTTCGAATGCTTGTTGACACTCCTTGTTCCACTCGAACTTTGCATCCGATTTGAGTAGGTTGTCAAGTGGATAACGCAACATCCGAATATTCGGCACATACTTCGCATAAAAATTTATTGCCCCTAGGAAGGAACGGACTCCTGAAACGTCATTGGGAGGCGATAGTTTTGCGATCGCTTCGATTTTTGCTGCATCTGGACGCAGCCCTTGATGATCCATAACATGGCCCAGATACTGGATCTGACGTTTGCGGAATGAACATTTCTCCGATCGAATCGTGAACCCAAAGTCTTCGATGCGCTGTTGAACTGCTTTCAGATTAGAATCATGCTCCTGATCGCTTTTTCCACCGACTACGACGTCGTCCATATAACCGGACGTCCCCTCGAGACCGGCGAGCATAGTATCGATCAATTGTTGAAATGCTCCTGGAGCAATCTTCACGCCCGGTGGAAGGCGATTGTATTGAAACAACCCACGATGCGTATTTATTGTTAGCATACCACGACTTGCTTCATCAACTTCTACTTGCAGGAATGCGTCGGAGAGATCGATCTGGCTGAATACTTTACAGTTAGCGAGCTTTGCGAAAATGTCCTCCGGACGGGGAAGCGGGTATTGATGAGGCTGTAAGGCGGCATTTAGACCCGTCGAATAGTCTCCGCAGATCTGGATCGAACCATTAGCCTTGCGTACCACAACTATCGGAGCGGCCCACTCCGAATAATCTACCGGTGAAATGATATTTATCTTCTCTAGACGATCGAGCTCTTGATTCACAGCATCCTGCATGGCATACGCCACTGGGCGTTTCGGACAGAAAACTGGGTTACACTGTTCTTTTAGGTTCAACTTCACCTTAATCTTATGGCATAAACCAAGTTCTTCACTGAACACCTTCGGAAATATTTTCTTCAGGGAATTGGTAGACACGGGTGCATTGGATACCTGACAACAGAATGTGTCCATCGGCACGGATCCGAGATCAAAACTGTCTACTAAATCAGATCCAAGAAGTTGCAAATGTTTTTCAGTCACACGAATCACTGCTTTGTGGGTTTTCTTTGCAATGCTAACGTTGCAACTAAATTCGCCTACAAGAGGCAAAACATTTCCCGAAGCGGTTTTCGCTTTCACTGTAGCTGGGGCTAACACTGGACTTCCAATCGTCTGCCAATTCTTCTTGCTAATGACTGTTATATCCAAGGCTGTATCAAGCTGTAACCTTATTTCACCTCCGGGGAATAAAACAGGAACAAATTTCCTTCTTTTCTCCACACTGCATGCTTTTACTACAACCACTTTGCTGGTTACCGAGAACTTCCTCCGTTTCTTTGCAGATCCACGCGACTTCTTTGCGCTGGTACAATATCCTTCCCGGTATCCGATCTGTCCGCAATCGGAACACTTATGGCTTCTATAGGTACATTCGCGAGCATAATGGAACGAGCCACAATACCAACACGGTGATTTAGGTTTGCTTTTTCTGTCACCGGTGTCGGTTCTGATTGCCAGATTTTCTCGTTTCCTGGAACGTCGCCCGTCGAATTTCTGCTTCACTGCATTGATCTGATCAAAGTGAGAAGCAGACTCGATCATTGCATTATCATGTCGGAGGTTGACCAACCGCTGGCTTTCCTCTGATAACTGTTCAAGGGTGACGTTGTCACGTTCTTCAATTTTGGAAAGAAGTCGGGTCCGCAACTCGGCGTCAGTTTCAGATTTGAGTCCACAGACGTATATTAAACACTTGAACTCTTCTTCGGTGAGCTTTCCTAGTTCAAACTGAACACAGGATTTGTTGACACGGCATGCAAAGGCAATGTGATCCTCCGTCGGATTTTTCGAAACTTGGAGACATCGATATCGACGACTGATAACAGACTCTTTCGCGCCAAACAGTCCTTTCAATTTTTCTACTGTCTGCGCGAAACTGAAGTCTTTTGGCAACCGTGGAAGTATATAACTGACATACCTCTCGTGTTCCACGGTACCCATTTTCCGTAGAAGTAGACGTACTTTGGCTTCGTCATCCAAACGAGAAGCGTCCTTTTCGAAGAGGTCATCATAGCGTGAATACCAGCAAGCGAAGGTCAAATTACTCTCCGCCTCATAATGGAACTCCTTGATGTTTCCCGCAAGAGAATCTAGAATCTGTTCGGGATTAGGTGGGACCTGAACGTTGATTGAAGACGTTATACTGCGAAGGAATGTCTGCTGCCATTCTTCCGCCCGTTGCTCGTTTTGCTGTTGCCGGAGAAGAAGCTGGTTCAACTGCTGCTGATACTGTAACTGTTGCTGTTGCATCATGTGCATCATCTGTGTGAGGAGGTTATCTGCCGGGATCGGGATCTGCTGCTGCTGATGCTGCGGAGGAGAAAGCACAAACGGTGGTTGCTGCTGCTGGTGGGGGACCGGTTGACTGGGATTTCCTGCATGAGCATTCTGTTGATGTTGCTGCTGGATCCGCAGACGGTCCGCATCCGAATGGTGCTGCTGTCCGTTTTCCATGCTCTCTACTCTCCGTCGTTTACGCGGGGGTGACGGAATTGTTAATTATCACGAAAATCGAAACAAAACCGAACCGAACGTCGCCACTTTTGTATTTGTTGTGTCAAGTTGTAAATACAATGGTCTTTCATTGGGAATACTGACGCGCCATTAACACATTAAAATATAATTTATTGTTGTAAAAGAACACGAGGTATTACATTGGCAGACCTTACAATTAACGATTGAAACGGAAGTGTCTAGACAATATGACAACTGTCATCACACACATCTATGCGCCTTACAGCATCGTCGAAGTAACAGGCAACTGTCACTCGAGAGCCCAGCGTCGTAGGGAGCCGCTCATAGGTGGAGCCACTCCAACAGAATACAGTTGTCTCCAATAATTTTTATTTTCCAATTAGAGAAAACCGCAAATTAAACGTTATAATGAGAAACCTGGTTTCGAATTATTTCGTTTTTTTCAGCAGGAGTCGGAGTCGAAGTCGAAGTCGGAGTCGGTAATAATATTTGCGGGGAGTTTACTTTTCACGAGACCTACATTCCAGGATAAAAAGCACAAAGCCTATATGGGAACATATTCACCTAATCCAGCAATATGCAGTTAGCACTGTTCCTGTGCAACTTTTTGAGTAATCAATCTGCTTCCATTGATATGGGTCATAGCCATAACAGAAATTTAAAAATTTCTCCGTGTATATGGCTTTGATGCTAAATGTAAGGACACATATGTTCGCATGTTACCACTATAGAGGAGCACGTAATTTTTTTTGTAACTATTTCGCTAAAATAATTATTTAAGCAAAGCTCAATCATGTCGATCCATATAAATCCTACGCAGTGAACACTTTTGCCTGCCCAACAGACTACTAATACATACAGATGCACGCAGCAAGCGCCCTATAGACTTTCGTTCTTCTAGCTCTCGACTCCAATGCTCTTTTCTAAATTTTATGTTTGTGTATTGTAAAGAGTAGTGACCACAGGTAGACCTGTTTCTGTGCGATTCCTCGTTTGTGCGACCCTTTCTGTGCGATTCTGTTATGAAATCCGAACTTGAAACCGACAAACCAATCGTACAAATAATCGCTGGACAGGTTTGTCTGTAGTTTTCTAGCCGTAGCGATTGAAGTACGATAAAAAGTACGCTCGATAATCATACATTATTGCCGATTTGTTGCAGATGAGCTGAGCTCTGTCGGTTACCTTCTCAGGTTTCCCAAAAATAACCTTCACCTGTCGCGATTGAATTTTGATAAAATTCGGAATTTCTCTACGTCGAGTGATCGAAAGTTCGTGTTTACATGATCACATCACTTGCATCAGTGAATCCCGATTCTTACCTCTCCCCACCAACAACTATCGCTTCCTTGATAAACGCTAGGAAACCACGCTATAGACTCTTCTGGCCTTCGGGTGGCGAATATCATACTAACATTCCTTCCCTTTCACTGATGACTGTAAGGACGTGGCCGTCGTCGTTATTGACTATTTGAAGCTCGAATCATCGAAACTTGCACAATGAGAATGGGTTGCTACTCCCAAGCGTTATTCAGTGTGTTCTTTTGTGCAACTTCGCTGGTACAGGTCAATTAGGGAGAGCAACTACGAATTGTACAGTCTACCCAGGCTCAAGCTCAATATGTTCCCGAAAGACGTAATCCTACGTCAAAAATCATGGAATACTACAACACCGATCTTACCTTATTAATTTTCGTATGGCATCAGTTTCTATAGGGGTTCCTGTATGCTGTAAAATTGTAAAATTTAGAAAACCAAAATTCTAATCAAAAATCCAGTAATGCAACTAATGGTAACCACCCACTCTTCTCCCAGAAAATCTCCTCCTCGGTGGAAATGAAGGACAACCGAACGGACAGTCTGATCGACGTCAAGTACTATTCCCGCTGTAAGGGCGATGGACCGCTGGTCCAGACGAGCAAATGCGACGGCCTTAAGGTGGGCGACATTGTCCAGTTCGAGGCACACATCACCCTGTTGAAGTGTCCGGAGAACCCACGCGACTGGAATCAGGTGCTGCAGATCTACCCGGTCGGTATCAACGAGAGTCTGACGGTGGACATCGAGATGCTGTGCAGCTGTCCGTGCGAGCTGCCGGGCAATCCGGACTACAAGGAGTACGCGCCGGAGTGTAGCAACGTGGGTACGTACAAGTGTGGCGTTTGTGATTGCGACGAGTTCCACCATGGACACAAGTGCGAATGCTCGGCGACGGATATCCACACCGAGGCTGGTTTCGCGGATGCCTGTCGGCAGACGAACACCTCGATCGAGTGTAGCGGGCGGGGGCAGTGCGTGTGCGGAGTGTGCGATTGTGACAAGCGATTCAACCCCGAAGAGGTGATCTCGGGTAAGTTCTGCGAGTGCGACAACTTCTCGTGCGATCGCCACAATGGACTGCTCTGTTCGGGACCGAAGCAGGGTACTTGCTCGTGCGGAGAGTGTATCTGCGCCGAGGGATGGACCGGAGCGGCTTGCGATTGTAAGGCTACGAATGAAGGCTGTATTCCGCCGAGTGGTGGTGAGATTTGCTCCGGTCATGGCACTTGCGAGTGCGGCAGTTGCAGGTAGGATCAAAATCAATCAAGATGTTAATAATTTTAAAAATTTTCTGATGCTTTCTGTATTTTTATTTCTTATTTTTGACTTTTTTTTTAAAGATCCAGAATTTTATTTCTACTCGGAATTTTCCTGATTTTTTCAGAAATTTCCGTATTTTTTCTGAATTTTCCGTGTTTTTCTGTTTTTCCGAATTTTTTTGAACTTTTTAAAATTTTCTCAAATTTCTATTTTTTTTCTGACTTGTTTAGATTTGTATTCTCATTTTTTTTATCTTCTTCACTATTGTTTGGACATTGCCTGATCTTCCTCGATTTTTCCTAAAAAAAATTCGTTTTCTGTATTTTTTCTGAATTTTTCAATTCTTTCTGGATTTCCTTGACTTTTTCGGAATTCATAAATTTTTTTGAATTGTCTAAATTGTCTGCATTTTCGAATTTGTTGTTGTTTGTTTTCAATTACCTCTCCTGATTTTTCATCTGAGTTTTCATATGAGTTATTTTTTAAAATGACCAAATTTCAAAAATTCTGAAAAAATCAGCGAATTTTAAATCTAAAACAAGGTTTCAAATCACAAAAAATAGAAGACAGAAAATAACAGAAAAAAACCGAAAAAATTCAGAACAAAATTCGATGAAAGATTTTTTTTTGAAAATGCACATAATTTCAGAAAAAAATTAAGAATTTGCACGCGGCCGAGTCGGGGAGATTTCTTTTAGACTAAAAATAACGACCGTTCCTATTCGTTGCTCAATCCAGACTGCTTTATTTTTTTCGTTTTTCTTTTCCTCCACATATCTTCTCGTTCCTTACATCTATTACCTCCTCTTTCAGGTATAATCAAGCCAAAAGGGATTCAAGATAAGCTTTCCTTAACCTAGGCCCTATCTTTACATAAAAATAAACTGTGAGTCATACGATCGTAAAAGCAACAGATTACTTTATTTGCTCGGGATCGTGCTGACCTTATCGCAAATGTGTCCCTATCTGAAAACTTAAGACTCATAAGATCGAAAATCAACAGATTAATTTATTTATTCGGAATCGCTCCGACCTAATCTTTTTGCCCCTGCATAAAAATAAACTATGAATCATTCAGGCGCGGCGTATTGATAATTTTGGTTTTTAGGTCGTCGCAAATTCAGCAAATTTCGGAAAATTCAGGGAAATTGAGGAATGCTCAGAAAATGTCTATAAAGTCACAAAAACTCAGAAAAGCTAAATAGAAAAAGAAACAAATGAAAACTTCATGAAATTTCGGAGGATTCAGAGAAATTCAGGAATGTTCAGAAAATTTCTATAAAATCACAAAAATTGAGAAAAACTAAATATAAAAAAAATATTGCGAATTCAGAAAAATTAATGAATTAGGATTTTAGAAAAACTTTGAATTATTGTTTTTTGATTTTTCCTGTATTCTTCCAGAGTTTATAAAAATTCGGAAAAATGAGAAAAATCCTCAAAATTTGGATAAATTCAGGAAAATTTAGAGAAATTCGGAAAAAAATCTGTTGGATTAAAAAAAAACAAGAATTCTGCAAAATTAAGGAAAGTTCAGATGAAACTGGGAAAATAATAATAATGAACTTCTGGAAATTAATTAAAGTCAAAAATTTAGAAATAAAAATACGGAAACAATAAAAAAAAATTAAAAAAATTATTTTCATTTTCCAAAATCCTTCAAAAAATATAGAAAAAAAATGTTTTCTCGATTTTTACAATTTTTTTTCAAAATTTTTCTTTTTTCTGCATTTTTATGATTCTTTTTCTTCTTCTTCTTATATGGCACTAACGTTCCTAGAGGAACTCCGCCGTCTCAACGTAGTATTACTTGCGTCATTTTCATTAGTACTTAGTTGAGATTTCTATGCCAAATAACACGCCTTGAATGCATTCTGAGTGGCAAGCTCTAGAATACGCGTGACCACAGTGCAAGTCAGAGGAAATTTCTTTGAAGAAAAATTTCTCCGACCAGAACGGGAATCGAACCCGAACCCCCGGCATGTTAGGTTTGACGCTAACCACTCGGCCACGGGAGCACATTTTTTTTTCTAACCTTTCTTAAATCTATTTGATTTTTTTCTGTATGCATGTATGCATGTATTTTTTGTTTTTTTGAAAATAAAAGAGGGATTTGATTTTTGATTCATCCCCTTAAAGTCAGAAAACACCTTTCTCACACGAAAAAAATAAATTTATCCAGATTATCTCAGGAGGTGATGGACGATCATATTTGATGAAAAAAATCCTTCTACGCATATGTTCGAATTCCAACAATGCCTTTTACCACATCTCGGCCACATCCCACCACAGCCATTTTACATTTGGTCTTCACTAGAGATGTGCATATTTGTGCATATTTCCATATTATTAAATCCTATCTGTATTCTCGGCAAGTACTCAAAAATAGCAACAATAGAGTTATAGAACTTTTTTTTTTGTTTCGGACTTTGTTGCTTCAAACTGGCTCTACATTAAAAAGTACACTACGGAAGATAATTCTGATGCTTTCATTTGAAAGAGAATTTTGGAAATGAAAAACATAAAAGTTAATACAGTAATCGTTCGCTAACTGGTCCTGGTTTAACTGGTCTGCTGTTTAACTGGGCGAACGTTAACTGGTCCTTGGATCAGTTAAAAAGCAGAATTACGTAAACAATCGACGCCATATTCAAATGGAAAATTTGCTGTGAGGGGCATTCGAATGTAATTTGAAATGTTATGAAAATTGACATTATTTTCGCATGACAAAAACATTGATTAAACTACAGAAATTTTTTTTTCTCAAATTATATTTCATTCCCGTTTGCCCCCTCAATGCGAAACTTCCATTGGAATCCTTTTGTTTATCCAATTACATGAACAATGCGAATCAAACAATTCATTGAAGTTTCCCTCGATTTTATTTGACGGACCAGTTAAAACGCGAATTTCGATAAGTGGTCTTCCCTTTTCGCCCAGTTAGTGAATGTTTACTGTAATTTTAAATGTGTTATTATTAATTTTATCCTAAAAATTTATATTAAACTTGAGTGTTTTTATCAATTAAATTGAAGTTCTTTAACCGCTCTACAATTTGTTCTTTGACGCCCAACTTCTATCTTTCTTAATTTTGCTGCAATATCGATATAAACAATTCTTGATAAAAATCCAAGCAAAATCTTCAAAAATCACGATTTTTACCCCACTGTACATGTAATAGCCACTTAAACTTATACTTCTTAAACTAACGTTGAAAGGTTACATTTCTTCTTGAAAAACTAGAAGTGGGTTTATTTTTTTATATAACCGCAAGGCGGACGTAGGACTAACGTTGACTTAGCAGTCAATAAGTAATAAGCATATAAATCTTAGACGTTTCATCTTTCGAATAAAGTGATTATCATACCACTTCGTTTAGCCGGAAAAGAATTATTAACGTTCAAAGGGGGAATCGATTCCTCCTCAGAAATACCCAGCGCAAATAGTACCCGCTCCCCAAGTCCCGACAATTGGAACCATCGATGATCCGGAGCAGGATTATTAACCTGTAGATGGAAAAATTATTTTTCGAACCACCGGTTAACTTTGAAAAATCATATCTCAAAAACGAAAAAAATAGCATCTCTGATATCGAGATATGGTATTAAAAAATTCTAAGCTTTCAAGAAAAAATATAAAAATTATAGCGCCCATGAAAACCATGAAAAGCCATGAAAAGAATAAAAGACGACTACAATCAATAATTATTTGTTTTTATAATATATAATGTTTTTCACCCTGGGTTCGTAGGTGCAAGACAACGGAGGAAGGTCGATACTCGGGCAGATTTTGTGAGAAGTGTCCCACATGCTCGGGTCGGTGCAACGAGTTCAAGCACTGCGTCCAGTGCCAACAGTACAAGACCGGTCCACTGGCTGACCCAGCGGATTGTGCGGCAAACTGTACCCTTTTCACGCCCATTCCCGTCCAGAAGGTGGAGGTTGACGAGGAAAAGGACGACAACAAGTGCACCTTCTTCGATGAGGACGACTGTCGGTACGAGTTTTCCTACAACGATAGTGGCGAACAGGTCGTTGTGAAGGCCCAAGAAGAGCGCGAGTGTCCGCCGAAGGTTTTCATGTTGGGCATTGTCCTGGCGGTGATCGCGGCCGTCGTACTTATCGGTCTGGCCGTGCTGCTGCTGTGGAAGCTGCTGACAACTATCCACGACCGGCGGGAATTTGCTCGCTTCGAAAAGGAGCGCATGATGGCCAAATGGGATACGGTAGGTTCAGCTTTCAAGCAACAATCTTGTTCTCAAATGATAATTTGAACCATTCGATTCACTTTCCAGGGCGAGAATCCGATCTACAAACAGGCCACGACTACGTTCAAGAATCCAACCTATGCTGGGAAGTAGAATGGCTTCACCGGAATGCCAAACGTAACGCAAGTGCCTAAAGTTTTTCTCTTGATTAGGGGGCCAATTTTGGTTGCCCCAATGTTTGGAACATATTTGCCAAGTATTTTTGCATTTTTTGTGAGAGCTGACTCCAGCCGGGATCCCCGCCCAACTGTCGCACGCATATACTAGTCCTCGATCTTTCCTTATATCTGTCATCCACGAATATGTGGGTTTTTTTGAATAGACAATTGTTGCGGGGGTTGTAAGTCATTCTCTCGCAAAAAAATTGTCGACGGACAATTTGATTGTGATCTCGCGATCACTGGAAAAAAATAACGACATTTGGTATAAATTGGACATTTTAGCCTTTGGATGTTTGAACATAAGAAAAAAAAGCGCACACGCATATTGTTGTGGTAGAAACTTTAGACTTTACATAAATATCATAACAAAATGCTAGTAAACGAAAAAACAAAAGCTATATAAATCAGCAACTGACGAATGCAAGTGTGTGGAGTAAAGTTTAGTGGATAGCCCTGCCTGAGCAATATTTAGGTTAAATATGCGTTTTCTGCCATTTTTTTTCGTTTAGTTTAAATGGGAAAGATTGTTTTTGTACTTAGTGATGTAAGTTTAAAGTTTGGGCTTCGAACAGCACCGAAAACGAACAGGTGTTCGATTTGAATTGAGGGGCGAAGCAATTTTCCTCCTCAAAGTTATACTTTTAAAAACGTCGTGTATTAACAGAAACTTAATGTGTCTTTTTTTTCTCTCTGAGTTAAGAGTAATAATTTATTTCGGCTAACATTGGACAACCAAAACATATTAGCTTGTTATCAATGTGGTTAACACACTTTCATTCATGAGCGTATTTCATTTTATAGTTCGAACATGTAAATATACTTTTTTTAACTTTAGATTTCATTTCAACACGGTATTAACAAGCAAATAGACAAACAAAAAGAAGAAACGATATCTAATATATAGAAAAAGTGCTAACGAGAAACAATGCAGCCATTACCTGCCGGAGGGAAATATCACGATCCTTTGACCACCAAAATGTCGTCTTTAAAAAAAAGCTCCAAATTCTTGAAACCAATTGATTAGTACTTTTGCCTGCGTTCTCCAAGCCCCAGAAGTTAGAACAACCTAGTAGTCGCCAATTCCGCGGGTACCCCGTGCTCACTTGGTATAAACACCTTGCTCGCTGTGTTCCTCGTCTTCTCGTTCCCGCCGGATTTCCGCTGAACAGTCACTTTAGGGCAGTTTTGGCCAGGTACCAGACATGGTGCGGGCCGCAATGATTTTTTTCTCATTACTTTTCAAAATGAAATTTAAAATATACGTATTTAACTAGTCCTTTTTTTTGACTTCCTGTTTATTTCAATTTGGTAAGCATTCAGATCTATACCTGTAAAATTCATAACTCGAGAACCAAATGAGATAAAAACCCAAAACTTTTATTGAAGGTATAAACATATCCAGAATTAACATTTTTGGCAAAATTATTCGACCATCTCTTCTTCACGTAGAGTCGTTAAGGCTTAGGCCAATCGTCAACCGCTGCAGCTTCTCGATAGAATTATTCAACGATTGGTAATGAGAATGAGAACGTCCACAGGCACGCTCCTCAAACTTGGCCCAAAGTGAATATTCCGATGAATTGGCAAATTGGTCAATCATTTGCGGAGATGAAGTCTTGTAGGTTTGTTACTAGTCTCGTTTTTCAACCGTTCTAGGAGTTTTTTTTTGCATTGTTCCAAACATATTCACTTCAATCTGGGTGTCAACAAATGACTCACACATCAATGTAAGCCATCCTCACACATCAATGTAAGCCATCCTCTTATAGGCCCATTTGCCTTCTGGACACTCTAGGGAAACTGTTGGAGAGGATCATTCTCAATAGAATAACAAGGTGCACAGAGAGTGAGCAGGGTCTCTCGAAGATGCAGTTCGGGTTTCGGAAAGATAGATCCACAGTGGATGCTATCCTGTCAGTCACTGAGACAGCCAGAAAAGCACTGATGAAGAAAAGGTGTGGAGATCGCTACTGTGCAGTGATAACGATCGATGTAAAGAATGCATTCAACAGTGCCAGCTGGGAAGCCATCGCCGAGGCGTTGCATAGATTGTTAGTTCCCGACTATGTGTGCAAGATCATGAAAAGTTATTTCCAAAACCGGGTTCTTATCTACGACACAGAGACAGGACGAAAAACGTACAATATCACAGCGGGTGTCCCACAAGGATCCATCCTAGGTCCAACGCTGTGGAACGGGATGTACGACGAAGTGTTAACGCTGAAGCTTCCGCAGGGCGTGAAGATAACTGGCTTCGCAGATGATATTTCGCTGACGGTGATTGGCGAGACAAAAGAGGAAGTGGAAATGTTGGCTACAGAGTCAATTCAAATTGTTGAAGAATGGATGAAGAATGCAAAATTACACATAGCACACCAGAAAACAGAAATGGTGCTGATCAGCAATTGCAGAGTGGTGGATCAAGCAGAAATTATTGTTGGGGATCACAAAATTACGTCCAAACGAGAGCTGAAATATTTGGGTGTTATCATCGATGACCGACTTAAATTCAAGAGTCATGTAAAATACGCATGTGAGAAAGCAGCAAGGGTCGTGGCAGGGATGGCAAGAATTATGCCGAATAATGCAGGACCATAAGTAAGAGTAAGAGCAGTAAGAGGCGCCTTCTTGCCAGTGTATCCACGTCGATACTCCGTTACGGCGGCCCGGTCTGGGTGGCAGCACTCGGAGTGAAACAAAATCGTACTCTGCTAAACAGAACACTTAGAGTAATGGCGATGAGAGTAGCGAGCGCATATCGGACGATATCTGCGGAAGCAGTATACGTTATAGCGGGAATGATTCCCATCGACATCATTCTAGTCGAAGACAGTGTATGCTACAAACAAAAAACGACGAATGTGCAAAGAAACAGAGAAGTGCGGAAAAGAGCAAAATTAGACTCGATTCAGAAGTGGCAGCAGGAATGGAACAACACATCCAACGGTCGATGGACCCATCGATTGATACCGAACATCGCAAATTGGATTGATCGCAACCATGGTGAAGTGAATTTCCACCTGACGCAATTTCTGTCAGGCCACGGATGTTTCCGACGGTACTTGCACAGATTCGGACACGCAAGTTGACCGTTCTGTCCTTTGTGCGATCAAGAAACACCGGAGCATGTGGTTTTTGACTGTCCTCGATTCTTCACAGAGAGACAAGAAATGATCTTAGCGAGCGGTCCCGATGTGAATGCTGAAAATATAATACAGGCAATGTGTAAAGAAGAGAACACGTGGAATGCAGTGAACCGCGCAATATGTAAAATTATGGTAGAATATCAACGAAGATGGAAAGAAGATCAAAGAGTAACCAGAACAAACATTGAGCAATGAGTGCATAAGCACAGCCTCCTCCCCGAAGTAATACCAATTGGTGGTTCCGGGGAGGGTCTGGTATGAAGTACAAGGAGGTGGTTTCAGTGAGTAGAAATCTCACACTACCCAGTCAACATGGCGATTGGGTGTCTATTGAAGATCCCCACCTCCTTGCCAAAAAAAAAACATCAATGTACGCACCAACAGAGTAGCAAAATCTCACACTCATTTTACTGACAGCGCGAGATATTGAGACAACATCAAATTCAATCACCAATGCCCCTGCAGTTCATGACAAATGAACCGAACTTAATTACATGCAGCCGACACTCCGTCACGTGCAACATTTGGTTTTTGCATTATTCCCCACACTCATTCGTTTCACTGTCTCACTGACAATGAACACTCGAAATATTCATACGCATCTTCGATCAGCTGGCAGTGGAAGGGAACAAATATCCATCCAGAGAAATATCAGCTCACTGACACCGCGTCAGACGTTTAAACGCGTGTTCGTGTGTATGTTTTCCTGGTATGTTTCTAGCCCCGGTCCCATTTTTGTGCCGCTTATTGCACACACTCGATGGGCAACGGCACATTCGAGTGTTGAGTTTATGGGTGTATGACCAACGAAAATTTCACCAGGACGCAATGAAAGGTGATATTTTCGGCTTGGGCATTCACTGACATCGAAAATGGACTGATATTTTTGTCGATGAAACGAAATCTGTATCAAAACAAACGTGATGGTGAGCCAGCAGTTTTTTCATGGAACCAGATTGTTCGACAAATTTATGAAATTACAACGAGATTAACTTTGAGGAACAACATTGCTTTATTGAGGATAATGTGTGTGTAGATGTATCCCAGAGTTATTAACCCTTTGCGGTCGTTTGTCTGCTCTCACCCACCATAGCAAGGGATCATACTAAAAACATTATTCAACGACGAGGGAGGCGATCTGGCGTAGTGGTAACATCCATATCTCTCACGCAGAGATCACGAGTTTAACTCTCACTCCCGACATTCTTCCAAAAATGGAAGTAAAAGTGAAGAACCAACCGAAATGTGTTGAGAGTCACTATAATAGAGACAACAACAAAAAATTCAACGATGTAATTGTTGACATTTTTTCTAAATGAATTTTAATGTCTAGTGAACTTTTTCACGAATGTATACGGGATTTCTACACATAATAGGTAACGGTACTCGGTAGAAACAAAATATTAGTGTGTAAAGATAAGAGAATCTCTTTCTAGGGAAATTAATTCCGACCGCTAAGGGTTAATGTAGGGATACGTTTCAGAGTGTGAAATTACTCAAGAGAATATTTTTGAATCTACAGTCAATATAAAAAGATTTTATATGTAATTTGTTCGTCAGATTCAAAGTAGAATCAACCTTAATGGTGGGACTATGGTAAATATGTCTAAAACCGTACTAAATATAATAAAAATTAGGAAGAAATCTTACACTGCTGATATGCTTTCCTCATTTGTTGATTAAAGATTCATTACAAAGCATGGATGATGAATTCAGTGAAAATTTGAATGTTGATTTCTCTGCAATTGACTGTAGTAATGTGGTAGGTTTTTCGGGAAAAAAATATAAGCGATCAAAAAGTCAGGCGAATCAATAGCATTTTCGCTTATACGAGGATTTATACCATGCTTATTAACTCTTTTACATATCCGGTCTTCACCCGAAGGGAGGTATACTCTGTTTCTGGCGGGATTTGGAATGGATTCTGTATTATGAGCTACTACCAAGCAACCTGTTTCTCACATGTATGAGTCGCAGCAGCTTCCGACGAGGAAGCAAACATGTTTTGCGAGGATAGTATATTTAAGCTGTGTGAAAGATAACGAAAGATTGTGAAACAGAACTGTGAATATAAAATTAAATTATAATGCTTTGATTGAAAATGATGTTTTTGTTGTCCCAAAAATCGACATTAACTTTTCGGACAACCCAATATGAACTGTATTATTTATCCTGATTTTTATTTTCATTCCTCCTGATTTTTTTAAATTATAGTTGGCAACCCTGGTTGCCACACGCTTCTCGTACAAACCGAATTTTATCGTTGCTAGAAAATTGAACAAGTACTGATGGGACCACGAAACTTGGTCTACTGCTACAAAGTAACGAACTACACGACTGCAGTGTTACCACTTTTCTTCACTCTAAATTTCTCTTCTGAGAGCTGTCGCGATTTCACTGACAGAATTATGGCTATACTTGATAATGTGATTACGGTATCACGATTAAATTGGACGTTCTTTCAATCAACAAAAAGTTTCTACAGCACAGCAAAACCGAATGAATTTTCTCCCAAACTTTGTTTCTCTTTTATGTAGGGGAAAAGGGGGGACTTTGGACCACCTAAGCAAATAGCCTAATAATTCCAAACCAATATGGTCTAAATAAAAAATGTCACATTGTATACTAAGCTACACTTGTCTTCTCTCAATCAATAATGTTTAATCATTATATCAAGCTTTAAACTACCAAATATTTCGTAAAATAAAAAAGATGATTTTATGACATTAAAATGTATGTTTCATCGAAAAAAACATACTTATGTTAATGTAAAGTATTTTGGAATAATGTTACAATCAGTAACAGTGTTCTGGGATCGATACCAGGTGTTTTGGCCAGATTCCAGGCCAGAAAAATTGGATTGAGACTATCTCGAATTTTGCATGGATTTTTTCACTGTTCGAGCATTTTCAAACACTTTTGATGCTTGGTCAAAGAAAGCTCCTACTTTCAAGCTCCTACTTCTTCCAATGTTGTCTGTCTATCATTTTTCTGCAATTCCGAATCAATTAGACCAAAGAAAAGCTTCAAATATGTAGGACCAATTCACCCCACAGAAAGGTGTTCATGTCACCCCACACAACATGCAAAAATTAAAATGCAATTAATTTCATTTATTGTTATCAAACTTACAGTTTCGCTGCATCAAATTGTTCCTCTTCTGTAGGCGAACAGAACTTTAATGCACATTACATGAAAAGTTTGTTTAATCAGCGGGAAAAACCTTAAAACCACGATCGGAAAATTCACATTTTTTGACAATCAAAGTGCTTGCTGTAACCATTTCCTTGCACCTGTCGAATTTTACCGAAGTTTTTTTACGTTAGTTACATACTGTTCATTAATAAAAGAAGATGACATTATAAAAATCCAAGTTAAGTCGTACTTTTCGAGATAGAGGGGTGGTCCAAATCACCCCGTATGTCGAACTCACCCCGTGTTACCCTACTCACGCGTACATACATACCGTTCTCTCTCATAAGACTCTTGAAAAAGTTTCCATCAGTTAAACCGGGTTTGTACGTTGTCAATTGCTCGGTTGCGAATAAACGCCAAGCGATCCGGAGAATTACGAACGTACCCATACTACGAAATTTGACATTCGATTTGCATGTATAGAGCTACTCGCAACCGATCTAGTTTTTTGGCTACTCGCCCGTTTACCCCATGCATACAAATCAAATGTCAAATTTCATGTACGTTTGCAACTCTTCGGATCGTTTGACGTTTAAGACCCATTTATACTTTGCTAGTAGCTGACTTGACAGTGGGCAGCTACTGGGCCGGTGAACTCGCTTGACAATTGGTTAACTCGCCTTGTCCGTTCACACAGTGTGAGCTGCTGACGAGAAACTAGATACTACAGCATTGGCTTACTAGGGATGCCAGATGATTTTTCAAACGTCCATCAAATAGTCAGAAACAGCAATCAGGTCCGAATTTTACGGATGATTGATCCGAAATCGACTTCTTTATTGGCAGTTTTCGTCTCAGATTTTAAGTTGCATTTATCATTACACAATTGTATCGCGAAATTCACGTTGATCGTGTATAAAAATACTTTGTGCTGAATTTCGTCGAACTGAAGCAGAAAGGCAAAAGGAAAAAGCAGAAAGGCAAAAGGATTTGGGCCAGGAATTGGATGCAAGGAAAAGGATCAACAAATACAATATTGAAAGAACTCTACCATGATGATCCTCGAGAGTACAGAGCAGTGTTGAGAAAAACACCTGAATAAGTGGAAACACTGTTGGATTTCATTGCCAAAGATACACTCATGAGGGATGCTAAACCTGCAAGAGTGAAATTAAAAAAAAAACGACATTGATGTGCCTTTCTTCTGGAATATCGTTCAGATTGTTGTCGATATTTTTTAGAATCTCGAAAGCATCATAGCCAAGATAATTCCGGAAGTATGTGATGCTATAAGTGGTAGTCAGAAATTTTTTTAAATTTTATTTACTTCGCCTTGCCAGTGGCTTCGTGTACCAGTTTGCGAAAAGAAAATGATAGTAGAATTGCAGGTGGAATAAATACGCGTCAAAAATTAAAATAATGAATGAAAATGTACTTTTTTGAATCGAATTTGTATTCTGTTTCTTAGAACAATACTTTTTTTGCAAGTTGTGAGTGAGTTTTGACTGAAAATCGTGCCTGATAATGATTCTATATTAGAGATTCTCAAGAAAACTATCTCAATAAAAAAGCGTGCCCCGCCAGCGTGCAAAACAAAATAACAACGATCTCGTTTAGAAAATATGAGGGTTTTATTTGTTTTTCCAATAATTTTCAAGTCTATAAATATCTTCGCATATTTTCAAATATCTTAAAAATAGAGACATTTCTTTACATTTGGCATCCCTGATTCGAACGCTAAATTCTGTTTTTGACGTTTTGAAAGATGCGAGTGCGAGTAAATTCAAAAAACTTTGAAGTAGCTCGCACGCCGGATCACTCATGACACTCCTCTTTATTCCGCGCGGCGAATGAGGTGAGATGGCTCAAGTCACTGCATTCCCGTAGGCGAATGGCGTAACTAAAGTTTGTCACTATGTGAGAATTGAAGTCGTGTCCTCATATGTTATCGACTCGGATATCAAAATGAGGTTGAAAAGTAAGGTAGCTTCCACAATGAAGCGAGAAACTTTGCTATCACAGGCCACTCGCCGCGTGGAGTAAGTGGGACTAACTGGCATGATGTGTTCACACGGTGTGAGTAGCTGCACTACAGTAACTGACTAGACCAACTCGTACGCTTACTCGCAACCGAGAAACTGACAACGTATAAGCCCGGTTTTACTGCCGTGACTTGCACGAATCTATGCGAGTGTGAGCAGAACTGAACCAAAAAAGTGAAAAAGTCCTTTAAGTACTAACGAGAACAATTGTCAGAAGTGTCGTATCCTTTCTCTGCATCTTGTCTAAATTCGCGACCGTTCCTTTCAACTTTACTCGAGAGAAACTCGTTCCATCGAATCCATGCATCAGCCAAAGAGAGCTTATTTTTCGCGTTCTCATTGTCCGATTCCCTTTTAGACCAATGATCCCAACGTTCCGGATTTTCCTAACTGTTACTTCTCATACATTCTGATTATTGTAAAAGCCATTTGGCAACGCTGATCCAAACAGAGACAAATTTGAGAGTTTCCTCTTCTCGCTCTAATATATAATATATATTTTCCTCACCTTGTTTGTGGAGGAATGTTCTCACGCCTTGCTTGCGTTGAACCTAGTAGTAGTGTAGTAGTATAGGTAAACCCATGTGTATTTGGTGGATATTACTTGATGGGAAGTGTGCGAAAACGATCATTTTCTTCACACTGTTTCGCAAAATTATTGATTTTCCGTCGAGAGGTGAGGGAGGGAAAGAAATGAGCGCCATTGTGGCAGCCATTCGTGGGTAGCTTCCACCTTCACCTTAATCATTCATTTTATTGTTTCTCATCTTATTTCCGCCTCTATACTATGCGCAGAGTGTTATTTTTCGTTTGAAACTAACTTTTCTTATTTTCTGTAAACTCACTACAGGGAACTGATTCGCCTTCAATATTATCTTAGAACTCATCAAGCAGCCCTCGTAATAATCTGGCAATCTTTGAAGTTCTTCTGGAACTTATTTTTCGGAGTGACGTTTAGTTTCTCCATTGATTCCATGTTTTTATAATCAACATTGCAATAAATTTTAGTCATGTAATAAATGTATACTGTAAACGATAAACTGAATATACAAATCCAGTAACTTATTAGAGCTTCAGAAGCATTGAAAAGCAAATGAATTGATCAATGTGCCGAAGCTCGCTCGTGATCAGTCTGTCTCTTTCACGCTACAGGCAAATAATTCCCTTCTGCTTTCTTCCGTGCTGTTTTCATATACCGCTCCCCTAACCAACTTAGTGACGAAACGGCCTTACCTTAGGATATACTTCCTGGCGCCTTGATTGTATCCAATGCGTTTGGAGGTGACAGCTGGCGAGGGCCTAGGAATACCTACGCGGTAGACCGCGGACTACCGTTTGGCCATCTCTGGTATAGACCGATATCTCTCTCGAATTTCGAACAAACTACTTTCTCGTATTCTGAAAACTCGTCTGGAGAATGTAATGAGAACTCACCAGATACTCAGCGACTCTCAAAAATGCTTAAACGCACACAAAAACATCTTTAAAGCCACTTTGGCTCTTAAGGACAGGATAGCACTGTTGAACACACGCAAACAAATTGGCAAGCTAGTTTCGTTCGATTTAGATCATGCCTTCGATCGTGTGAGACACTCATTCCTTTTCGAGAACATGCGTTCTCTCGGCATCAACTGCCAACTTTGCTCTGCCTGATTATGGCCTTATCCTCTTCCCGCATGTTGATAAATGGGCACTTGTCTACATCGTTACCGATCACCAATTACGGTTATGGTCTAGTCGACATCATATTTCAAGAGAAACAAATCAATGATCATCAAACCCATAATGCGCTGATCGAACCCATTTGTAGAGCTTGGACACACGTTTTTATATTTATCACTAGCTAACCCGGCAAACTTCGTCCCGCCCATTTACTTGATTAATTCTCGAGTAATGCAGAAATTTGTGTTTTATTTGTATGGCAGCCACCCCTAAGAGAGGGGGGAGGGGTATCTAACCACCATAGAAACATTCATTGCACCCTAAAGTTTCCATATGCCTAATTTGGTTTAATTTGCTTGATTAATTCTCGGGTAATGCAAAAATTTGTGTTTCATTTGTACGGCAGCCCCCTCTAAGAGAGGGGGAAGGAGTATCTTAACACCATAGAAACATTTATTGCATCCTAAAACCTCCACATGCCAAATTTGGTTTCATTTGCTTGATTAATTCTCGAGTAATGCAGAAATTTGTGTTTCATTTGTATGGCAGCCCCCCCTTTGATTGGGGGAAGGACTGTCTAACCATCATAGAAACATTTATTGCACCCTAAAACTTTCACATGCCAACTTTGGTTTCGTTTGATTGATTAATTTCCGAGTAATGTAAAAAATTGTGTTTAATTTGTATGGCAGCCCCCTCTAAGAGAGGGGGAAGGAGTATCTTATCACCATAGAAACATTTATTGCATCCTAAAACCTCCACATGCCAAATTTGGTTTCATTTGCTTGATTAATTCTCGAGTAATGCAGAAATTTGTGTTTCATTTGTATGGCAGCCCCCCCTTTGAGTGGGGGAAGGATTGTCTAACGATCATAGAAACATTTATTGCACCCTAAAACTTTCACATGCCAACTTTGGTTTCGTTTGCTTGGTTAATTTCCGAGTAATGCAGAAATTTGTGTTTCATTTGTATGGCAGCCCCCCCTTAGAGGGGGGAGGGGTCTCAAAATATCACGAAAACCTTCCCCGGCCTCAAAAACCCCTACATACCAATTTTCATGTCGATCGGTTCAGTAGTTTCCGAGTCTATAAGAATCAGACAGACAGACATCACTCCATTTTTATATATATAGATAGATAGATTAGTCGGAGACCCGATTAAGGAAGCTGCCATGAACAGGAATCGAGCGCATCAGGGCGGTCAATCCGAAAGGTGAAGCTAGACAGTTGGACTGGTTTTCTCTGCGGATCTTTCACGCAGAGTTACCGCGTTGAATGGTGAGAGGAGACCACACCACCTCATTTTTCAAGTGGACTGTATAACCATCAGCGATCCGACAGATACTGCGAACACGCTCGGAGAATATTAGTCCTGGAGACGAATGAATCACTAGATTTACAGTCTCCGTAAACAAAAGAAAAGAAGAATATTAGTCATTTTCATACATTATAATATTAATTTATAATATAAATTACGCTTTTTCCTGAGGCATTTATACCCATCATGATTTTCCCGCGCCCCGAAATCCTCTGAGGGACTGTTTCCGTTGCAGTTGGTTTCTGGTGCGATTCATTCCGGTCACAGACTGAAACATATTCAGCAGTGACTGTAAATTCATGAATGGAAGTTTTACGGAGCAAAAGAACATTGTTAGGGTGGATTTAGACTAGTGATATATTCATGTGAAGAAATATGATGAGATTTATAGAAATCGCATCAACCGTTTACGCTAGAGCGTGAACTTCTATGATGAATATATACATATTTTCGGTGAATTTATTCACCTGAAGTAGAACTGCATCCAACTTTAGTGATTTCTCACCAGTGAGAAATATAGCTATAGATTTCCCTAATGTAAACCCGCCATTAGGAGGCAAAATTTCGGATTTTTCACAAGACGAAAATAGTATAGCAATATGTTAGAAAAAACTATTTATTTTCATTTGTTTCTGTATGACAAAAATACAGAATTTGTTTTATAGTAACGCCCGGCAGTGGCTTCATAATGCTGCTAAGCATCGGATTTAGTCCAGCTGCAAACAAAAGAAAAATACTTGATCAATATGTTCCCAATGGTGAACAAACTCACATACCTTTCGGAAACCGATATCCTTGGAATACTCCCGGAAGCATTGTCGGCAGATGTTAAGGCCATACTTCCGAATCAAACCATGACTATTCGAGCAGGCCCGACTAGGGAAGAAAAACGAAAATAAAAGTTGAGAATCGAAACACTTCATATACTTTGTTTGTTCTGGACCGAAACCCGTAATTAGCACATTATTTTGATCAATCTTACCAGAATCGAGAACCCTGTCCGTATTTGCGGGGATGAGAATACCAAAGCTCGGAGAAACCCATGTTGCCTTTACAAAGTTTTAAGCAAAAAGAATATTTTGACGTTCGGTTTGGCACGTGTAGCAACCGTTCGAGGGCGATGGCAGATGGCGAGGTTAGGATAGGTTGGCCGACTGGAGGGTATGTCAAGATTAATGCTGAAGGTGGGAAGACTTGAGTATTGGTTAGCACAAAGGTGCTTATATATATATATATATGTTGAACAGGTGAAGCAACATCATCACTTCAATAGGAAAGGGATTACGATTTGTGGAACGGAGGTTGTTTGTTTTGTTGTTGTTAGGATACGTCATTTTTGTATTTTCACGAGAGTAGTGGATGAACTGGATTAGAATGAAATTCTACTAAATCATCCCTTCTTTTTTACATACATTCGAGAATGCCGAACATATGAGGCATCATTCGAATAGGCATCGTAGCAGTTTGCACAGAGCCGCCGGCAGCGTTCTGAATATTTTCCTGTTCCTCCGAGCGGCAACAGCTCTCGTTGTTTACAGTTGTTGCTGGCTATTTGATCCATTGGTCTGAGTCGAAATAGTTAACGCCTGTAGTATTGCCTACTTGTTCTAATCATTGCTATCCGTTCTTGTTCGACAATTTCAAACTTTAAGTAGAGATTTTCACCAGAGCTGCTTGTAAACAATACCGACAGCATTTTCAATGTGGCCGAAAGAACATTTCACATGATCGCTTCACGTGGTATATATATGCGCACCTTGGTTAGCACCAAGATGGTGGAATTGACAGGTGGCTCGTAACTTACACTATTTTGAAAAGACGTAAGAGGAATGACAAAACGATAGGGTTCAGATTTGTTTATGTTATTACTCACGTTGGTTTGGTTACATTTGGCTTCGTCGAAGAAGGCATTTGAAGCAGTATAATAAATAAACAACTGTTGTTGAAAATAGTAACCTGGTAACCTATATACATATGCTACGCCAGCTGGCTCAGCTAGTGCTTGTCATTGTGATATGATATATGGATGGAATGCTGTGATCGTGGTGCCGCCACTGGCACATAATTTGGCAGCAGCAATCTCCGACGGTTGCTTGAATGATGTCTTCTTGAATGGCGTTAACGTTCCCTAATGAACATTTGTTGTCTCCACATATGCATATTGCTTAAGCCAAATTACACGCCTTGAATGTGGCGGAGGCATCCATACCTCTCACGCAGAGATCACGAGTTCAATTCTCACTCCCGACATTCTTCCAAAAATGGAAGTAAAAGTGACGAACCAGCCGAAATGGGATGAAAGTCACTATAAAAGAGAAAACAAAAAAACTCCTTGAATGTATTTCGAGGGGCAAGCTCTAGAATACGCGTGATCACAGTGCAAGTGAAAGGAAATTTCTTTGACGAAAATTCCCTTGAGTGATGTACTGTAGCTCAGTTTTATATTTAATCAATTCATGGTGGTTACTTCTGCATGACCGCTATGCACACATTGTAACCCGCGACGCTGGGAAAGCGTGCGAGCCAGTCGCTACCGGGGATTTTACGTAGATAAGCGGCTGGCTTATGCGCCACTCCCGCGAAGAGGAGACCAGCCGCCGTGTTTGCTGTCGTTGCCCGGCTTTGAGACACCCGACACCTGAGGGCGGGTTTGTCCTTTTGTCGCTAAACCCGGTTTGTTCCGCGACTGTTGGCTGCGCTTCAAAGAGAGACCCGCGACACCGTTTGTCCGCGTTCCGAATCTAAAGCAACAGAAATTCACTCCGGTGGTTCTCAATGAACACCGTTTATACTGAAATTCTCATCACTGGATCTACTCAATGATGATCTCCCACCCACCTTGAACCAGCTTCAGAATGGGAAGCGGGGGTTGAAGATTTCCGTAACAGAAAGGAGTCCCAAACCCAGGACTCGTGACCTCACTACACAATTAATCGTATGAACGGGTTTTAGGCTACACCGCAAAGCCAGTAAATATGCAGAACTTTCCTTCCCTAAACAAACTTTAACGACATTTATTTTATCAAACGTAACTCGGTTTAATCAATTACATACATTTTTCCCCATAACAAACTCATGTATATTCAAACAGCATTCAACTACAGACGATATAATTTTATACAAACATGATTATTTCAACAACCTTAATTTAAACATATACATATTTTCATTTAATTTCCCTCGGGTTTCGAACATCAGACCCTGAGGTTCGAAACTGCACGTTTCCTATCTACCCTACGTTTGCACCTCGACCAAGCGTTCTTCTATACCGATGGGCATGTGCTCACCATCGGTATCGGATCATCCAGAACACGCTTCAACTTAGTGTGGCTTTTGTTTCGTGTGGCATTCGTTAGTTTTGTGTGGTTTTTCTGTCTCTATTTATTCCCTACATGCGCATGTATGTTAATAATGGAAATAAATAGATTTCTACTCACGACCTAGGATTTTACGTGATTCTGCTTTACCGCCGTTCGCTGTAGACGATGAACGGGTGAATCTTTGAGTCCGCTCACAGAATGATGCTGGCGCCGTACTGCGTTTACCGGTGCGCGAGTGTGGTTTTGCGTCTACGTACTTCGCGCAGCCACCTGGGTTGACGAAAGAGGTGACAAATCCGGGCCTCGAGCGTGGGGTCCAAAGCGGTTCTTCCTCCAATTTGGTTTGACGGATAACTTGGGAGGGAATCTAGCTCACTTACTCACGTTTTATAAACGAACTTGATCTATCTTTGGCAACTTTTTACGCGATACAAGAAACACTAATCCGCTCTGGCCTCTTCCACGGTCCAAGTCGGAATGCCCAAGCACACTTTTTGATCCTCAGATCAGCCAGATGTTCATTGGAACCGGAACTACGTAATTGTTAACGATGTTAACAATTCCGTAGTCGCACCGAAGTTCCTTCTGTGCTTGGATTTGTCCCGCTTTCAAATATTCGCGGGCAATTGTCTTTCATCTCCCGAGCGCAGTTTCAGTCGAGTCACTTGCCGGGTTTAGATTTCCAAGAACAAGAAAACCCGCCGAATTTGGGGAAAAAACAGAAAACGAAAAAAAGTCTACGAGGCATGTGTTGGTGCTCTGCGTCCTGGCTAAATTGAGCCGTCGAGTTACACCTGGCACTCAATATGGTCAGCCGCCCAAATCAAAAATGGGAATGGCACTCGCATTGCCATGCATCTCATTCTACACAGAGAAAGACACTCAGAAGCACACACCGCTGTTGATTCTGAGCTGAAGAAAATAGTACGAGGGGTTCTCCAAAGTAATTTGTGGTACATGCTACAACATTATAGTCTCATTTGATGATACATTCCAAAAATGCTTCTTGTATTCCAAAGCGTAAGAATATGTTTTCATACTGAATTGCAGCTTTGTTTTTTGCTGGTTCTCAACGGCAATCAATCGTGCCGTGGAAACTGCAGTCAATGTTTAGTGTTGCTTGGATACGACCTATGTAAATAAATTTAATCTATACGTGATACGACTGAACGGTAATTCTGACATATCGTTTTACCTTCTACTTTACTTTCCTTGGTTAGCACAAGGCATCACATTGTAAAATGTAAATCTACTCTATTCACTCTTTTTTCGAAAGAACGCAAAATGCCGTTTTGAATATAATTATTGAACTCAGATTTGTAAGTAAATTGAAATTTGTCTGGTTCACGGATAGCAAATCATTTACAAACGAATTTACGTTAGATTTACAACCAAATGTTTTGTTTATTGTCTTTTGTTTTTTTCATTTAAATTTCTCAGTTTCTAGTTTTTTTTCGCATGAGTTTTTTCTCAACACCTGCAAAAAAGTGTTTTTTATTCGCATACAGTCGAATTTCACTCGTTGCACTAAGCTCTTAGCCCAATTTGTGAAAGACTTTCACTCGTTGGGCTGAACTGTCAAAGTCGAAAATCGATCGAGGGTCACACCGATTGTTTGTTGTTATGGGAAACGCAGAAAAGTTTTCACACCACTGACGTTTATTTCATTCGTGGTTGAGTTTCGTTCTAGGTTGGATTAATTGGTAAGTTCTTAATGAAGTTTGATATTAAAATTAGCGTAGATTTAATATACGTTCATTTCGATCGCCAGGCTCAAAATGGATGGTTTGCAAGGATCCAGTACGAACGTTAACCGGAAACGGAGGAGCAATTTCCTGACGCTGGTGGAGAAGGTTCGCATAATTGAAGATTTTGAAGCAGGAGGTGGTATGCATGACTTTCTTGGGTAGAAGTAGGGCGTAGGATCTTCTACGGTCACGAGAATAATCCAAAAGAAAGAAGCAATTCGTGAGGCGGTGGACAAGTTCAAGGAATATGGTGTAAATAATCGAAAAACATTGAAAGAGCAGACGTTCCCTTTGCTGGAAGGAGCTCTTTACATCTGGATTTTACAGCAGCGGCAGTCCAACATTTTGTTGACAGTGGATATTCTTAAAGCAAAGGCGGAGCTGCTGTTTAAGATGTTCCAGGACCGAGGGCTCTATGCGGTGCACGGTTTTTCTGCTTCGGATGGCTGGATGCATCGTTTTAAGCAGCGGTTTGGATTGCGCGTGAAAGCCGTAACAGGAGAAAAGGCATCGGTAAACGTTGAAGCGTACCTAAATTTCAAGAAGGTTCTACAGAAGAAGATTCAGGAAATGCAGCTATCACTATCCCAAGTCTTTAATGCAGATGAATCTGCCTTGTTCATCAAGCTCCTAGCCACACGCTCTGTCGTTACCTGTGATGAGACCGTGGCAAGCGGACGGAAGCAAAACAAGACAAGGTATACGTTTATGCCTTGCTCCAACATAGATGGTTCCCTAAAGCTTCCGTTGTATTTCATTTGCACTGCTGCAAAACCACGAGGAATCAACATCGAAGAACTTCCCGTTTCATATAATCATTCCAAAAAGGCTTGGATGACCAGACTGTTGTTCCGTCAATGGTTCCACGAAGAGTTTGTCCCCGCTGTTCGAAAATTTTCGGCCGAGAGAGGATTGGAGCCAAAGGCATTGCTGGTTCTTGATAATTGCACCAGTCATTATGACGTTGACGAATCTCTACAGAGTGACGATGGACTGATTCAAGTGATCTACTTCCCACCAAATGTAACTGCTGAATGCCAGCCGATGGACCAAGCGGTCATCAATGCAATGAAGCGAAAGTATAAAAGAAAACTGATGCTCGCATTAATTCTGGAAAACGAACACTTAAGGTAAATTTCCAAATATTAAACATTAATTTTTTGTAATTAATTCCAAATATAAACACAAAACTATGCGCACGATAGTTTTTCGTCTGTGCTTTTTCAAAATTTAAATTCAAATTCTATTTGAGGTTTTATTTTTGTACTTTCCTCTTTAGTTTCGAAGAACGATTGAAGAAGATTAATCTTCAACAGTGTATTTCGTGGTTGGCAACCTCTTGGGAGGAGATATCTGACAAAACTATACGTAATTCGTGGAAGAAATTGATCGATGGTTTGCCGGAGGATGCTGTTAATGTAGACTCGAAAGCGGCCGATGATGACTTCAAAGCGCTTGTGTCCAGGATTGACAGTTTGGCAGGAACAAAAACATCTGAGAAAGATATTGATCTGTGGATCAAAGATCAGGTGTATGATGCTGATCATAATCCAGATTGGGTAACCAGTGAAGCGTTCTCTGATGACGAGATTTTGTCATCAGTTCTCAAGAAAGATCAACCTGAAATGCAAGAAGAATGGTTGATAGACACAGAAGATGGAAGTAATTCGTTTGATACTTCCATTACTAGTACCGGAGATCCTGATTTTGGCGATGCAATCAAGTCAATTGATTGCCTAGTTCGCTATATGAAGCATGATGTTGCAGAAGTATGCCGTTTGAACGCGCTACGTTCGAAAATCACTGAAGTTGATTGGCTAAAACGAGCATGTTGAAGAACTCGACCATTTTGTTGAAAATGAATTTACGTGGTTTGTTTAATTTTGTTTGAAACGTTTAAAATAAATATTGTTTTTGTTGAATAATATTCGATTTTATTTATTTAAATGATTCATTTAAAATTTATTTTAAACCTAAAAACACCATCCACGAGCCCCTCGAAAAAAATTTTACGTTGTCAGAATTGACGTTTGTCTTCGATTTAGTTGGGCTATAGCCCAACGAACGGGAGCCCAACTAAATCGAAGCCCAACTAAAGATAGCCCAACGAGTGAAATTCAACTGTATAATATTAATTTTCTACGGTGTAGTTAATTTTCATTCACAATTTTCATTCGGCCTGAAATCCATTATTGTCTTGGAACCTTCAAAAACTTGTAAACGCGAATTAATTCCAATTGAACTGAACATCGAGTTTGGGATCCAAATTATTGTCCCAGATTGAATGTAGCCACCAGACGTCGACACTGTAACACTGTGTTGATTTTACTTACGACCAAGATGGGTCTATGGTACTAGGTGAGGCCGTTTCGTCACTAAGTTGGGTAGGGGAGCGGTATATGAAAACAGCACGGAAGAAAGCAGAAGGGGAATTATTTGCTTGAAGCGTGAAAGAGACAGACTGATCAGGAACGAGCTTCGGCACTGGCGTATTGTGTTTTGTTTACAAACAAAACACAGTAGACTTCCAAGATGGCTGAAGAGTGGTTTTAGCAAGTTGGCCCACCTTAGGATATACTTCTATGCGCCTTGCTTACGACTATGAAGGTTAGAGTTGCTGCATTTCTCCAAGCAATAAAAATGATCGTGTAGGGTTGAAGATTTGACGAATTTACGCAAAGCTGAATCAGCTCATGCGACATCTACATTAGAGCTCAGAACCACAAAGGGTGTTTGTTTATTTTACGCACTGAAAAGCAAGATTCGGTGGTGATTATTCATTTTATTTCATTTTATTTTAGATTAATTTCAGCCATTGAATGTCGTCAGTATATGGTAAGAAAGTTGGAGTTTTGTATATTTACGATGGTTTCAACACGCGATTTGACCAAAGTCATAGATAATCTTCGAAAACTGTATGTTTGATGATGCATACCGGTTATTGATACTATGGATAACTTCGATGAAATCGATATCACATCAAATTGGCTGATATCATTGATTATGTAGGGGCCGATACGAGAAGAATTTGCAGTATTTTTAGCGCAAACGCCCTATTCATCGTTTACTTAGTTGAAAAAAATTAAAGTTACAATACTTATAACAAGCCATTCCTCGTAATGTACATAGCATATTGTAATATGTTGATTTTCTAACCTTTTCAGCGTGGAAAGAATACATGAAACCGGGAAATTTGAAGATAAATTCTGATTTTTCTAGAAAATTTGAACGAATTTCATACCAAAAAAACAAAACATCCTCATTTTACTCGCTGCGCCATCTGGTTGTAAATCCGACGTAAATTCGTCAATAATGATAATGCGGAAAGGAGTGATTCTTGCTACTATTGTCATTTCTGATAATGTCAATGCTATTGATCGTGTAATGATCGCTATATACCGGAGATCATTAAATATAAATCCATGGCAATTATCACCATTTACCTGTGTTTATAATCGATTTGAAATTTTTTCTCTATGAAAAACACCCTGTACTTCTAAATTTCTTTCATACTTCTCCTCGAACTAAAAGCCCACTGGGCAGTACTGATTTGTTGTGACATTGCGCAATTGTCGTCAGTTTTGGCGCGTTCGATTTCATACCGACTGTTTGTTTCGGTGTTTACAGAATCGCTTTTTTGATACGGAAAATTTCGTGTTTTTACCTGGAAGATAAGTTTTATTTGTGCATCTACGATTCGAACATATTGACCAACAATGAACGATAGCTGTAAGTAAATGACTATTCGTTTTTTGTTGAGTACTGACAGATATTTAATTATATCACCAGTTGGCGGCGGCTTCAATGTTACCTCCACCGGCGGTGCCGCCCAGGAGAACAAAGCCGAGGGTGTGCTTCCGCTGTTCATCAAACACATCCTGACGCAACGCTCCGAAGAGAACTCGGTCGAGCTGTTCGGCATCCAGTACAGTATCGTGGCGTTGGTGGCGATCGTGCGACATATCGATCACTCGTCGACCAAGGTTACCTACCAGCTGGAGGATCACACCGGCCAGATCGACGCTCATCTCTGGCTGGAGGAGAACGACGGGGCGTTGCATGTCCCCGGGATCATAGCGTACGGGTACGTGCGGGTTGTGGGCTCGGTACGTAACCAGGGCGATGGCAAAGCGATTATGATTTTCAACATCGAGCAGGTAAAGCATCCGAACGAGGTAACGACACATCTGCTCGAGGTGCTGAACGCTCGCTACAAAAGCGAAGAGTACGCGAAGGGCGGAAAGGGTAGTCGCATGGAGGGATTGGAGACGGAAGAGCTTTCCAGCGGAGGGTTCATGGAGACAGACGGCGGGAACACGTTGGGTCTGACCGGCAAGCAGGTGGTGGTGTACAAGGCCATCAAGAGTAATGTGTCCGAGAAGGGCATTACTTTGCAGGAACTGCAACGCAAGTTTGCTCACATCAGCGTATCGGAAATTAAGTGCGTATCTATTAATTTGCGTGCTACTCGAAATCGTAGCGTTTACTAATGAATAATGATTTTTTCAGGAGTATCACTGATTATATGATCCAGGAGGGAATGATCTATACCAGCGTGGATCCAGAACACTTCATTTGTGTGGATGCATAATTTGTTAGTTGAAATAATGTATAATTGTTTTCCATTTGCTACATAAACATTCTTATCTGTTATATTGATTGAAATTATTACAACGTAAATATGAAATATTGACTCTATGGCACTAAGTGTAAAATGTACCAAATTTTCTCTTTGTTGACCTCCTTTGTTAACACCCTGTAACTCACAACTGAATGGAACAAACAAAAAACAACTTTTTTTTTCAGTGTGAAATGCCACCTTTACAATGAACCGAAACTTGAAATTGTACAATCGATATTACGCGAGATATTGATCACTAAAGCCAGCCAATGAGAAAATAATGGATAATTTTTCCCCAACCTAAGGGTGGGTTTAGACTAGACTTCGTGTGAAGAAATATGATGGGATTTATAGTAATCGCATCAACCGTTTACACTAGCGTGAACTTATATAATGAATATATTCATACTTTCGGTGAATTTATTCACTTGAAGTAGATCTGCGTCCAACTTTAGTGATTTCTCACCAGTGAGAAATTCACCAGCGTTTACATGTGCCTGAATTTATTCTATACAATCTATATTCTCCAAATCGCCTTCAATGAATTTTATTCTTTAGTCCGTAAAAATACCATCGCAAACTGGCAACGTAAATGGAACGAAGATGAATTGGGCCGGTGGTTTCACTCGATTATCCCTAAGGTTAGCCTCAAACCATGGTTCAAAAGTCTGGACTTGAGTCGGGACTTTATTCGCACCTTCTCCCGACTCATGTCCAATCACTGTTCGTTAGACGCGTTACTCTTTCGTTTCAATCTGGCCGGTAGCAATCTCTGCATTTGTGGCCGAGGTTACCACGACATCGAACACGTTGTTTGGTCGTGTGAGGTGTATCTTGTTGCCAGATCGAATTTAGAAAACTCCCTTCGGGCTAGAGGAAGGCAGCCCAATGTGCCGGTGAGAGATGTGTTGGCTCGGTTAGACCTTGATTACATGTCCCATATATATGTTTTCCTTAAAGCTATAGATCTTCGTGTGTGATTGTCCCTACATCCTTATACCCTCCTTTCCTTCCTTCGCGGGTAATTCGTCCCCTTGCTATAAATAGTAGAATAAGTTGAAATGTAAATAAACTATAGATATACGAATAGATTTAAGAATTGAGTGCTCATCAACATTGTTACAATTTCCTTATATCCCATCCTTCTCCTAAAAATATGTCACACTCCTAAACTCGAGTACACCGCGAGTAATCGGTTTTCCACCTTACTAACCATAGATCTAAGAAAATTGTTTATATATATAGTTTTAAAATTATATTTAAGAATTCGGCTCCTTTAAACTTAAGTAACTGAGCCTGTAAAAATAAACAAATTAATACAATCTATATTCTCACCCGTTTACATCTTTTTTCATGATGAAATTGGTATGTATGGGTTTTTGGGATCGGGGAAGGTTACTATGATAGTTCGAGACCCCTGTCATACAAATGAAACACAAATTTCTGCATTGCTCGAGAATTAATCGAGCAAACGAAACCAAATTTGGCATGTGGAGGTTTTTACCCTCTAATTTTAAAAGGCAGATTCAAGGATCAATCAATGAACAGTTCTGCGATTGGACCCGTGAACGTGCGCTTAGTAAGAAAACGTGGATGTGATAACGAAAAATCGATTTTAGGTGGGCAAAGTTTGCCGGGTCAACTAGTGTAATATAAGATAATTATCATTCTTCTTCTTCCTCAATAGCACTAACGTTCTTAGAGGAACTTCGCCGTCTCAAAATAGTATCACTTGCGTCATTATTAGTACTTAGTTGAAAATTTTCTATGCCAAAAAACACGCCTTGAGTGCATTCTGAGTGGCAAGCACTAGAACATGCTTGACCACAGTGCAAGTTGCAGGAAATTTTTTGATGAAAAATTCCCCTGGCCAGAACGGGAATCGAATCCGAACTCCCGGCATATTAAGTTTGACGCTAATCACTCGGCCACGGGAGCACATAATTATCTTTATAGAACACATATTTGAAATGGAAAATGTAATTTTCTTTCATAATGTTTACTTTTTGAGTGTGTTTATTCGACCCATTGCCATTTTCGCTTAAAAATCAATGAAACAAGAAGCTGAATGTCTCAATGCGAATTGCAATTTTACTAACAACACCCAATACAATATGTAGAATATATTTTTCTAATATTTATTGTTTCTTCCATTTTTTCTCACCGTATGAACCTTCCTTGAGAGAAGATAAACACAACAAAATAACCAGCTTAAATCGGACGATCCGCTCTCAAGCGGGAAAATACATCGGTTTTGACGTAGGAGTTCATCCATTTCTATACTGTGGTGTAAATTCAGAGCTTCTAAAACGAAAGCGTTACGCCGGAGAACGAGATTTTGAGCGTTAATAGCTCCTAAACAACTGAACGAAATGGTATGATAAACACTTCATTCGAAAGATAAAACGTCTACGAGTTATATACTTGCTTCTTTTTGATCCGAAAACTTGTTTCAATAGGCTTAAAATTGCTTTCAAAACAGGCTATTGAAATCACCAATCGGTATACAGTAATTTACATTTAATGCGAGACGATTTTGACCTGTAATTGGACATTGGCGATGAGAGGTACAGTGTCGGCATCTGGTGGAGACTTTTAATGTGGAGCCATAATTTGGGCCACGAACAAACAAATGATCACTAAATTAACGATAGTCCTACGTCAACCTTGCGATTATACCACAGATATAACCCACTTCCTGTTTTCATTTATGAAAATTGAAGTAAATCGTTTCATGTTTGAAGTCCTTTTTGACAGAATCAAGACAAAACAAAATTGTACACTTTCATTTGTGCTAAACGTTTTCCAATGCATGATTGATTATTGATATGAAGCCAACACTAAAGTTCTAAATTAATATTTTATTTACTAGAATTTATCTTATTATTCACCTAACGTTTGCATTAAAATAAGAACGAAAATTGCAGATTTTTCATGGGTTCACACACACTGACGAAACTACCCATGCAGCATCAATCATAGTAACCCATGAGTCAGCAGAAACAAAAATTGACAGCTCTATCAGGCTTACAGAGACAAGGCTAGTTACTCCGGATCAGTCATTTTTTAGCGACGTCATCTGAGTCGTTGAAGTAAACAATGTGTTCTTATTTTTTATTTTTCGTGCTTTGTAAGTTTGTGCGTTGATAATATAGTTGATTATATTTAACACCATGAATAATTTGATAAAACATTTATCCACAAAGAACATAATTCTCGGTTTTTCGGAAAGCGAAAGAATCTCTTTTTTGGCCCGATAATGTCATTTTCATAATGTATACACCCGCTCACAGCGCATTGAACCATTTTCGATTTTTCATTTCAGGAACATTTACGCGTAAGTCGGAAAACAAAATACAACTGGCGACTGTTTACACTAACAATTCGGATGACGTCATCAAAAAGAATGTTTACTCGCTAAAGAACTAGCCTTGTCTCTGTAAGCCGTGTATCAGTCCACGGCTTACAGATACAAGGCTAGTTCTTTAGCGAGTAAACATTTTTTTTGATGACGTCATCCGAGTCGTCAGTGTAAACAGTCGTCAGTTGTATTTTGTTTTCCGGCTTACGCGTAAATGTTCCTGAAATGAAAATTCGAAAATGGTTCAATGCGCTGTAAGCGGGTGTATAAATTATAAAAATGACATTATCGGGCCAAAAAAGAGATTCTTTCGCTTTCCGAAAAACCGAGAATTATGTTCTTTGTGGATAAATGTTTGCGAAGCTAACAGTGATTTGAACGTAGCCAAGGCGAGGGTATGCTCCGATCACTTTTTAGATGAGGACTACCGATTGAAGGACATTCTACTAAACACCGTATGGAGCAAACGAATGCTGCGGGAAGATGCGGTTCCAAGCCAATTATTGCCTGCGGGAAACAATTTTGTTGCGAAAAACGAAATCACCGTATCCGAACGGAAGGAAATCGTACAGGAGGCTATTTCTGAGTACGACAGGTAAGGGAATTTCAAAATGTTCCTCCTTGTTGATGTTCATCAAAGTAAATCCTTTTTCAGGAATGTTCCTCGTTTCCAAGATGCATCTGTCCAAACAGATATTCAATCGGGGCAAGATGCAAAAGATAAAATTACGTTTTTAAAAAATTATCAGAATTATATTATTTTACATCAGAACCAAATTGGAACTGGCCTACCGGAGGAAGATTGAAGCTCTTCAAAAAGAGCTTCGATTGGAACGCAAAAAGAATAATCAATATGTTGCTGAGTCAAGGAAACATAGAGAACTATGCCAAGGAGTTAACCACTGTTTTTCGAAAGGTCAAGTGCGGAAGCTTCGATCTCCATCCAAGCGGATTAAGTGGAGCGCTGAAGATATTTCAACCGCCTTATCAATATATTCAGCAGGATCTAAAGCCTATAGATTGCTTCGATCAAAAGGATATCCTCTACCAGCAATTTCCACATTGCGGAAATGGTCCGGAAAATTTGATTTGTCACCTGGAATACTTACGCCTGTACTGAAACTCTTGAAGTCAGCCCCATACGATGAAAAAGAGCGTGTGTGTGTATTGACCTTCGACGAAATGAAAGTACGAATGGTGTACGAGTATAACCGACGTACAGACAAAGTATTAAAGCCATCGAAATACGTTCAGGTAGCGATGATTCGAGGACTTTATAAAAACTGGAAGCAAGTTATCTACTTCGATTTTGACAGTGCGATGACCGCAACCCTTGTGAAACAAATCGTTCAAGCCTTGGATAGCATCAACTTTACTGTTGTGGCCATGGTTTGTGATATGGGTCCAACAAATATGGGTCTATGGAGAGAGTTGACAATCACTACCGAGAAACCCTACTTCAAAACTAACGATGATCACAAGGTGTTTGTCTTTGCAGACACACCTCACCTGATCAAGTTAGTGAGGAATCATTTTTTGGACACTGGCTTTATGCTTGACGGTCAAACGTACGTCAATTCTAGACCTATTGTAGATCTCATGAATCTTGAACAGCATGACTTGAAAATTTGTCACAAAATTACAAGCACGCATTTGGACGTAAAAGATGCTGGCCGACAGAAAGTCAAATATGCTACCCAACTATTTTCAAACACGGTTGCCCAAGCGTTCAAAAGGGGAGTTTGTCTTGGTGTACTGAACTCCCCAAATGCATGCGAAACTAGTGAGTTCGTGAAAGTAATTAATGATTGGTTCGACATGTTTAACATGTCAACTAGCATGAAAGGTTCCAGGGAGAGGATGGTTGCATTCAGCATGTCGAATGAAACTCACATGGCCATCCTGGCCAAAACAACCCAAGTCATGGAAAACATGAGAGTTCCTAATAAAAGAATGATTCTTCCTTTTCAAAAAGGTATCCTAATTAACAATGCAGCAATCGTCCAACTGGCTGAATATTTGGAAACTACATACGGCAACAAGTATATTCTGACGAGGAGACTCCAGCAAGATGATTTAGAACGTCTGTTTGGAACTATTCGTGCCAAAGGTGGCTTGCATGACCATCCTACAGCAATGGAATTCATGCATCGATTGAGATTGTGTATCCTAGGTAATAAAAATCGTATTATCTGCAATTTTCTATGCATTACATTGCTCGTTTCATCTTTATAGGCCGTTCCGATTGCACTCAGCAGGTCAGCGAGTGGAGTAACGTAGAAGAAGGGGTAGAAGAAGTGGAAGACGTCCTGTTGACGGCCGAGATGTTGGCCGGTATTGTGGGAGAAGATATGTCAGACCCTGATGAAACCAGTTTTAACCAAGCCGAATTAGATGATTTTGATACTAGCGGGATCGAAGACGAGTTGGATGATAATCTATCAATGACAGAGTTCGAAGAGGATGCCATTGAATATATCGCTGGATATATTATTCGAAAACTTCATCTGACCGATAAATATTCTGGAAGCTCGACGGACTTCACTTGGGTGGATCTTTTATCCGAGGGTGGACTCACCAAGCCAAGCCAGGAATTTAAAAATCAAATACTGCGATTGGAAAACTGCTTTGTTGCCGTGCATGGTGATCAACTGAATTGTAGCGAGAAAGCCATACATAAATGTGTTGAAGTATCCCAAGCAATCGACATCCCGGAAAAAGGCAAAGGGCTCTTTTTTAGGACCCGCTTGTATAATAGAATTAAGTCCTTAAACAAAGCCCATGCTGAACAGGGGAAAAAGAAGAAAAGGAAGCTAAACAAAACAGTTACATGATTGTTTTATTTTATACGTTTTCTTTCATTAATAAACTAACATAGATAAAGAAGTCATCTTTTGAACGCTCATTTCCGAAATCTATGTTGGTGCCTTACCTTCAAGAATATATTTCTGCGGTTTTCTCTGCATTTCACATTGCTAAGGTTTTATTATACTTTAAGTATCTTCTGTTTGTTTTTGGGCATGCTCGCATAGAATTCCTGCAGTTTGATTACACTCTAGGATGGATCTCTGTAAGCCGTTTCGTGTATTATTTCCTCCTTCAAAGCACAGTTCGACAAAATGTTCAGTATACTGAACATTGAGCTATCAACTAGCGTTGATAGTACTGCTTGTTGATCCTATCCGATCACCGGATAGTTTCCGTCTTCGTCAATATTCCTTCGTAGTTCCTGTTATTGTGTTACACTAGTAGGGATTCGCAATTTCGCTAGGCGATTCAGTAGATAGGCCGCTTTTGTTCAACATCTTTTTTCCTGGACACATCCTTTAGCTGGAATGGATTTTCGATTTAGACAGGAGAAGCTGAGAAGAATCGGTCAACACTGTAAATGTCAGAAAGCGGTACTATATTTACCTATTTGCCTTGGTTTTCAGCATTTGACATATTATTTCTCGTTAATCGTCGCTAAATGTTATCAAATTATTCATGGTGTTAAATATAATCAACTATATTATCAACGCACAAACTTACAAAGCACGAAAAATAAAAAATAAGAACACATTGTACTTCAACGACTCAGATGACGTCACTAAAAAATGACTGATCCGGAGTAGCTAGCCTTGTATCTGTAAGCCGTGTATCAGTCGAACTCTAACCGTGATGGCGTGACCGTGCGCGTTCAAAGAACGGTACCCCGCCACGTCGAAAACGGACATCGTGCGGCACTTTGTGGACGCCGGATACGTCCGTTCCGGCATCTACAACATCTTGGCAATGGTCAAGTGGATTTTCCCGGCGAATCGCGACATGGCGGTGGTGATGGACGACGAGACCTATCTCACCCTGGATGGCAACGACTGCAGGGTACTCCGTATTTTACGTAACCCCATGAAGGAAATGAGCTCCGAAGTGAAGTTTATTTCACACACTAAGTTTTCCAAGAAGGTGCTGCTGTGGCTGACAATCAGCGAGAAGGGGATGTCAAAGCCGCTCTTCTTTAGCTTCGGACTAACCATGAATGGGGAAATTTATAGTATGGAGTGCCTGCAGGAAGTTGCGTTATTCATCAAAAAATACCATAAGGGCGAAGACGCGGTGTTCTGGCCGGATCTGGCGTGGGCCCATTACTCGAAGCGATCGTTAGAGATAGAGCGGCTGAATATCGATGTGGTACCCAAGTCGACGAACCCGTCAAACGTCCTCCAGCTGCGTCCCATCGAGAATTTATGGGCAAACCTGAAGCGTGAGACTACTCTAATAATTTTGTCGTGAAAACTGAGAAGGAATCGATCAATAAAACTAAGAAAGAACTCAAAAACATGCCTACACGCATGATTGTGTTCGCCATGGAGAATGCTCCGTTTAACTGCCGGAAGGCTGCTCGCAAGGGCGTAGAATTTGTTTTGAAAGTAAGCTAATATAATTATCTTCCATGGGAAATTTATTAAACTCAATTGTCTGTCTCAGCTTTTTCTATAACCATCCGAAAAGTAATTTTTTTAATGCAAATGATATTGCAACAAGCTTTTGAATCAATAAGTAACAAGTATACAGCTTTCAGACATTTTCTATTTCTATGAAGTGGTTATCAGAACACTTCTTTCGCTTATCCTCAAATGTAATGCTCTCGTTTTCGAAACTTTGAACTTAGACCCCGGTACATAAATGAAAGCTTATCACAGAACATGCAGGAAAAACACAGTCGTTGCCATCCATTGTGAGATAAGTTTCGTCGTCCATCACAACCGCCACGTCGCGATTCGCCGGGAAAAACCACTTGACCATCTTTGCTTGCAGCTTCGAGACCAGTGGAAGGGATTTCCGCTTCCGGACATGTATGTCCATGTTTGCCAGGTAATTTTTCACTGTTTGGTCGGTTGCACCGATTCAGCAACACAATAAAGTAATGCAAGCTACGTTTCTGAGTTCATTATTATGCTTCGATATAACGTACAATTCACTATAACGTACAATTCGATACAACGTACAATTTTGAAAGTGAAATGTACGTTATATCGAAGTTACCCTCTACGTGTGAAGGTAAATCCATGAAAAATCAGCAGTTTTCGTACATTTTTTAATGCAAATGTTAGCCTAAAAATTGCGAAAACAGGCTATTGAAATCAACCTAATCTGTATACAAGCCGGTGCCCACTTGAAAATCGTACGTACTTGAGAGATGCAATAACTTCCGAGGGAAACGTGAAATACAATGATTGTTTAACAATTCTTCCGTTCACATATTTTGGAAGTCCAAAGCATCATGTCTACGTTAAAAGATGACGGATGGTCAGGGTCATTCATTAAATTTACTAACGAACAACATAATTCATAACGATGCATGGATTGATTGGATCAATAATTTAATCAATACACACAAATGATTACTAAACCAACGATAGTCCTACGTCAACCTTGCGGCTATATCATAGTTATAACTCAGCTAAACTGACCAGACGTCCGGGACGCGGGACGTTCCCGCATTTCAACAAAATGTCCGGCGTAAGATTACGTCCCGCGAAATGTCCCGCATTTGGCAACAGAAACGAAATTGTCCCGCGATATCAATATATTTCCATATCACAATTTGATCATGTTGATTTTCTTAAATGGATGAATCCAAAAAAAAAACTTTTATTTGGCAGACTGTTCAAGAGCGCTTCTAATGCATCCAAAGATTGATACGTTGAGCTGGTTTCATCGCACCGATAGTGGGCTTTTTGTTTAGAGAGTGTCAACTGGAAGCGACAGCAACAAAATTGGAAAATGATTTTTATAAAAGTCCGCAGGGACCAATTTGAGCCAGACGAAGAGTTCATCTTTGTTCCCCTAGCTCGGTCAGGGCTTAACGTTTTAAATAAGCCGGAAGAACTAGTGTATACTCGACAAGAAGAGGCAGAGTTGTTCGATGAAGTATCGTAAATGAAGCGCTGGGCGGTCTTACGGAAGTTGGCCGGAACCTCAACCATGGCCGATGAAAAGATGTATGTCGGCGTGTTGTTTTACCTTTTCATGGCTCTGGTGGTCGACTGTCTCTCGATTTTGGCCATTCGCCCAAAAGTTTTCTATCGGTCGCAGCTGGGGAATGTTGGGAAGATTGGCGGTCTTCGCGACAATGTTTATCTCCAGCCGATCCGTCCTTCAGTGACCTTTGGCATAATGGGTTGATCTCAAGTTCGGCATAAAGATCACATCACGTTCGCAACTCCCAGCAAGCACTTCGTACTATATATCTCCCCGTTCACCATATGACTCGAAAGAAGAGCGGCTTGGACATTCCCTTCACGCCTGTCAGAGAATGACCTTCTTCGAGAACTTGATGTGGATGATATATTCGACATCATCGCTTACCTGGGGAACGTAAGGAACCCGGTCTCCTGACCTTCATTGAACTCTAGCATCAAGTACGTCTCGTCTTTCATTATGAACACGAATAATAGTTTTTCACCAGTGAAAAAGAAGTCTCCATTTTGGCCAGATTCTCTTTCACCATTTGACCGGTTGCTTCGATCTCCCGGCTTAAGGAGCGGCAGGGAGATGATTTTGTAAATACCAGATCGGCTATATCTGGCGGACACAAAGAGCCTCAGGATGTCCAACTCCTTCACTGTGGGGTGGAGCTTGCAGTATGAAAAACTCATCATGTTGCTTGACAGTGCTGCATCTGCGAATCAACAGCCTTGAATCATTTTTGTTGTAGGTCTTATAAACGTAAGATTTAAGGAAAATTTGTTCCATTAAATTATCTTCCATCGCCATCCGAAATTGGTCTATTTTTTTGAATACGATTCATATCGATGAAATATGAATTGGAATTTTCGAGCATTTCATTCGGAAATTTGGAGAAAATTGTAGAATTGCCAGGCGTGAATGCTCTGATTGAGCGAGTGATCCACCGAAAAATCACAACTGAGTGCCGATACTTAGAAAAAAATAATAAGGCAGATTAGTTTAGACTCGCTAAACTATGGTTTATATTAACATAACGTATATACATAACGTTTTGTTTTTTGTGTCCCGCGTTAGACCTCTGACCATCTGGTCACTTTAAACTCAGTCATAGTTTTTTTGAACACGGACACAAAAACACGGAGTTTTTACCCTTGCTCAATAATTTTTCTATGAACTTTCTATGATTATTCTAATATTAAATGATTTCGTATATTTTTTTTATAAAATTGTCGAACACATTTTGTGTTCAAGATTTTTTAACCACTTGCAGGATTCCTATATCATAGAATACCAATCTGATTCGGAAAAGTTAATTTCAAGCGAAGTTCGTTTTCTGGATGAAATTTGCTTCGACATCATCTTACCATGCTCATTATCTTGAATGGAGAGAACTTTACGGTATGCTTTCTTTTTAAATTCTAAATAATCACAAAATACTACTTTCAAAATAACAAAGCACCAGTTTCACTTACCTTTTGCAAGCAGAAATATATTGGCAGCAGCAATTGAACTAAGTTTCTTTACTTCTAGCACCGCAGTAACTCAAGTCGGAACAGGTATCCAAATAAGAAACGACATTTTAGTAAAGTAAGTCTTATTAGGATACCTGTTCCGACTTTTTATCGAAGTCGAATTCCAGACTGCTGTCCGATGCCATCAGACGGGAACAAACTAATAACACTTTATTTACACTCGCGGTTCAAAGTTCGAATGTGGAATGCCTTTGACTAGCCGAGTTCTATCGACCTTCCGTTGATACCACAAAGTGGTCTAATGAATTCAGGAGTTTCCAAAAAACAATACGCGATAAAAACAAACAGGATTCATTGTAAATGAAGCACGAATGTCAACACAACTATTGACCGGTAGCGATGCCAGTGCTCAACGCCCGTTTGTTTGTTTATAAAGAATGTTTACCCCGGCAGCCGACAGGTAGACTAAGTGCGTTAACATAAAATGTGATACGTTCTGTGCGTAGAGAATCATTATCTATCGCATGCTTGACCGGCCTAGTTGTAGAGATCCGTAGGGTGGCAGTAACAGTGTAAAGAATGCTAAGCCTACCGATCGTTGCCTGTTTGCTGATTATCATTGGACCGGAGCCTTCGACGGAACGAACGCTGAGTTATTTGCGGAATAAGCCGAAACAGTGCGCACCATTACCGGACCCGGTGCTGTCGGATATTTTAGGACCGGCGTTTAATTCGCGCTACATGAGCATCGAGCGGCCGCCGGTGATGGAAGACGAGCCCATTCATGGGGAGGGTGATGGAAAGCGGGGCGTATCGAAGGGTCTTTATCCATCGTTTTATGTCGAAGAGGATCATTTGGTGGAGTTGGGAAATAACCCAGCATGGGCAGTTAATCACACCAGAGAAACCGATAACCCCGTGCTACGCAAACCACGGAGCGCCTACAATGCACTGTTGAACGATATGGGCCGAGAGAGCGGCTCTTCACGGCCCATCCGGGGACGAGGCCAGAAAAAGCCCATCTCCAAACCGTGGGAGTGTGAAGGAAAAATCCGGTGGATCGATCTAGGGTACGAGTACTATCCACAGTACCTGAGGACGGTCGAGTGCGTGAAGAAGAGCTGCTGGTATGGACATTATCACTGTGTACCACGATCGTTTACGATCAAAATTCTCCGTCGACGCACCGGTGAATGCGTACCAGCTGGACAGCTCCAGAACATCGGCGTTGACGGACTGCCTGAGGAACTCCGTGAACTGTGGGTGTGGGAAGAACATGCCGTCAACTTTTGTTGCGACTGTGCGGCACACTAGGACAACGTTTAGATGGGAGTGACCACCGGTCCATACTTCTACTGTAACTGAACGGCACACCAAGACAATGTACAGCCATTCCGGCTGGATCATGTATATAGTTTTTATGTAAGCCTAAATAGTGATGTTTACTCGTTTTAAACTAACAACTATTTGTAAACTGATATTTATTTATATTAAAGTCAACGGAAAAGAAAAACAAATTTTTGTAATCACTGTTTGATCAATTCACTTGCAAAAAAAATGTGTTGAATCCGATTATCAGCGAAATTGACTGGCAAGGTCGCCGCGGATAACACAATAAAGGACTAAAAATGAGATGAAGCGGTGTATAATCAAAATGGACGTGATTTACGCACCAACATGAAAGATTTGAGGCGGTTACTTTCCAGTTGAGACTAGGACATATTGGTGTTCACTGAAATATCCGCACATCTGCGATTCAGAGATTACACCCTCATACTGTTCACTCCGACGTGACCTTAAGACCGTAAGTTCAGTAAACTCTCGAGAGGCGGAGGAGCACCTGTTGATGTTAGAACTAGCTTCAAATGCATCATACCAGAGCAAGTTACTGTTTTAGTCAAATTTCCAACCTATATATCGTCCTAGTATTCCGAAAAAAATGGATGGGTTATATCTATGATGTTGACGTGGAACTACAGTTGGCTTAGTAATCATTTGTTTGTATTGATTAAATTATTGATTGAATAGAACAATTTTCGAATTCAATTGAATTCAACATATTTGCTGAGAATTTGAACGAACGCCATGTAATGTAAGGCACCTTGGTTTTGATGGCTGTGTTAGAGAACACTCCTATATGATTGAGCAGTTGACTTCGATTCTGGAACGGAATGAGGTATGTTTCCTGAAACAAGATGATAAAGCACGTGTTTTAATGGGCTAAACAAGTCAATAGGCGTGCACCGATTAATGCATCTCGAATATCGCGTTAATCTTCGTTAATCTTAATCATGATTTTGTCATGGCTGTTAAAAATATGCTTATTCCATCGATTATCGTAGATGCAGAGAGGAGCTGGGGCACTTTGGTAATGCCGAAACAGTTAGATACAGTGGTCCAACGTAAGTTGCAGTTTGTTCAGAAAAGCACCTTTCATTCGACACTAGTAAAGTTCGGTAGGTGGCGCCAATTCCGAGATTCAAGAGGAGGTCGATTCAAAACCACCGAGCGGTGGGCCAAAATCGCACTTTTAGCGTTACGTAATTTGTGTACCACACCTTATCTCCTTTGATCACTACACTGTGAATTGCTTCCGATCGCTTTCGGCTGTGGTGAAATTGACGATTCCTCAATTTCTCCCATTTGTTCAGGAGAAAGCGACTATTAAGTAATTTTACTCTCTCCTGCTATACTACATCCAAACCGCGATCCCAGATGATCAAACCGTACCGTGTTCACACGGTACGGTTTGTATCAATAATTTTTTTACGCTCCCCTGAACTAGTAAACGAAGCTCAATGCCGTCAACGCGGATTGTTCGCTAGCAGCTGATCGGGGTACAGGGGAACTTCGATATAACGTGCATTTCACTTTCAAAATTGTACTTTGTACCGAATTGTTCACTATATCGAAGCATAATAAAGAACCCAGGAACATAGCGTAAATTATTGTATTGCTGTTTGAGTGAGGTTAGTAAATAATGATGAAATAGTTCAACTAGAAGGTGGAGCCAACCTTTTTCATGATGTGATTGATTTGATTGATTCATTTAGAATCCGGAATCACAAAACCAGCTATATCTCAGGATTGGTTAAAGGTACAAAAGAGATATAGTGGTTGAAGGTTTTATCGAAATACAGATAACTCATTGTTCTTTCAAAAATATTTTAAAAAATATTACGTCACCGTTTTGATAAATTTTCGTATTTTTCTTCGGATACTTCCATCAAAGTTTGGGCCCTCTGTTGGTCAACCTTCTATTTCGCTTGACAACTGGTCTGGTTAAAACATAACCGAACGTTTTTTTCAGGCACTCTCTCCTACACAATTTCGAGTCCATTGTCACTCATTGTCTTGTTTGTGACGAGAAACTTGGTTTTCTGTCCACAGCTGCCAATCCCTTGCCAAATCAAGAACTTCCTGGCAAATTTATCAGCGGAAGCAAACTTAAATTTGCTGGGAACGTCTCCTCTAGTAGTGATCTTATAGGATTTCAGGTTTGATAGCTGTCTAAAATCCATCTTTACGTACGTTCCGTCATCCATCAGCATGTATCCTTCGTACTACGCCAAAACTTTGCTGTACAATTTTCGAACGCGTCTTTCGGCCACCAGTTTTTGCTTTAGCGCCGGATTTTTAATGTCAAATTTCTTCTCTCGGTATCCATATTGTACAATCTTTTCAAAATAAAACAAATCAACTGAAACTTTCACCGTCGAAAGATACAGGTTCTCCAAACAATTTGCTGTCAAAATATTCGAAATACGCCTACTACAACCGCTGCTATAATATGTAAAATAGAGTTAACCAACCAACATTCTTATCGACTCAATTTCTATAATAGGGCCCAATAAGTAACAAACATAACTCATACACCTTTAATCATTCGAAAGTGGTTGTCAAACTGGTTTAGAGCTCCCGTGAGCGTGAACGTGAACAGGTGGTGAAATAGTACGATCATTTCTCATTGCAAAGAAACAACTCAAAAAATCGTGGTGAATAGAATGTGTGTGAACGTGAACGTTCGCCTCAAATGTTCGCCAGTAAACGTGAAGTGAATAAAAATACAGTTGTTCACGAATCAACCCGAAAAAACGAAGTTTTTCAACCCGTGCAGAGATCGAATTGAATGAAATTACATCCATACGGAAATTTTCACTGAAAACTCGAGAGTTGCATACATACCCTTTTACAGTTCACGGCGAAATAATTTCCAGAATGCTTTGGGACATTCGAAGGTGAACATGAACGAGGAAATATTTGACGTTTATATTCACTACTGTTTTCGCGTTCATGTTCACCGAAGCCGGGGAACTATGGTGAATTCAACAACATCTCGATTCCACGGTGGAAATTCAGAATCGTAGTGAAATATTGAATTAATCTATTTTTATCAATATGAATTGTGTTTAAATATGTTTTTCAACTAGAAAATGTTCTTTCCTTTTCCTATGTTTTTCAAGATGTTTTCCTCGCGTTTCATATCAGGTTGAAGAAAAAGTAATCCATAATTTTTGCGTGAAATTCAAAACATTCCTTATGTCATTCTGAATGTAGCTTCATAATGCCTCTCTCATAGAAGTCTTGGTTCTTATTGACGAAACACTCTAGCAATAGACTTTTTCAATCTTCTGTTGAACCCAATTTCATATCACTTAGGAAGTTTTGCAAAGCGAGAAAAAGATGGTAATCGCTTGTTGCCAGGTCCGAACTATATGGTGGATACATTAAAACATCCCAACCAAGCTCTCGGAGTTGTGTGACATTGCGTTGCTCTGATGGAACACAACATCTCTTCTGTTGGCCAATTCTAGACGTTTCTGGTCAATAGCTGGCTTCAAATGGTTCATTTGTTGACAGTAAAGATTTGATTGATATATTACACTAAAAAATATTTTAAAAAATTGAAAAAAATCGAAAAAAAATTGAAATAAAAAAAGCACGTATTTTACTGTAACAGTATCGGCACCACAAACACCATTCACAATTCCAGCGGCCTGGCTTGCATTTTCGCCTTCATGAGGGAAAAAGTGTAAAATATACCGATTCTGCTCTGTGTTGACTTCCATTGTTAACCCCTTCCCGTATTATTCAATACGTCACACATCAAGTGATTTCACTACTCTGCTGAGCGCTGTAGCGCCCTATGTTATGCAAGTACACCACGAGTGAGATTCGATGTTGTACGGGAAAGGATTAACACCCTGTAACTCACAACTGAATGGAACAAACAAAAAACAGCAAACGGTTTTTTTAGTGTGAAATGTCGCTTTTACAACGAGCCTAAACTTGAAATGGTATGCTCGAGATTACGCGAGATATAGCCAGCTACCGAGAAAATAATGGATTTCTTTTTCCCAATATATAGTTCATTCGCTATCCAACTCTTGACGAGTAAAGTTCAGTGTCGTTATTGTGCGTTGCCACTTTTACTATTGTGCGATTGGTATAGTGTACGAGTGAAGGTCATTGCTGTCCGCTTTCGAATTGACCTTTTGTGAAGTGGAACAAAGGAAGCAGCGCTCTTGTAGCTTGCAGCCCTTGGCGGCTGTTGAACATTGGCATAACGGGATCGCCATCGTGTGGCTGTCGTTAACGGGAATTATCATCACGTGACCGTGTGAGCTATTCTTGCGCTATTGTGTTGATCCATAGCGCGTAGCCTCTGTCTCTCCCTGGTTAGGGCAGTAGAGCGCAGTATCGGAACAACTTTTATATTAAGGTACACATATTTAATATTAATATTATTGTTCAACTCATATGTTCATTGCTTAATATTATCATCATAATTTTTTGTTTGTTTGTTTTGTAATTTTTTTTTTTGAGATTATTGTTAAAATCAATAATAGATTAGAAATAAGACAAAATTTTTTGTAAAATGGAGAATAGTGGAGGATCTCCAGAGATGGAGATCTCCGATAATGAATCCCATTCAAGATCTGGGAAACAACATAAACGAGTCCCTCAAAAAGAAGATAATTCTTCTGGGGACGAATCTGCTCATCCTTCCAAGCCCCCCTCTAAGAAAATAGCAAGCCTCCCTTCTGAACCCACTGTTACTTCCACTCCCCCTCTCCCATCATCGATTTCGCTTCCCCCTTCTGATGTTTCCGATCCAACCCAATCCTCGTCCTCGTCCTCGTCCTCGTCTTCTCCCTCTGTTGTCTCCGCTCCACGTGTCAGAGTTTATCCAGAAGATGCACCTGGAACTGGCCCGTGGGTTGTTTTCCTCCGGCCAAAACCAAAAGGAAAAAGCCTTAACGTGATTCAGATCATGAAAGATCTGGCCAGATACACTTCTGTATCTGAAATTCGCAGGGTTAGACCGAACAAATTGCGGGTTGTCGTGAATGAACGGAAACACGCAAACGAGATTGTTGCTGACCAACACTTCACTCTCGAATATAGAACATTTATACCCTCCCATAACGTAGAAATTGAGGGGGTGATAACTGAAACGGGTCTGACGAGCCAATAAATAAAAAAAGAAGGAAAAGGCAAGTTCAAGAAGCTTCCCTCAATGGAAGTAAAGATCTTGGACTGTCGCCAACTCGGGAAACTCTCCCGTGATGGGGACCAAACTAAATTTACGCCGTCAGACTCGTTTCGAGTCACCTTTGCTGGTGCCGCCCTCCCTGACTACGTTATGGTGGACAAATTGAGACTACCTGTGCGACTCTTCGTGCCAAAGCCCATGACTTGCAACAAATGCAAGTCAGTTGGTCACACTTCAGATTATTGTGCCAACAAGGAGCGCTGTGCCACTTGCGGAGAGCAACATGAGGGGAAATCCTGCAGTGCGACTGAGCATAAATGTCGCTCTCAGCTTGTGAAACTTACAAGAGTCGCTGGGAGAAACAGAAGCGCTCTTTAAAGGAACGCTCGAAGCGCACTTTTGCGGAAATTTTAAAGGGCGCTTCTCCACTGGCCCAACAACAACAACAACCAATCTCAACACACAATATCTTTTCCACGTTGCCAGTTGATGGAATGGAAGCGGACACAGCTAGCGGGGGCACACCGTTTATTTTCAAAGGGAATCCCCGGCGCAAAAATGTGACCACTCCCAAAGTTCAAGAACAAGTCCCCCCGGTGATACCCCCAGTTAGCTTGCCTAAAAAATCGAGTGCAGCGGACAAGCAAAATCAGGTTCCTCCTGGCTTCCGTGGGAATAGTTCACCTTCGAACGACCCAGCACTTGAGGGGACATCAAAAACCCCAACTGTCCCTGTTTTTCCGTCCAGCTCAACTTCCCAATCGGGATTTATAAAGTTGTCTGACCTTTTGGACCAAATTTGATGCAAACATGGCCCCTCCTTGCAATGATTATCTCTCTTGATGTCTAATTCAAAAAGAGAGGTCGGAGATATCACTGTTTTACAGTGGAATTGTCGTAGTCTTATCCCTAAATTGGATACATTCAAATTTTTAATTCATAACTTCAATTGTGATGTTTTTGCTCTGTCCGAAACTTGGCTTTCTTCGCGAGATGATATCTCTTTCCACGATTTTAATATTATACGCTTGGACCGTGATGATAGATACGGAGGGGTGCTTTTGGGGATCAATAAGTGCCACTCATTTTTTCGAATTGACCTTCCACCTATTGGAGGGATCGAAGCTGTTGCTTGTCATGCAAACATCAGAGGCAAAGACCTCTGTATTGTCAGCTTGTATTGGCCTCCGAGAGCTGCGGTTAGCCGCAAACAACTTGTTGACATGTGCTCACTCCTTCCTGAGCCACGATTGATCTTGGGAGACTTCAACTCTCACGGAACTGCCTGGGGGGAACAGTACGACGACAATCGTTCATTGTTGATATATGACCTTTGTAACAACTTCAATATGACCGTTTTGAACACTGGGGAAACAACACGTGTGCCTAAACCTCCTGCTAACCCAAGTGCTCTTGACCCCTCGCTTTGCTCGAATTCACTATCGTTAGATTGCAAGTGGAATGTAATCCAGGACCCCAACGGTAGTGATCACTTGCCAATCAAAATTTCCATCACCATTGGGTCGAATTCTTCTGAATCTATAAACATGGCATATGACCTCACACGACACATTGACTGGAAAAAATATGCGGACGCGATTGCTCTAGCCATCAATTCCAGAGATGGTTTACCTCCATTGGAGGAGTATAACTTCCTTTCTCGTTTGATCTATGACAGCGCGGTTCGCGCTCAAACGAAACCCATCCCAGGTTCCACTATTCGTCGAAGGCCTCCCAATCTATGGTGGGATAGCATATGTTCCAAGCTTTATGTAGAAAAATCGAATGCATTTAAAGCTTTTCGGAAACGTGGAACCCCTGAAAATTTTCAGACGTATTTGGACCTTGAAAATCAATTTAAAAACATGATCAAAGGGAAAAAAACGTGCTTATTGGTGAAATTTCGTGGGAGGTTTGTCACGAGAAACGTCAATGAAAAAATTATGGTAAGTGGCTCGAAACATGAGAAATCGCTCTTCAACGAATGAAAGCGAAGAATATTCACATCGATGGATTTTGAATTTTGCACGGAAGGTTTGTCCTGATTCCGCTCCTGTGCAAAAAATTGTTCGAGATATACCACAAGATAGGTGCGATCTTGATTCCGAGTTTTCGATGGTAGAATTCTCTCTTGCTCTCCTTTCATGTAACAATTCTGCTCCGGGATCGGATAGAATTAAGTTCAACTTGCTGAAAAATCTTCCTGATGTGGCGAAACATCGCTTGTTGAACTTATTCAATCGGTTTCTGGAGCATAATATTGTTCCAGATGATTGGAGACAAGTACGAGTTATAGCTATTCAAAAACCCGGAAAACCCGCGTCCGACTTCAATTCGCCCAATAGCAATGCTGTCTTGTATACGGAAATTGTTGGAGAAAATGATCTTGTTTCGCCTTGATCGATGGGTTGAAACGAATGGCCTACTCTCAGATACACAATATGGGTTCCGCAGGGGCAAGGAGACGAATGATTGTCTTGCGTTGCTTTCTTCAGAAATTCAAATGGCTTACGCCGAAAAAAAAAAACAAATGGCTTCAGTATTCTTGGACATAACGGGGGCCTTTGATTCTGTTTCAATAGAGGTTTTGTCAGACAAATTACACTCTCGGGGTCTGCCGCCTCTATTGAATAATATGTTATATAACTTGCTTTGTGAGAAACATTCGAACTTTTCTCACGGAGATTCGGCAGTAAGTCGGGTCTCTTACATGGGCCTCCCCCAGGGCTCATGTTTAAGCCCCCTTTTGTACAACTTCTATGTAAGCGACATCGACAATTGCCTTACACAAAATTGCAGCCTAAGACAACTTGCAGATGATGGAGTGGTGTCTGTCGTAGGATCAAACGAATCCGACCTGCAAGGACCCTTACAAGATACTTTGAACAATTTTTCAACCTGGGCCATTGGGCTAGGGATCGAATTCTCCACGGAGAAAACAGAGATGGTGGTTTTTTCTAGGAAGCATAGACCAGCAAAACCAAAGCTTCAACTTTTGGGTAAACCGATCACTCATGCTATGTCATTCAAGTATCTTGGGGTCTGGTTCGACTCCAAATGTACTTGGGGGGGCCCATATTAGGTATCTGAGTGAAAAATGTCAACAAAGAATAAACTTTCTCCGTACAATTACCGGCACCTGGTGGGGAGCCCATCCCGAAGATCTTATAATGTTGTATAGAACAACTATTCTCTCAGTGATGGAGTATGGCAGTTTCTGTTTTCAATCAGCTGCCAAAACACACCTCATTAAACTCGAGCGAATTCAGTATCTTTGTCTGAAAACTCCGCCTGCGAATGACGGATCTCAATAATAGCATGTCCGAATAAGAACCTGAAATTATTGAGAAACCAGAGCAGTGGGTCCAAAGCCCCAGAAAAGGAGGATGGTTGTAATAGCTGTTATCCATGGTTATTATGGAAAGGAAGTAATGGATAAACCCCTAAACCAAGGTGTGAAGCGACCCGTGCCGAGGGATGAATGGTAGGGGGGGTTTTAAACCTTGCCGTTAACGGAGCCTGTGGAGCACCAGGGCTCCCTCCACAGTATCGTCTGCCCTTGCTGCATTAAGCCGGTCACTGATGCAGTGGACCTTCTTTACCGCGAGACTCGTGGGACTTCTATGAATAATCCACATCCAAATGAACAAAACGAGCGGTCGAAAATAACGCAGAACACTAAGGTTCTGCAAATAAATCTCCATCACGCTAAAGCAGCATCTAGCGTGCTGTCTAGGAGGTTTATTGAAGACGCTATGGATTTAGCTTTAATTCAAGAGCCTTGGGTCCACAAAGGAAGAATACTTGGTATTCATACTGGTTCATGCAAGTTATTCTACGACGACAAGCATGACTCCCCAAGAACTGCTGTTCTAGTAAAAGCAAATATTAAATGCTTTCCTATAACAGAGTTCATTCAAAGGGACATCGTCGCGATCAGAGTTGAGATACCAACCGCCAAGGGAAGATCCGACATAATAATTGCGTCGGCTTATTTCCCTGGTGACGTACCTGAGGCACCTCCCCAAGAGGTTGCGGCGTTCGTAAATTATTGCAGAGAAATAAAAAAAGACTTCATCATCGGCTGTGATGCCAATGCTCATCACACTTTGTGGGGTAGTACTGACATAAACAGTCGAGGTGACTGTCTTTTAGAATTTCTCTCTTCAAACAACATTGACATTGCCAATATAGGCAATGAACCAACGTTTATAAACGCTATCAGACAAGAAGTCCTGGACCTAACACTGTGCAGTCCGGTAATTTCTTCAAAAATACACAACTGGCACGTTTCGGAAGAGGCGTCTTTGTCTGATCACAGACACATTATCTTCGAATGGGATGGTGGCTTGACAGTACAGAAAGAATATCGTGATCCAAGAAAAACCAACTGGGAACGATATTCACTTGAACTCGAGTCAGAAACTCGTAACACAAGAATAAGGTCGATTCAACAGCTCGAATCAACTTCAAAAGAATTAAATGATACGATAGTTTCTGTCTACAACAGTAATTGTCCACTTAAGAGAGTTTCTTCGACAAGAAACGTTCCATGGTGGAACAAAAGGCTCGAGCGGCTACGTAAAACAGCGCGGAAGCTGTTCAACAGAGCTAAAATTAATTCGGATTGGTCTCAATATAGGAGCGCCCTAACCGAATATAATAGAGAACTAAGACGATCTAAACGAAAATCTTGGGTAAATAACTGCGAAAGCATTGAAAGTACCCCAATCGTTGCAAGACTAAGTAAGACTCTTGCAAAAGACCACTCGAACGGGCTAGGTTCCCTCAAAAAGGACGACGGTTCGTTCACAAAATCTCCCTCAGAAGTATTAGACTTACTGATGAAAACTCACTTCCCGGGATCTACATCGGTTCATTCTGATACCAGTCCTAACTACAACCGCGACGTGAAATGCTCTCGAAGGAATTCTCAAAGTGCAAAGGATGTCGCAAAGATAGTTGCTGGAATGGTTTTCACGAGGGCCAGAGTAGAAAGCGCGGTGAGATCCTTTCAACCGTACAAATCCGCAGGTGCAGATGGAATTTTTCCAGCCCTGATTCAAAAAGGAGAATCTAAGCTGATTCCATCTCTAATCGAGATTTTTAAGGCAAGTCTGATACTAGAGCACATTCCTTCCACATGGAGACTCGTTAAAGTGGTCTTCATTCCAAAAGCTGGGAAACGTGATAAATCACTTCCAAAATCATTCAGACCAATTAGTTTATCATCAATACTGCTGAAAACTATGGAAAAAGTATTATATGAATACATAAAGTCTGTATTCATGTCCAAATGCCCTTTATCTAAATACCAGTTTGCCTATCAATCAGGCAAATCCACAGTCACAGCGTTACACACGCTTGTGACTAAAATTGAAAAATCTCTTTCGTCAAAAGAAACTGCATTATGTGCGTTTCTTGATATCGAAGGGGCTTTCGACAATGCTTCCTATGTATCAATGGCACAGGCTATGAGAAGAAGACATTTCGATGACTGCATAGTCGAATGGATCAAAGGCATGCTCACAAATAGACAAATCACCTCGGAGCTGGGTGGGTCATCGACATCTGTGATTGCAACGAAAGGTTGCCCACAAGGAGGGGTTCTATCACCTCTACTTTGGTCACTGGTGGTTGACGACCTTCTGATTAGTTTGGAGGCGAATGGTTTCGAAACCGTGGGTTTTGCTGATGATTTAGTCATAATGGTACGTGGCAAATTCGACGATGTGATATCGAGTAGGATGCAGATGGCCTTAAACCTTACACAATCATGGTGTATCAAAGAAGGTCTGAGCATAAATCCCTCAAAAACAACAATTGTTCCTTTCACCAAAAAGAAGAAACTGCATCTGCAGACTCTAAATCTTGGAGGAGAGGAAATAAAATTCAGCGTTTCAGTGAAATATCTAGGCGTAATCCTAGATGCTAAACTAAACTGGAACGCACACTTAGATGCAATTATCAGTAAGGCCAACATTGCCCTATGGGCATGTTCTAAAATGATAGGTAGAACATGGGGCCTGAAACCAAAAATGGTTATGTGGGTCTATACAGCAATTGTGCGGCCTAGGATAACCTATGCCTCATTAATATGGTGGCCAAAGACTAAGGAGACTGTAGCTACAAAAAAGCTAAACAAACTCCAACGACTGGCATGCGTTGCTGTAACAGGAGCAATGCGAAGCACACCCTCAAAGGCATTGGAGGCTATCCTTCACTTGTTACCTTTGGGTCAACATGTTCAGCTGGAGGCCAATAGAAGCGCGAGCTGAAGAAATGGGAAGACCGGGAAGTAATGGCCAACTGGATGGCTGTACAACTCAACCAGTCAAAAAAAATTATCACGCCGAGTATTAAAATTACTCAACAATTGCTGAGTCTTAATAAGAAAGACTTCAGCACATTCACTGGTCTTATAACAGGACACTGTCCGAGTAAATACCATCTCAAAAACATAGGTTTAGTGCAAGATGATATTTGTCGCTTTTGTAATGCCGAAAGCGAAACCTCGGAACATTTGCTCTGCAAATGCGGAGCACTAACAAGACGCAGACTTCAACACCTTGATAAGGCTATTCTGGAGCCCAAGGAAGTTTGGTCTGTGTCGCCGATCAGGACTATAAATTTTATCAAACAGATTATTCCTGATTGGCACCTATCTCGCTATAGCTTTCAGTCTACTTCTTCATCAATAAGCAGTAGATAAGCTTGAAGCGTAGTACAAAAAATGGGGCATACCACAATAGTTCAAACTAATGGACGCAGTGGTTCACACCCAACAAGGGAAAGAAAGATCTTTGTCTCCGTATTGCGTTGGGACGCAACGCATACCATGAGTCTCGAGGTTTTGGCAGGCGTACTCCCACTAAAAGATCGCTTCAATTTATTATCTCTTCGGTTCCTCATCCGGTGTAAGGTTATGAATCCATTGGTGATCGGAAATTTTGAGCAATTGATCGAGCTAAATTTTCATTCTGGATTCATGAATTCATATCATGAATTCACCTCTATGCAGGTTGTTCCTTCTTCGTATATTCCCAACCGTGTTTGTTTTCCTGACTACATCAATTCCTCTGTACATTTCGATCTGTTCATGAAGGAGAAAATCCATGAAAATCCAGATTATCTTAGATTGGGGTTCGTTCCTACAATCTTCAATGCAAAGTATGGGCGTATCAATTGTGATAATATATACTTTACTGATGGGTCCTCTATGAATAAGTCCACAGGATTTGGAGTGTTCAACGTATTTTTTAGCACCTCACACAGTCTTCAGAATCCTTGCTCGGTATATATTGCTGAATTGGCAGCGATATACTGGGCGCTGGACAGCGTCGCCTCACGACCTGTTGAACACTATTACATTGTAACGGATAGTCTTAGCTCTGTCGAAGCTATCCGTTCAGTGAGGCCGGAAAAGCATTCGCCGTACTTCCTTGAGAGAATACGAGAAATTTTGAGTGCTTTATCCAGACGCTGTTATGTCATTACCTTTGTCTGGGTCCCTTCACATTGCTCAATTCCGGGTAATGAGAGGGCTGACTCATTGGCAAAAGTAGGTGCAATTTAAGGCGATATTTATCAGCGTCAAATCGCCTTCAATGAATTTCATTCTTTAGTTCGCAAAAATACCATCGCTAACTGGCAACGCAAGTGGAATGAAGATGAATTGGGCCGGTGGTTTCACTCGATTATCCCTAAGGTTAGCCTCAAACCGTGGTTCAAAAGTCTAGACTTGAGTCGGGACTTTATCCGCACCTTCTCCCGACTCATGTCCGATCACTGTTCGTTAGATGCACTACTCTTTCGTTTCAATCTTGCCAGCAGCAATCTCTGCGTTTGTGGCCAAGGTTATCACGACATCGAGCACATTGTTTGGTCGTGCGAGGTGTATCTGGTCGCCAGATCGAATTTAGAAATCTCCCTTCGGGCCCGAGGAAGACAGCCCAATGTGCCGGTGAGAGATGTGTTGGCTCGGTTAGACCTTGATTACATGTCCCATATATATGTTTTCCTTAAAGCTATAGATCTTCGTGTGTGATTGTCCCTACATCCTTATACCCTCCTTTCCTTCCTTCGCGGGTAATTCGTCCCCTTGCTATAAATAGTAGAATAAGTCGAAATGTAAATAAACTATAGATATACGAATAGATTTAAGAATTGAGTGCTCATCAACATTGTTACAATTTCCTTATATCCCATCCTTCTCCTAAAAATATGTCACCCTCCTAAACTCGAGTACACCGCGAGTAATCGGTTTTCCACCTTACTAACCATAGATGTAAGAAAATTGTTTCTATATATATATATATAGTTTTAAAAATATATTTAAGAATTCGGCTCCTTTAAACTTAAGTAACTGAGCCTGTAAAAATAAACGATTTAAAAAAAAATATATATATATATAGTTAGATGAATTATTAACTAAAAAAAAAATGAGTGAGTTGTGTCTTTGCTATATAACCGCAAGGTTGACGTGGGACTACCGTTGGCTTAGTAATCATTTATTTGTATTGATTAAATTATTAATTGAATGAACCAAATCCAATTGAATTCAAAATATTTGCTGTGTAAGTAAAGAATTTGGAACCGTAAATCGGACCAAACAAAACGGGGCAGTTAAAGCGTTTAGATAGCGCTTGACATTTTACAGTTATTCAATTGCTTATCTCAGGAAAAATGACATTTCATTAATTGTGATAGAAGCGTAGAACTATTTCCTATCAATTGATTTTTTTATCTGTATTATAGTGACTTCAACTCATTTGGCTGGTTCGCCACTTCAACTTCCATTTTTGGAAGAATGTCGGGAGTGAGAATTGAACTCGTGACCTTTAGCGTGAGAGGCATGGATGTTACCACTACGCCAGATCGCCTCCTGCTATCAATTGATCTTACCGATCTATTAAGAAGTGTTCGAGTTATAAGCATTCGAAATATTTAATTTTTTTTTGCATGTTCTGTGTTTAGGTTTTCATTTACCGCCCCCCCCCATTAATTCCGGTTCGACGTAGTCCCACTCCAAATGTCACGCTCTCGTTTCCGAAATATTAAACTTACACTCCAGTACAGATGCAGGATGGATGTGATGCAAAAATACAGAAGCACTTTCCACCAGACGACATGAAAATCTACGCGGTGTCACCACCGAACAAAATTGCATTATTATGTGCGATATGTACAGGGTCTTTCAGATAAAACGCTCACGCAAGAAAAAAATATCGAATAGCTCCTTATACAATTTTTGTTTCGCTCCATCGATGGTAACACTGCATCCCCCCTTCGTGACGATAATATTCGGCCACTCGTTCAGTCTGATCGGATAGTTTTTAGTGTCAAGGTGTACAATTTACAAGAACGTGTATTTTTAGTGAAATACGAGGTTACACGAGCAACCGAAGCCTTAATGAAATTTTGTCCTCGTATGGTTAGAATCTCAACACTTCTCGTCGTCGAATGCTTCCTCTGGGGGTACGGGAGGGACCGTTGGTATGTTAAAAAGCGACAAAATTTGGAGGAACTTAAAGAAGAAATAACTCGGATTTTCAACAGCATTGAAGTCGTAATGTTAGAGTTGTGCATGAATAATTTTGTTCACCAAACGCGTTATCGAAAAAAGGGGTGCTCACATCGAAAATGTCCTAAAATAAGCTTTATTTTCGTTTTTTTAAATAAAAATCAGTTCACTATTGTAGAAGCTATCAAAGTTTGTTGCAATCGAACAAAACAGCTGTTCCTGGCATCAGCATTGAGAAAGACTGCGGCCTGCTAGCTGGAACGTGACTAGGATTTGAATAATGATGATTATGGTTTGAATTATGGGGGATTTAACATTTCTCAGCTCATTCGTCTCTAGCCTTGAAAAAGACCAGTTCGGAACACTAAACTAAACTCTCGGCCTTGAGAAAAGCCATTTGGAAAACCTCGTTGTCGTCTGATCTCTTGATGGATGACTGATGAATCTTGAATTCTGTGAAATCACGAATAGCTTGCTCATATTCGATAATTGGAAAACGAGTGGAGCTCAAACTGCAAATGACATCTCTTCATACTCTCGCTCGGTGCAATTTTTGCGCAAGAGTATTGGTATATAAAATTGTGCCTCGCCGCTACGGCTTTACTCTATGAATTCATTGTGTAATTTCTGTATTTGGACAAGCCTGATCTGCCTGTTAGACCGTTTTAGGAAGCGCAGAGGTCATCGTGATACATCACACACGTCCAGAGAAACATAAGCGCCTCTTCTAAGATAAAGAAGTGATGAATCGTAAAGTAGGTTTATTTTAGTTGTGTATGCGCTTCGGTGAGAGTGTGTGTGTTTGTTTGTTAGCAAATGTGGCTATGTGTGTTCTACTCTGGCGCATCTTCCCTTACTGTTAATAAACCACACGTACAAAGTTTTGATTACATCAGGGTTACAATTTGTAGTTCTGTTAGTATACAACACTAGTAATAATAATATACGATTAGCAAATCACAAATTGTTCATTCCTTCCAGCGCTACCGTTTTACCCCAATCTGTTTTCTCTCATTTTATGATAGAGGTGGACAGTTCGGATAGCAGCAGTCGTGTACGAACAGATAATTTTCATCCCCCAATCAGTCCGAGGGGTTTCCTCTAATAGTTGTCAACAGTGAACGTTTCCGGTGTTGATCGTACGAGGACAACTTTTTTATGTGTCTTAGGTTTCTCCTCCAACCTTTAGATTAATTTACGTCAGTTCTTAACATCTACCACTTATACTCTACGCATAGGATTATCGCTAACACAACTGCGAAGTTCGCATATCTCCTCGCCAAAAATCTTATTCCGGGAGCAACCACGTTGCTGCTCGCGGCACACCTAAATTAAAATCAAAATTACTATGTTCAGGTTAAATGTTGAACACTTCCACGCATGTGATGCGTTCTACGCTTAATTAGGTGGACATTCCAGTGAATTTTACGATTTTTCAACAAGCACAGCGTTTATTCGATATCCACTACTAGGTAGATTGGACGAATCACTGCAAACCGTTTTATTCCTCTCCGGGGATGTGGCCAATCTGAACCTGGCCCGGTGTTTACTCACTGTCCGAATCATCACAAAAGTGCTTGCGATAGTTTTTCCGCACCCGAGCCACCTTGTGTTGGAATAGCTTGGCAGCGAGATCCACTCCGTTGGATGGATTGCCATTGCTACCACCAGCACCGCTCGATCCCGGCGCACTACCGATGGCAGTGGTGGCGGCGGCAGAGGCAGCACCAACGGGAGTCCTATTGCGGGCAGATTTCGTACACGAAGGTATCCCACTTGTCGATACGGAGCTGCACGGTGCGGTCGCGATTCCACTGTCTGGAGTATAGTTCAGCAGTTCACGGTTGTAATCCGACAGCTTCCAAGATGAACTGCCGCCGGCGGCAGATTGATCATCGGCAATATCCGCCCCCGACTCCACCGTTGTCGCATGACCGTTGCTGCTTGCGGCGGACGCCATCAGCTTCTTCTTGTTGTTAAAGTAATCGACAAAGCTGTCGTTGCTGGAGGAACAATCGTAATCGTAACTGCTGGACAGTCGCGAATTGGACCGACTCGAGTAGGTGTGGTCGTAGGCCTGGGTGTACGACGAACTCGACTCATTGTTGTCATGCGCTGCATGAGCAGCACCTTTGCTAATCCGCTTCGGCTGGATGCTGGATGTGTTGTTGTTATTATTGCTGCCACTATTGTTGTTCTGAATTGCATTGTCAGTGTTTCCGTTGGTGAGGTGGTTGTTATTACTGTGACTATGGATTCTACTGCTATTGTTACTGTTGTTATTGTTATTGTGGTTGATATTATGGTTCACGTAACTACTATTGTTGTTGCTGTGGTCTAGGATGTTGTTATCGTTATGATCCAGCGCTAGGACTGCAGTCGAGTTCGATGGAATTTCAAAGTGGTTGATGGGAGATGTGATCACCCGAAGCATGTTGTCCGGCGAAGCCGGATGCTCCGGTATTGATGGATCGTCATCCGAGTCGTCGTCGTCGTCGTTGGTGGTTGACGCAATATGGAACAGCAAATCTGTAAAAACACAAGAGGGCAAATGATTCGATAAATAGGTGCTACAATACAGTTGATCCTGTAAGAACTGAGCGAAGTACGGACCTCAAACGGTGAAGGACACTTTAGAAAATGGGCCTGATCACGAATGCCACTTCACGGTGAAAACGAAATGAATTTTATGCAAGGTTATATAATACTAGCTGACCCGGCGAAATTCGTCCCGCCAAAAATTTATTTTTCGTTATCACATCCACGTTTTCTTACTAAGCGCACGTTCATGGGTCCAATCGCAGAACTGTTCATTGATTGATCTTCTAATCTACCCTTTAAAATTATTTTTTACTATTAAATTTCAGTAATTTACCAAAACTCGACATTATAATATCAGATTATAAAGTGACACAATTCTCGTGCAAGATTTTTCATCCACTTGCAAATAACATGTTTCCCCGTTACATGGAATAAATGTTTGATACAGAAAATAAGATAGAATGAAGACAGGCATAAATCGGACAATTCCTTTCTCGAGTTTTGCATACATATTCGGCGATCCATTTTTATTTACATAGATAGAAGACGATATAGGAGTGCGTTTTATCACAATAAAATCCATTTCCACTTTCGAACGAAGACCAATTTCGTTAGCGCAAACAATAAATGGACTAACAACGCTCGTCAATATGTGATTGTACAACGAATCGAATTTTTCGAATTTTCCCATTTTCCTTCAGAGTTTTCCGAACATTTTTAATTGTCATGTTTGGTTGGAATATGTGTATTATTTTTATGGAACCCCCTCTCCATTCCAGAGAAGTGAGAGGTGTCATTCCATCATAGAAACATTTCTCGTACCCAAAAACCCTCACATCCCAAATGTGGCTCCATTTGCTTTATTAGTTCTCGAGTTATGCAGAAATTTGTGTTTCATTTGTATGGCAACCTCCCCTTAGAGAGAGGGGAAGAGTGTCGAATCACCATAGAAACGTTTATCGATCCCTAAAACCTCTATATGCCAAGTTTGATTCCATTTGGTTGATTTATTCTAGAGTTATTCAGCGTAAATCCCCCCGCAGTAATTTATGCTTCATTTGTATGGTAGCCCCCATAGAGAGGGGGGAGGAGTGTCAAACCACAATAGAAACCAAAAGCCTTTACATGCCAAATTTTTGACGTAGGACTACGTCTTACATTAAGGGTGCCAAATCAGAAAACAGGTCACGTTTTTATGAAATAAAGTCAACGTTAATAACTATTTTTGCTGCGAACGGATTTTAACGACTTGCATACCAATCGAATCGGAAATTTTCTAAGATTTGTTTTATATGCTATTCATTACAATCCCATGGTCTGTATAGGGTTTAAATTGATGGAAATTGGAAGCATTCCCATTTCCCCATACATTTGTTCTGTCCATTTGTGTGCTTTCCCGAACAGAGCTGTCAACAACGGGCAACTTATGCAGCCGCTAGAATAGAAACAACGAAGAGGGATAGCGAAAAGAGAATATTTGCGAAGTACACTCCACCCTTGCATAGTACGGAAACTGTCGCTAGCGTATAAATATTGCATCTCCTCTGAGTAAAATTCTCAGAATCTTTCTGTGCCCGAAACAACAAAGTTCGCTTATTCTGCTCATTTTGTGTTTTACATTTTACCTCGAGCTGTGAACGCTAGCGAATATTTCAGCGCATTGCAATTAACACAACCAGGCGAAAAAAGAGAAGAGTGCAAATGATTATAGGTCGCTTCTAGCCATCAGTGTTTGGCTTTGTGTGTGCTGCTCGTTTTCGTTGCGTGAAACATAGAACTTGTTCATGTCTTGTACATGTAAATAGCACACCTTCGATACTTTTAGTTGTCATTCGTATTTGCTCTCGTGCGCATCGGCTCAGTTCTGATGCAACAAGCTCCTAGCTTTGTTGACCGTTTTTACCGAGAGTCGAGAAACGATTTTTCATACACGGTCATTCTCGCGGTGTTCAATTTTTATCGCTACAACTGTGTGCATCTGTTAGACGCGTGTTTGATGCTTTGATATAAAGAAAACAAATTGCCACAAATGACCAATTAGTGTATTGTTCTCACAAAGCAAGAAAGAATCGTTGCTTCTCGAAATGATTCTACAAAACCACGCAAGCCATTAAACATTTCAGGGTCCCCGGAACTTTTCACTAAAGAGTTATTTATGAAATTTCGACGCATTCGCAAATAATATCCGAAATGATAAACCAACAAATAAAAAAAAGATTGCATAGTCCTACGTTCTAGGCGGTCGTGTCTCGGATATAACCCCTCGATTTTTTTATTTCCAAATTTGGTTCCATTTGCTTGATTAGTTTTCGAGTTATGCAGAAATTTGTGTTTCATTTGCATAGCAGAGAATAAAGGAGTGTCAAAACACCATAAAAACATTTATTGCTCCCTAACACCTCCATGTGCCAAATTTGGTCCCTTTGCTTGATTCTTGGTCTTGGTCTTGAATTATGCAGAAATGTATGCTTCATTTGTATGGTAGCCCCCCATAGAGAGGGGGAGGAGTGTCAAACCACCATAGAAACGTTTCTTGTTCCCAAAAACCTTCACATGCCGAATTTGGCTCCATCTGCTTGATTAGTTTTCGAGTTATGCAGAAATTCGTCTTTCATTTGTATGGCAGCCCCCCTTGGAAAGGTGCGAGAAGTGTTGAACCACCTTAGAAACGTTTGTTGCCCCCTAAAACCTCCAAGTTTCCAAACGAGGTGATGTTTCTAAAGACTATTTTTCCACATCCCTAACATATGTTTTCGTATCACGATGAATAGTTTCAATTGGTTGAAGTAGTGCAAAATTGTTGCATATTTTTTTAACAAATTATATTTTCCTGTTATGATTTGTCATGAAGTCTAGTTTGAGAGTATGCGATAACTACCCTATGCAAAATTTCAAATTTCATTTGGTTTTTTTGAAACCCGAAAAATCACCCAAATGAATGAATGAAATGAAATCTGGATTTGAAAAAAAAAACGATGCCAAATGTCTTCAATATGTGTAAAATGCCGAGATCTACTGTCATTTCGATTTTTTTTTGCCAAAGATCGACTACCTGGGACTCTGATTTTTTTCTCGCAAAAGGCAAAACATATGGTTTAGGGCACAATAAAAATTTTCATTTTTCATTTTTTTTTAATTTTTATTTTTCAGAAAATGATTGGAATACGGATTTGTATGCTGAACATAGCTTCTGTATTCAGAAGACAGGAGAACTGAGATCATGCTAAGTCTCTCTATTGAACAGTGGCCTGATGTTGTGATATACAATTTCAAGAATTAAATAGTTCAGGTAGCGTGTGAACAATTAATTTACAATTTAAAACATCGGCTTCTGTTATGAATGCCGTCGAATCTATAACTATTCTGAAGAATGTTTTGATAAACATTGAATAGTTATTGCTTAAGCTGCATCATCAGAACGTATACTGTGCATCAGTGACGTCGAGTAAAGCTTTCGCATCCGGTGCGAAAGTGTCTGGTTGCACCCCCACGAGATTTAATTTGTGTTGTAGTTTTACAAATAAACCTAGAAAACGGGTAAACAATTCAATTTGATTTAAAGCAGAAATATTTGATTCAATTTTGCGAATCATTTTGGATACCTATAATCTTGTACTCGAAGGCGGTCCGCATCCCCCGCACCTCCTGTCGACGACAATGTTGTGCATACAGTAGGACCAGCGTGGAGAAGCTATAGCGGATATAGCATCAGATTCGTTATTTATAACGAGAGAACTATTATCACGGAGGCCAGGAGGGACCTGATTTTGTTTATCCGCTGCACTCGATTTTTTAGGCAAACTAACAGGGGGTATCACCGGAGGGACTTGTCCTTGAACTTTGGGAGGGGTCACATTTTTGCGCCGAGGATTCCCTTGGAAGATAAACGATGTGCCCCCGTTAGCTGTGTCCGCTTCCATTTCGCCAACTGGCAACGTAGCGAAGACATTGTGTTGATTGGTTGTTGTTCTTGAGCCTAACATCTAACATCTATGAACATGGATCAATTGAGGCATGCTGCGTCGAATTTCGGACGGAGATATTCTTCAGACGATGGTATAGAGGAACATGTATCAGAGGTGGACGTGTTTAAGACGCAGATGAAGGACTTATTCCCGGACCTGAACTCTTCGACGCATTTAAACATTTTGAACATTATTCTCAGATATTCCCTCAAAGCAGGTTATTCTAACATCGAGACGGCGCTCCGAATTTTCCTGACGCTCCAGTTACAGTGCCATCGTGCGAGGGCAGTTTCAGCTAGCTTAAATTGGTTAAAACATTATCTGCGTTCTAAAATGAACCAAGATCGACTCAATGGTTTGGCAATTCGTTCGGTCGAGAATGAATCGCTAGCAGATCTTGATTTAGATGCAATTGTGAATCATTTTGCTTCAGTTAAAGCACAAAAGGCAAAGATTTGACTAGAGAATAAGCGAAGATGCGACTCAACAGCTCAAAGTGAACATTGGTATAAGTGAGTAGTTTTCTCAAAATATCACAATCTCAAAACTAGTGAAAAATCGAAAAAAAGTGATAATTTTGGGGCGACATTTTCATAGTTTACCGGGGGTGATGTCAACCCTCACTATACCGCTGTGTATGAAATTATTATTAACTATTTCGAACTTGTTGGTGGTCTAGAAAAGAACCGTTGGGTTTGCGTGTTTCTGCAAAAGCAACTGATGATGTTTGATACATAATTCTTTTTTGTTCCCGTGAGAATAATACACGAGAGTTTTTATGACCACTCCACGTGGAAGTAGAATAGAAACTGATGCTCTTGCGTGCGATTGCATCCCTGAAACCGCAAATTTTCCTTAGCTCGAGCGCATTTGCAAGCGAGTAAAAGAAATCACAGCCTGCATGTATTCGCAATGACGGATTCTTCAGGTGCCTTGATCTTGCGTCCGTGTTTGGGAAAACATTCCGATCACACACACACAACTGTAAATCTCGACAAGTAATGCAATTTTAAGACATTTGGCATCAACAAATTTTTTTTGAAAACCCCGATTTCTGATGATTTTTCGGTTTTCCAAAAACTCAAATTTTAACTTCTGTGTCACTAATGGCGGGTTTACATTAGGGAGATCTATAGCTATAGATGGATTTATTCACGTGAAAATAGGTGTAAACGGGTGAGAATAAATATGATACACTTATTCGAGGTATATATAACTTGAATAAATCCAGCATATGTAAACGCTTGTGAATTTCTCACTGGTGAGAAATCACTAAAGTTGGATGCAGTTCTACTTTAGGTGAATAAATTCACCGAAAATATGAATATATTCATTATAGAAGTGCATGCTAGTGTAAACGGTTGATGCGATTTCTATAAATCTCATCATATTTCTTCACATGAATATATCACTAGTCTAAACCCACCCTAATAAATGAAGTTCGAATGAGCTAATATTTTGCATAGGGTATATTATCGTGCAAATCAACACTTCAGCAAGTTCCGTATGAAGAATCGAGATAACTATTTTTATTGGCATCCAAAACCATACTTTTTTCAAAAATTCGTAATGACACTAGATCTAGACGTTTCATGCAATTTTAAGACATTTGGCATCAAATTTTTTTTTCGAAAACCCCTAATTCCTCTAAATGCCACTCCCCCTTCAGTCCGATTGAGCTGATATTTGGCGTAGGGTGTTTTTTCGAGGTGGTGAACATTCTGTATAGGGTAACTTTTTAAAATTAAGGGTCGATTTTTGGCACTCTAGTGTGTGTATGCTCACAAATCCATAGGCGAATACTCACTTCTCCCGTTCCCGGTCAATCCGGTACTCGTACTGGGTGTGTCCATACTAACGTACGTGCTGTTACCACTGGTTCCTGCGGTGGTGGCACGTCTTCCCGGGTTACACAACCCACTCGGACCAGCCCCGTTATTGTACACACTGCCACCACTCGCCGCAGAGGAGGTAGAAGGAAGATTGCTGAAACCCTCGCCGCCCAGCTTGAGCTTCTTCGCCGGTGAATGCTGCTGTTCGCTGTCGTTGTCCGCATCGTCATCATCCGAGCTGGATTCTTCCACCCGGGTGCTGGTGTTCGATGTGGACGATGGCGTACCCTTCGATTTTCGTCGGAATGTGCGGTACACCGCGAGGTTGAGATTTGTGTTCTGCATTCGTCGCTTCTTGGTCGATTTCGGCACCTCCGAGTCACTCGTTTGCTCGTGCGAAACCGGACGCTTGCTATATTTGCTGGTGCTTAGCCTGCGGTTTCGTTTACTGATGCCTTTCCGGGTCGTACGGAGGGCACCCAGCCCTGGGCGTTTCGGTTGATTGCGCAAACCGTACTTTGCTTTCGTTATCGTGCGTCGATTAGTGGTGCGAGCGTTTGCCGTTTTCAGTGCAAGCCGTTTCAAACGATTCCGCTTGGTAGCGATTAGATACGCAATCCGGTTGCGATATTTTGTCCGCTGGGCAACATCCCCACGGCGAGTTTGCTGCTGCCCGCGGATAGGAATATAATTCTGAACCGATTCCGTGTCCGACGTTTGGGTCGTATCAGGACGGGACGACTCATTCTCTTCGGAGCTATGCTCCGAGGTTTGATCCGAAGTTTCACTGTTCCAGCCTTCGATCTCCTGCTGAACTAGATAATCGAAAAATGCCATCATTCGGGGATCCTCGGTGGTCGATTGATGGCTGTAATCGTGGGTCATATTTAGCGATATGTACTCTTCGTTTGTGAACACTTCCCTCGGATTATCCGGACCGGCTGCCTCTTCGGTTAGGCTTCCACGCCACGATTCCAACTCGAAAGGTGACCATAGCTTCACAATCTTCTCCACCCCAGAGGAAGCAATCACACACTTCTGCGGATTGTATCGAACTTGATTCACAATCGATCTGTGCCCGTACAATACCATCTGATTCTGATCGACCCACTGGTCGGTATCGTTCACATTGGCATCCGTTACGCGCCACACGTACAAATTGAAATCATCCGACCCGGAAAGCACGAACTGATCGGACTCCCCGGCGAAGCAGCAGCTCTTCATTGTGCACGAGTTGTAATAATCCGGATGGTAGAACTGGCAGATCGGTTCCGGTGAGGCAGTCGAAAACAGTATCGGGGGAAGACGCCTTCTCAGTGCCAGCACTTGCGTACCCAAACTGTTGAACCGTACGCTCATACAACTTTGGGCAGCATTCTCTCCACCGTACCGAATCGTGGGCATCTTGGGTGCCCGCAGATCCCACAGCGCTGCGCCCTCCTTCGCGTTGGCCGTCACAATGAATCCGACATCATACGGATGGTGCATAACGGCGTGATACGGAGACCGACAGCGCGATACGCACATCACGTTCGTGCTGTCCCTCATATCGAAAATCAAGATCTTCCCATCCTCACCGGCCGTCGCAAAAATGGCGTCGTTCGACGGGTCAATCGAGAGCCCGTACACGGGTTTGCTGTGCAGAAAGACGTCCACCGATTCCCGTCTACAAGAAAAATATGAATTTATGAGAGTAACAGGATTAAGATGGATGGACCGATGGAACTTACGTTTGAACATCGTGAACGATCACCACGTCATCATTTCCACCGGAAAAAATACGCGTGTTGCTGGAGTCCAGCCCCAGGCAGAATATGTTGCTCAAGTGCTGCTTCTGCATCGAAACCGGTGATTCCCTCTCCTGGATGGCTTTGTCCACGTGCCACAACAGCACTCGGCGGTCGTCGCCACCTGTCGGGTAAACGAGCATGCATGAGTGGGGATTGAATGGGGAACGGGATCCTTACGAAATTCCCACTTCGAATGTGTGTACAGGGATGTGCTTTCATAAAATCTACAAATCATCAATACTTTACCGTGTTATTAGGGATTGCATTACCGTGTAAAATTTCATTACCGTGTAAAATTTCATTACCGGTAAATTATCGGTAAAAAACATACTTTAATGAACAATTTTCTTGAGGAAACGGGCTTTATTTAGAATGATTAGGGGCTGTCCACATACCACGTGGACAGAAAAAGCATGATTACAGACACCCTCCCCCTCCGTGGACAAGCGTGGACATTCCTTATACCCCTTCCCTTGTTGTTGACATTTTTCCAGTTTTTGGAAGAAAAAGAAGAGAATCCTATATTTTTCGCTTGAATCTAATTTCAAGTTTGTTTAAATTTTCTATTACATGCTTTCGTAATAGAATTAATAGCCTTATTAGTAAAGATATGTTTTGAATTCTCCGACGTTGATATCATCGTGCTGTTCAAATCGTCTAAATGTTGTAATGTATTGCTAGTTTTGGATCGTTCAACACATCCGAATTGTCACTCAAACGAAAAAACGTTATTTGTATTGACTGCATTAAACTTTGTGCTTCGTTATTGGGAATGGATAATGAGAATGAATTGGTGGATTGAACACACTTGGAAAATAAAAATTGGTATTTAAAATTTACTTCTCCGTATCAAATATGTATTCTATATAGTTTAAAATTATATTAATTTTCGAGTGGTGAAAAATTTTCAAGGGAGGTTATGTCTAATAATGATTTTATATTCTTCTTCTTGAATGGCGTTAACGTTCCCTGTGGAACATTTGCCGTCTCAACGTATGCATTAACTAGCGTCATTCATGAATACTTTTAGTGGAGATTTCTTAAGCCAAATAACACGCCTTGAATGTATTCCGAGGGGCAAGCTCTAGAATACGCGTGACCACAGTGCAAGTCGAAGGAAATTTCTTTGACGAAAAATCCTTCGGCCAGAACGGGAATCGAACCCGAACACCCGGCATGATAATGTGAGACGCTAACCACTCAGCCACGGGTGCAACATGATTTTATATTATAATAATCAATTTTAGCGGTAATATCATAGTAGTTCAACCGAGGTCAGGACTACGGGTTTCAAGTAATCAAATAAAACAAAGTCAAAATTTCCATCCAATTTTTTTTAATTCCAATATGAACGTAATATGTCTCAGAATCCATTCATGTACATTCATGGTCGCGGATTGCGAAATATTTTCTCGTTTTACAGCAATCTTAACAGTTGATAATCAATATCTGGTGAGTAAAGCGGGTGGAGTTTTAGAAGCGCTCTCGAAGCGTTCTAGATCGTTGATTCTAATACGTTCAGCTGCGAGCAGTACTTGTTGGAATTCATCGAGACTAGTCGCATGGTAGAAGCTCATAATGTAGATTTTCTTCCAGTCCTACCAGACCCATAGAACCTGCTTCGGGGTTATATTCATTTGCCCAATATTTGTTTAACTCAACCTTATTGTGAATGATTTGCTCTTCACAATCTATATATATAAAAATGGAGTGATGTCTGTCTGTCTGTCTGATTTTTATAGACTCGGAAACTACTGAACCGATCGACATGAAAATTGGTATGTAGGGGTTTTTGGGGCCGGGGAAGGTTTTCGTGATATTTTGAGACCCCTCCCCCCTCTCTAAGGGGGGGCTGCCATACAAATGAAACACAAATTTCTGCATTACTCGGAAATTAACCAAGCAAACGAAACCAAAGTTGGCATGTGAAAGTTTTAGGGTGCAATAAATGTTTCTGTGATGGTTAGACAGTCCTTCCCCCACTCAAAGGGGGGGCTGCCATACAAATGAAACACAAATTTCTGCATTACTCGAGAATTAATCAACCAAATGAAACCAAATTTGGCATGTGGAGGTTTTAGGATGCAATAAATGTTTCTATGGTGATAAGATACTCCTTCCCCCTCTCTTAGAGGGGGCTGCCATACAAATGAAACACAATTTTTTGCATTACTCGGAAATTAATCAATCAAACGAAACCAAAGTTGGCATGTGAAAGTTTTAGGGTGCAATAAATGTTTCTATGATGGTTAGACAGTCCTTCCCCCACTCAAAGGGGGGGCTGCCATACAAATGAAACACAAATTTCTGCATTACTCGAGAATTAATCAAGCAAATGAAACCAAATTTGGTATGTGGAGGTTTTAGGATGCAATAAATGTTTCTATGGTGTTAAGATACTCCTTCCCCCTCTCTTAGAGGGGGCTACCGTACAAATGAAACACAAATTTTTGCATTACCCGAGAATGAATCAAGCAAATTAAACCAAATTAGGCATATGAAAACTTTAGGGTGCAATGAATGTTTCTATGGTGGTTAGATACCCCTCCCCCTCTCTTAGGGGTGGCTGCCATACAAATAAAACACAAATTTCTGCATTACTCGAGAATTAATCAAGTAAATGGGCGGGACGAAGTTTGCCGGGTTAGCTAGTTTGCTATAAATATGTATTTTTGTGCTCCCGTGGCCGAGTGGTTAGCGTTACATATTCACACCTATTCTGTATTCCGATCGATTCGAAATATTTCGAACGACTTGATAGACTTTCATGCTGTATTCCGTTCGAGTTGTTTTTGCATTTCGTTCGATCTGCTTCTCTTCGAAAAATAAATGGGCAAAACATTCGAGATAGAGAAAACGAAATTATAACTCGAACGAAATAATTGTTTCGAACAAAATGCAAATCCGTCGGAATGCAGAATCGGGGTGATTATCATGCTGGAGGTTCGAGTTCGACTTGCACCGAGGTCACGCGTATTCCAGAGCTTTACACTCCTGAATACACTCAAGGCGTGTTCTTCGGCATAGAAATCTCAAATAAGTACTACTAATAAAAATGACGCTGATAATACCTACGTTGAGAAGCCTAAAGTTCCACTGGGAACGTTAGTGCCATCCAAGTCAAGTCATACATTTTCGTTGCGTTTATGAAACGAATCGTGGATTGAGATGCGTTCTTCCAAATGTTTTTCGATAAAATAAACCATTATTCCTGAATCCGGTCGGACACATATTGCATTCATTCATCTGATAGCGTCAAATTCAATCGTGTTGTGCAAATGTTGCAACCTTGCAAGTCACTAGAAGCGTATTACAAAAATTACCAGATATCAACAAAGAAGAACATCATTGCAAAAACCAGATTTCCACAGAAACGACCCGTTCACTCATGCAAGAAGCTGGGAGCTCTCGGAAAATAAATACGAATATGTTTTGTCATCAAGTGCAGAAGCTGAATCGAAACCTGCACATAAGTCGTGATTTTTCATACTACGAAAATCACAAAATTCTTTGTGTCTTTATCCTGACGGAATACATGGTCCTCTATTACCGATTGGAATAAATTGATCGATGCCAGTTCATGCGCGTTTCTTTCAGAATATACATCTCCAGCCATATGAAAAAATATGGATGTCTGACCGGGCAGCACTCTCAGGCAACTCAATCTATTTATTTTTCAGTACAGAGTATAACCCCTACCACCTCTAAAGTTGTCCACGTGGTATGTGGACAGCCCTTTAGTTTACAGAAAACAATTTGCAAGTTTTTGCTGATTAAAGTAATATTTAAGGACCAGTGGCGTCGACGCAGGGGGGCGGATCGCCCACTGGTACAAAATTTTGGGGGTGCAGTATGAATCGAATTTATATGAAGAAGTTGGATAAATATGATTGATTACTTTTCTGGTGGGGGGCGTGCCGCCTCGGGTGTGAAAGCTTCACTCGACGCCACTGTGAATTTTGTCGTCTTCTAATCTAGATCGGATCTCATTAACAAAGTTTCCAGAAGAGGAAAACGCCAGAGTCCAATTATGTTGGGCCTCTGATGCCCTCTGTACGAAAACTCTCATCGTCAAATTTGATCAAGTCAGGAACAATTTTAAATGCCTGTTTGATTAATGCAATCCGTGGTGTTTGATAGAAGACGTCAAAGTCATCATTAATTGTGTCACGACCACGAGCAGAATGATTATTCATAAATGGTAACAAATCTGCATACACGAGACAACTTTCTGCAATCCTTACAATCAGGGCTTCAAGCAGCTGCTTCGAAATTTCTGATGCTCCGATAGCATAAATTTCAATCTGACGTCAGATTCACAAAGGGTGCATTTCTTCCGCGAAAACAGTTCAACAGCGACCATAACTGGTTCGAGGTCATCAACCAATTGCTTTATCGCTGTCAGTTCTTCATCGCTGAAGCTTATCTTGTGTTTTGCTTCAGATCGAGCAGCGATTTTTGAACTGAAGTTCGGAGGTCGTAGAATCGACGCAACACTGCCAGTTGTGTTTTTTTCGGTCTTATTTGATTCTCGAGTAATATTTCAAAGCGACACAAGAGTAAATGTTATTTATGGTGTAGAAATAAAAATTACCGAAATTACCGGTTATTGATTGTAAAATTACCGGTAATTCGGTAACGGAAAATGACCCGATATTACCGATAAAACTGGTTAACAACCCCTACGTGTTATATCTGTTCCGAAGCGAACCGCTTGAATTTGCCAGTAATGATCACAACACAACCACCAGGCGTAAGAAATGGTTACCCAATGTGTGGGCCACAAATTTGGAAGTATTCAGAACACAGATCATTGAAGTTTTGAGGCTCTATGGAGTGTTGTTGAGGACCATTTTAACACGTTGTCTGCCAAGTCAGACACTGGTGACAGACATTGAGTTTTCGCTCAGGCTACATCAGTCATCGGTGACTGACAGTATAACATATGGTAATAAAGGTACCTTTTACATTGGTAGACATTCGTTTAGCCGTGCCCTATTTTTCCTCAATGTTTTTAAAAATAAGTCAATTCTTCGTACAGTTTTGCTCATAAAAGACGATTATTGTTTATTTTCATCGAATTCATTCTAAAAAAAAGTATAAATTCACTTTTTTGTTTTCTAAGTAATTCAAATATGTGGAATCAGGGTGGACATTCGTTTAGCCGCATCCTAAAATTTCAATAAAAGAAAATTTATGCGGCAAATTTCGAGTCCAATCGGTAGCTAATATTTAGTATGTCCACCTCCATTTCGGATCACTTTGAAAACTCGATTTGGCATCGAGTCAGACTTAAAAGCTGTGTTGCCATATTGATTATAGCCCAACACTCCTGAATTACTGCCTTGAGACTGGAAATGTTGTCAAATTGTCATCCGTTTGCAGTGTTTGCCAAATGATCCACTCATTGAAAAAATCGCTTTCGTTCGTTAAAATATGATCTTTCAGGAAACATTTCCCCCAGCGGTATTCTATTATTGTTATGTGCTGCAAATCACGACACAAAAGAGAACGAGACAACTCTGTATCGGCTCGCACTTCATTGCACACCAGCATGCAAGCAAAGCTATCATATACGCTTTCAGTGCAGAAAGCTTATTTGTTTCTTTGCCTCTAACATATGCATACCGACCTCTCCATGCATCATGAAACAGCAGGATCATACGGACAACGCAAAGCGAAAGATTCATATTCAGCTAATGTAGCAGATCCTGATTTTTAAGTCTCAGAGAGTGCAAACTATATGATTATTTAGCTCGATAGAGGCTAAGGGAAGGGTAGTCAGATTATATTTTCCATTTTTAACGCCGCTATCCCTTGAAATGTGTATATTCATATAGACCGCATAGTTTTACTAGCAACACCGCTCCAGTGAGAAGCAAAAACTCTCGCGTTTTATCTCTTTTCGCATTCGCTGCTCTCCGCAAATGGTGACGTAATGATGACGTAATTTTTCTTGTATCATTTATTGCTTTACACTTGTCTGTGCAGTGGGTTTCGCTATAGTAAAATGAGACGATATATGCGGTTCAAACTTGTATGCAGGCTTCGAAAATAGTGTGCCATGTTTGATACAACTCGAATATGCAAACAACAGTCTTCGTTCCTCTCTTAGTTTAATCACTAAATGCTACAAAAGTGATTGCTGACATTCATACAAGTATCTGAATGATCCTCTCATATTTGGTTATATGTTCGTGAGAGTTTACTTGCATGACACATTGTGTATCATTTGATTTTGATCGAAATCCAAACACTGTCCGTTTGCATAGACCATCTCGGCCAAGATTCTCCATAGGTTCTCTATGGGATATGAATCGACTACCAGCAGGTCATTCAAGAAGCGGAATGTCCTTCTCGGCAAACCATGCCTTCGATTGCTTGGAAACGTGGATCTATGCATAATCCTGCTGAAAAAACGACATCCTCGGTAGCGTTATTCTCAATATAGCCAATCAAAACGTCCTCCAGTAATTGAAGATACTTTTCGGAGTTCATTCGGGTGAAAATGAAACAAATGAGGAGCTTGCTGTGATAGGAAACGGCTCCCCACACTGTCAAACTTCCTCCCCAAAAGTTTCGCTTCGATCTCACGACATGCCGTTGACTTAAATTGTACCAATAGCAACTGTAACAGTCCGGACCATCCAAATTGAACTTTTTTCGCCGAAAAATACAACATTTCTCCATTCTAGTTTCCATTCCATGTATTGCCGGGCTAAAATGAGATGGTTCTGCTTATGGGTGGCGGTCAGTTTCGGCTTCCCTTGAGGTTTCTTCCACATGATGTTTGGTGACTCATTCAAGATGCGCGCAATATGCCTCTTCGTTACTGGAACAACCGATTCTGTCTTAATGTATGAGCAGGACATCGTTTCCTGGTTGCTTCGTGTCTTATTCGACCTTTAAGACGCAAAGTATCTTTGGTGTCCCCATTTGTTGGTCGTTATATCCCATATATCTGGCACTATTTAAAGAAATTCCGTACCACTTTCTCAGATAGACCAATTTTTGTTACGATCGAGCGATTAGAAAACTTTTGTTCACTGAATATCTTTATTATTTTCCGCCCCTCTTCCATCAATAGAATACCTTTCGCAACTCCTTTAAATTCTACGTAAATCAGTAATCTGACCAACTTCTCACGTTGAACATCTAATATTTATCTTGTAAATTAGTGGAGGCGATCTGGCGTAGTGGTAACATCCATGCCTCTCACGCTAAAGGTCACCAGTTCAATTCTCACTCCCGACATTCTTCCAAAAAATGGAAGTAAAAGTGACGAACCAGCCAAATGAGTTGAAAATCACTATAATACAGATTAAAAAAAAAAATCTTGTAAATTGAACATTCCCAAGTATTTTTTTTTCAAAAAACACAGATAAAGGCTTGGTGATTATGCGGAAACTCGATTTTTATGCTGCGGCTAAACGTAACGTCTCGGGAAAAAACGACGTTTGAATGTTTATATCCACCGATGCCGCCTTGTGTATGTGTGATTGTGGCGCACGTCCTTTCAATAAAAGTGACTTAAATATACTATCACTACAGCAAAGAAGTATCCCGATAAAAAGAACATTCCTAGTTGTTTTGTAAGTGTTTCAAGTTTTTTTTCAAGTGCGGCTAAACGAATGTCTATCACTGTATAAGCATTCCCTTTCGAACAAAAATACCTTCCCCTACGATAAAAAACGATGACCCTAATACAGCGGTACTCAAACAAGGGTTAGTCACGGTGTCGCGGGCCGCCAAAAATAAATAAAGAAGGGTGATGTCGAAGACACGACCGCATTGTTAACATAGAACTACAAAATTATTGCCGGTGAGAACAAAGATTAAAGAAATTTAATAATAAAACGGTTTGATACAAATATTTGATAGCAATGACAAGCGCTGATAAATGAATGCTTCCACTGAGTGATTAGCGCGAACGTTTCGCGAGTAGAATGTCAAATTAATTTTAGGCATTACAATGAACTGTTGATTGCTTGCTGTCTTGAGCACTGAAAATGAAATACTAATCATCCCGAATATATATGAGGTATTTCAATATCTCTTAGCAAAATTACCACCCTTATTCTTGTTTTCGTACGAACCGGTTCGAACAATACCTTTTTTGAACGTAAACATCAGATGCAAAATTTCATTCATTGCAAAATTTTATCGAAGCAACAATACAGTGATCGTTCGTTAATTTGCCGGAAAATCAATTCAATTATCGAATTTTACTCGCTAACTGGACTGAAAAACACCAAAATCAATACTTCAAATAGAAGGTGACGTCTATTATTGATACATAACTGCTTTGCCGTCCAGTTAACGCACGCCCTGTTAAAGATGAATCCAGTTGAAGATAGTCCAGTTCGCGAATGACTGTTGTATATGACGGAATGACGAACATCTTAAGCGAGTGTCTTGAGGGTTGCGGCAACATGGACCATTGTACACCCAGTTTCTTTTACCCGGGGGGATACGTACCTCTTAAAAACCGCGTTAATTGGAAAATCCGCGTAAAAAACCGCTGTTGCTAGAAGATTCTCTTGTGATTTTTACACTCTACTGCCGATGCACGTGCATTACCACTGTCGGACCGTCCAGAGCTAAGTAGACAGGGTAAGACATTCACGAATCGCTGCCCGTAAAATCCCCGTCCCGATGTACCGCACGGTGAGCTCCCCGTTACACCTAAAATCCAGCTAAAAATCATGATAAGGTGCGACACTAAATTCCTTCATAAGCGCTAGGTTCCGTTACAAGCACTTACCGCTGGACGAATGAACTTGACAAATTCAGTTTATTGGCGACATCCCGGACCGAACTTCTCGGATCACGTCTAAACTGCTTAACTACGCGCTTGTGATCTTTTTCACTGACGGAGCATCCATTTTTGCCGTTCTTCACCTTCCGGTCGATGGTTAGGTTCTCGAAGTATCGTTTTAGTACTCTGCTGACCGTGGATTAGACGATTCCCAGCATCTTACCGATGTCCCGATGTGACAACTCCGGATTCTCGAAATGAGTGCACAGGATTAATTCACGACGCTCTTTTTCGTTCGACGACATTTTTCCAAATTTACGAAAAATTGACAGTGAAGCATGGCCAACGTGATCTATACACTCTTATCTGATTTTAAAGCGATAGCTGAAGATATAATTCCTAAAAATTAAATTTCTACAGCGTTTTTTCCGTGATGCAATTTGATGTGACACACCCTTTATTATACCTTGCTGATACAAATTCGGCCACGGGAATACGATAGGAAAATGTATATTCCTCCAACGTTTATGATTTTAAATCATTGATGGGTTTTTAGAGAATTTCCGATTCGATTGGAACCATCAAATTTCGTTCAGAGCTGTGACTTGTTTTCTGATTTGGTATCATTACCGGAAGACTCACTCTTATGTCAAAAATAGGTAATGATTTCATATTTATATTTTCATATCCATATTTTCATTTTTATTCACTAATGTCAACAGAATTAGCCCTAATGATCGGATTAAATATATTTAATAGATTTAATAGATAAAAATACAATACAGCAACATTTGTTTAACCGTCATGGTGTTTTGTCGAAATTCATCGAATATGCTAAACCATCTACGGTTGAAGCATAAAAATGGTTCCATGGTGGTAGAGGAGACTGGGAAGAAGTCAGCGTCTGCAGGAGTAAAAGGCGAAATTGAAGAAGGTGGTTTAGTCGTTACGCAACATAATTCCATTTTTATTCCTAAACGAGCTGACCCGGCGAACTCCGTCCCTCCTTTCACTTACAAATAATATGTTTCTCCGTTGTATGAAATACATGTATGACACAGAAAATATAACAAAACTAGCTGACCCGGCAAACGTTGGTCTGCGATATACATTATTTCTATTGAATATTTTGGGTGTTAAATGGAACATATATTATGTATTGTGAACGTGTTTGAACGTTTCAACGATCTAGAAAATTAATCGATTCAATGTATTTCGTTAATGTAATTGATATGTATATGCTATATGTGGCAACTTACGATGTCGTTTGAATACATAGAAGACACAGTCCTGGCCCTAACTTAACTTTTTTGACGTAGAACTACGTCTTTCAGGAAGGGTGCCAAATCAGAAAACAGGTCACGTTTTTGTGAAATAAAATTAACGTTAATAACTATTTTCACAGCCAACAAATTCTGATACTTTGCACATATTACATATTTTCTCGAAACCCCATAAATATAGGTATCAAATGAAAGTAGTAGATCACAGTTATTTATGAAAAATGTAAATCCGTTTATCCGTATATCCGTTAAACGTTTGGGATATAAAACGGGGAGAAAACTGTGTTGTTATCGAATACAGGTCGGACGCAATATCACTTTCAACGTTAATTTTCGAATCCAATACAAAATCGAATCACAAAAAAGCTATTTTTCTATTGATGTTTGACATTCATACATTAATGAAAAAATTGTTTCCTTGAGATTCGATTATGTATAGGATTTGAAAATAATTGTTGAAAAAAAATGGTCGACTATATATAATCGAGTTCGACCTGTACTGCTATATTCTCCCGACTGATAATTCGACATGATTAACATTATATGGATCAAGTGAAATCAGTTCTAGTGATCTAGCAATCTACAAATCTTGAGTCAGACGAATTAGTATCCTAACAAATACTGCTAGATACTCGCTTCAAGCAGCAAGGTTTTGGGGCTAACAGAAAGTACAACTATGCACACCAGTCGTTGATAAGGATGCTAAAAATGACATCCATAGAATACACACCTACGAAACTACCACAAATCGTTGGTGATGAAGCGCTGTCATCTGTATGGGAGGAGTTTGATGCATTGGTTGGCAATTTTCGATCCTAACATGATCTAAAAGCTGCTGCAACATCCATTGTAGGTAAACATTTAGCGGAACCACATTTGTTGAGACGAAGCGACCCTTCGTTTCGGTGGAATGGAAGGAAATCTCTCTCTCCGCGGCTCTATCACTTTTTTTTTGAAAATATTATGTATTCCGGCAAGTTTGCAGTGAAAGATGTAGTAGACTTTCATCAGATAACATTGAAAAGACAATGTTTATAAATAAAAAAAAAAATAAAGAAGATCATTGTGATGGAAATATATCAGAGAAAACCTTCAGTAACGTAATATTTTTACTTTTCTCTGCACTGATTATTGTTTTAAAAATTATTTTTGACGTTTTCCATTCTTTACATATCCGAATAAACTAGTTCTTGAAAAGAGCCGTCGAGCCGCTCAAGTGAGCCGGCTCTTTTCATTGAGCGCACGATTCTGAGCCGCTCACTGAAATGAACCGTTTTGCCCATCTCTAGTTCGACGTAACGTTTGAGTACGGTATTTACAGTCGATTTTGGAAAATTGAGGAATTTTGCAATCTTTCCTCCCGACCACGTCGGGTTTTCAATGCGATTGTGTGCTTTTTTTCGCCTTTCGCGTTCCATCGCCGATAACTTTTGGATGTATATCGACGAATTCTGTACTACTGAATAAACAAACTACCCGGATCAAAATGCTGTCAATAGTTTCTCGATGTGACAACTGGGGGTGCTGAAGTGAATAAAAATAAGCGACCAAATTCTAACTGAAACACACCTTATTTCTTAAGCTGCATTATAAGAACTTCTAAATAATATCTGTGTTATTGAAAGGTAATTTTTGAGCAATTTTTGTACTGGAACGGAAGAGCTTGCTGGTCTGGTTTACACTAAAGTGAAAATGACACAGACCGCACATCGTGCGAACACAGTTTCAGCAATCGTAAATTGATTGAAAATTATCTGCGTTCTAAAATGAACCAATACCGACTCAATGACTTGGCAATTTTTTCGATCGAAAGTGAATCGTTAGCAGAACTTGTTTTAAATGCAATTAAGGATCATTTTGCTTCAGTTGCTTCAGTTAACGCACGCAAGGCAAAGTTTTGACTAGAGTATAAGCGAAGCTGGGAATGATTTTTCCTAACCTTCTTTATACGGATAAACTGCTCAAAGTGAACTTTGATATAAGTGAATAGCTTTCTCAAAATATCAGAAACTCAAAGTTAGTGAAAAAATCGAATAAAGTGGTATTTTTTTGGGGCGCCATTTTCATAGTTTGCCAGGAGCGCTGTCTACTACGTCGCTGCATAAGAGCAAACAGGCCATTTTGTTAGGTTACAAAAATTTCTGAAAAAAATTATCAAAAATATTTAGCCCTTTTCAAATGTTAGTCTAGATAAATTTTCGGAAAACTGAGTATACCATGTTGCTTTATTAGTTAAGGTCTTCACGCCCAAAGTCACTTCCGTCGAAAAACAAACAATGAGCCTAATGAGACTATGAGGATACTGATTGTCAGCTATCGAAACAAAAACCATGTTCAAAACGAAACGATAAAATGTCATCTCCGTTGTCCATCGCTCTCGCATCTAATCCCTGCTCGGGTAGATAATGTTCCGAGGAGAGCCCTTGACATAAGAGCAAACAGGCCATTTTGTTAGGTTTTTCCCGTCCCGTCCTATCGCATGTGCTGTAGGAAAGAACATAATACATTGCCCAATTGATGTACACAGAAGAAAAATCGAAAACCTTAATGCAATCGTAACGTAAACATAATTGATAATACGGGAGACGGCAATACTTGCACACGAAGGCACACATACGCACAGGTGGGTGCACACAGCGAAGGAGGAAGAAACGGGAGTGAAACAGGTATGATCGGTTTATATGCCCGAGATGCGGGGATACTTACCGGACACTAGCAGTTCGCCCTCCTGGCTGAATTCGATCGCATTGACACAGCCGTAATGCGACACCAGATCTCTTTTGTACAGATTCCGGGCAATTCGCAACCGGTCGTGGAACAGATTGTTACGGAAATTGTAAACATTGTCGCCGAGCTGTCGGCCCACTAAGTGGCCGAGCACATTCACCCCTTCCGGACGCTGACGAACCATCGTTGCTCAATGCATTCACCACCCACACCCACTTGCACTGCAAATAGCCTGAACAGTTTTCTAGTATTTTTCAAGTTCAACAATCTTCGTCGTCTCTCCCCGGGATCGGCTAATACGTAGCAGGAATTCGCTGCATTTTTAACTGCGATTAGTTTCTGAATGTTTCTCCGAAGTTTGACCAGATTCAATAACCAATCTAGTTAATGTGGAGGATTTACGAATAATAATCACTTCCAGAAAACTCAGTCTCCTCTCTACTTTGCTTCCCTTCTTGGTTGTGGCACACACCTTCTCCTTTTCTGTTTTTCTCTTTCCTTTGGGTCACACTGTCCAAAACGCACTCGTTTATTTGCTGACGATTTCCATAAATATCCACTGCCTACATCGATCCCCCTTCCAACACTAGAGAAATGTCCACTTGACTCTTGCACTGACCACTGTCTACTATGATTCCATTCCCGGTCCCGATCGAAAATACTCCCGATGATCACTGGGACACAGCGTCCATATTCTTTTCAGACCCCCAGCTCCGATCAGAAGAACAATTTAATTTTCATGCACGCAGAAATTAAAACGAAAAGAGATTTGACATTTCACTGCGGAACCATTGTCACTTTTCTTCGCTGAAACATTTTCCTTCGCTCATACTTTTCTGCCACTGCTACTGCTGCTGCTGCTGCTGCTGATTGTTGTTCTACCGTTGACTGAAACGCCTGCTGCGATGCGAGGTGCCTGAATGGAATGGTGGTGTACCGCAATCATAGTACTGAAACAAAACACAACAGGGGAAAAAAGTGTGTAGGTGTGTGTATAGTGTATAAATATGGAATTTAACACAGTCGTCCAGTGGTCGACAGAAGGGATGTATCAGTGATTTGTTGCATTGTGAGCGCGTCCGTGTGCGACGGGAGAAGCCGGCACTCGAGTTTAGAGTGGTTTAGAACAAACAAAAAAAAAAAGGAACGAATAAATCCGAAGAACACGAATTATGAACATAAACAATGATGAATAAAAATACTGAATCGTATATTTTGAGAATCGAAGCTGGATTCACCAAAATACATAAAGTAATAGAGAAACAATAGACAAAATAGAAAATTATTTTGCAAGATTAAATGGACGGAAATGGTTTTCGTCTGTGTATGTTCAATCAGTGCTTCAACTATGAGAATGTAACTAATCTTTATTAAATTTTTACTTTTTTGATACTTCTGTCTCTTAAATTGGTACCTCTTTTTATGTGCAATTCAGATTCTTAAATTATTAATTGTTACATTGATGTAACTTTGAGTGCAACAATTTAAATGCTCGAGGGTCTTCGCAGCCTAACTAGTTGTGTGTCGGCTTCTAACGTATACATTAAAAAATGGACAAATTTCGATGACGATGAAAAAAAATACTACAAAATATTATTCAACGAACCATTTTTTCCATAACTGAGCCTGTAAAAATAAACGAATTAATAAAAAAAACATTTTTTTCTTAAATCCTACGTTTATTGGGCCTTCTACAAAAATGCATCGACGCCCTTATCAGCTAATTTGCACTTTGTTCGTTATGGCAATTTTTCCCTAGAGCGCAAAGAAGTTGGACCTCGTAAGGCACTTTGTGTTCGCCGGAAATTGTCCGACGCGGCATTTGGAACATCCTCTTTCTTCAGAAGCATGGCGAGAGCGGCAAAAGGAAGCCTGGCTCTGATGGTCCGACAGTGCAGTGCAACCGTAAAGTGCAGCAGAAGCAGAGGAGGGAAACTGAGAGCAAGGTAGACCCATCGTCCCTCGGCTTGGGCCGGGACGTCGGAACGACCAACCAAACTATGAACCGATGAACTAAAATGGACATTTTAATGCGAAAGCGTCAGTCTGGGCCGACCATGCCTGAGCAGCAACCAATCATCCAGAAAAAGTGGCCGACAACAAATCACTGGAGGAGATAGACCGACTGAATAAAGACGTTGTACCGAAGTCCGCCAACCCTCCCAAAGTACCCCGGCGGCGAACGATAGAAAATTGCTGGGCGAATCACAAACGGAGGGTCTATTCCAATAATTTTGAGGTCAAACAGAGAAGCAGTTGGTCGCCAAGGTCATGAAAGATTTGAAGAACATGCTGACAAATATCTTCTCATCGATCATGGCAAAGGTTCCGGCCAACTACCGTAAGGCTGCTCGGCAGTAAGCAGTTGTGTCTACTGGAAGGTGCGGGGTGCGGACCGCCCCCGGGTACACGATTTTAGGGGTGCAAAAATACCCCTTCATTAACGAATAGCGAAGAAAGAGGGGATGCAACCCGACATTTCCGCCCTGGGTGCGAAAGCTCCACTCAACGCCACTGGCTGTGAGTCTAATATTTGTTTTCGAAGACCTAATAAATGTAGTATTTAAGCAAAATTCGGTCCATTGAATCATCTAATGTAATTTTTTTTCATGGCCATCTGAAATTTCTTCTTTTCTTGAATGCATACGTCGTGTGCTCAAAACTCGGGGCCTTTAATCGACCATCTTTGTATCCAGCCCCTATCTATTCACACACGCTCCACTGCTTGCAGTAAGAAATATCGGTAATCTGTGGTATTAACAACACAATAATGGAAGCCTCATATCAACTGCCTCGCTTCGTACGGAATAGTGGTACAATAGGAATACTCTTTCTCCGAAAAGGCGACATTGTGTAATTTACCACATGTTATCGATAAGATAAAAATGTACACTAATAAATTTGGCTCTGTTACAGCTGAAGTGCTATTGAGCCTGAATAAAGTAAAACAGATGGGGTAAACAGAACAAATGCTGCTAAATACTATTCGTGAATTTACAGAAGGTTACTCATTTGTCAATGAATTCCCATGTAAAATGCCTCTCACGACAAAAACAGAGTTATCGTACCGGAAAGTGTTGAGAAAATGCATTTTTGTGAGCGTGAACCACTTGGTCGGTGTTAAGTCAGAGGGGACTGTGCGATACCCAATAAAACTACGACAGATTTGTTCTTCTAAACATTAATCACCACAGGCGTACGCGTAGCTGTGTTATTCCTTCATTGCGTTATCCGCGGTGAGCTTGCCCGACTATTTCGCGGATAATCGGGGTCCTACTGTACATATCATGCAGTGGCAATTTCTAAGTAAACTCAATAATTACACAAACCTGTAATTTTATAATTGCTCGAAATCATTACCCTTTCATACTGTTTATGTTAGATGGCAAGGTTGATCGATGTATCTGCTGCAACATCCTCCCTTGGATGCGCTCTATTGGCCACATTAGTCACACTAATTCCGACATCGATCATTGCCAGCTTCGTTACTGGCCGACGAAGAACTCCTTCCGACGTCACAACGCTAGCTTGACGATTATGACTATCTCGAGCCTTGATCGTCTCGATACCAATGCCGCCTATCCAGGCGAATTCCGTCGAGCCACGTATTCTGATTCCTAATTACCGGAAGATGCTCCCCAAACCATCATTGCCAGAACCAATCGAATTGACTCTGTATCCTGAGCCTGGAATTTCATGAAATAATTTCGATACTTGCATGGATCGCTTTTTCTACTCGGTATATCTCTATGCAGGGTTGCCAATAATATTTTTCAAAAAACTGGAAGATTGCTCTTAAAAAAAACTGGAAGAAAACTGGATCCCGTGAAATCATTTTACTTTAAGAAGTTCGGCTTTGATTTATCTAAAATCTTTTTTATACTCATTCGAATGTCCGACAAATAGTATTCCATTCAAAGCGTATAGTAGATCGTAATATAGCGAAATAAACCATGAATTAACCATTCGAGTAGATCAAAATAACGTTTTCCACCACTCGAACATTACTGTGAAACAACATTTGAGGATCTTTTCCTCTAAAACCTCTAAAAAATATGGTTTTATTTGGATAAAACTTAAAAAATCTTGAATTTTTTTGCTCGACAATGTGATTAATTAACGTACACGGTTTCTGGTTCAAAGACATTGTAGTACGTTGCTGCTTGGTAAGGCACCCCACGCACTGTGCGCTAACCGTATTGATTTTCGAATGTGTAAGCAGAAGAAAAATATGCATAACTTTGGATCGATCGAACGAAAAATGTCAAAAAAAAAAACAAAATTGGCCAAGGAATAGAAGGAGAATGTTTATGCAATGTTTCCGCTATGCGCGCTATGTTCTTCTTCTTCATTCATTCTATAGTCTTTGAGCTTAAGAGTTAATGCGCATACAGCTTTGATAAAGATTGTTTGAAGTGAGTGCGATCGTTATCATTTCCAGCAGAAGACGACTTTTGACGTAGGACTTCGTCTTCGACTTTCCGCTATGCGCGCTATGTTCTTCTTCTTCGTTCATTCTATAGTCTTTGAGCTTAAGAGTTAATGCGCATACAGCTTTGATAAAGATTGTTTCAAGCGAGTGCGATCGTTATCATTTCCAGCAGCTAACTACAAACAAAGGGGTCTTCGTAGCCTAATTGGTTGCGTGTCCGCTACTAAACAAAGCAACTCTTCCGACCCGGGTACGAAAGTTTCTCTTGATATTAATGAGTGGCAGCTTGCCAAATCTGACCATAACTTCACCAGACCTTTGTGAGCCTTAATAAACAAAAGGAAACGTATCTACAGACACTTTTCCTTATACATTTTCGAGTTCATTGTCTTCGTGACGAGAACCTTGGCTTACTGTCCACAGCTGTAAGTCTCTTGCCAAATCAAAAACTTTCCGGCAAATGTATCAGTGAAAACGAACATAAATTTGCTAAGGATAGCTACAATGGTAGTAGCCTTATGAAGTTTTCAGGTCTGGGAGCTGTTCGAAATCCATCTTCACGTACGTTTCGTCATTCATCAGCATGCATCCTTCATGCTACGTCAAAACCTTGTTGTACAGCTTTCGAGCGCGTCTTTTGACCACCAGATTTTGCTTCAGCATACTGTTTGGTTGCTTGCATACATGGACATTACGATAACCTTTTTTTCGATAGCCTATTTTCGCTTTTCGTTAGTACAACATTATTCACTGGGACTGACAGTTACTAAATATGAAAATATAAAAACCTATAAAAACTAGTTTATTTTCGGATGTTTTACGATATGTATCTTTCAAGTCGATTTTCTGACTTTTATTTTCATACAATAAATAACTTCGGGAACGGGGACCGACGCCGACATTGCCGGTAATGGACTGGGCACCTCAATCTTCGGATCTCGATCAGAGCGAAAACTTGTGGATAGTCGTGAATGTACTCGCAATTCTTGAGCATCGATCTCCCAAAATTTTATTCACAACCTAATCTTGTCGACTTAGTGAAGACACAAGGTAGTAATCAAAAATGAGGGATTTGATGAAATGATTCTATCTGAGTTTGTGAAGAAATAAATTTGTTGAAAGCTGTCAAAATTCTCCGAATCAAAACGAATTCCAACTTTATCTTCAATCGACACACCGTTCTCGCAATCGGCTTTGAAACATTTACATTAACCTTCCGAGACGGTGTTTCAATGTGTAGGGGCGCTCGACCACCCCCCCCCACCCCCCTCCAGGCATTCGACGGAGAGGTTCAATGAAAACACCTACGTATACAATTTTTATTCGATATTTTATCTGACTTTGACTATGTATGATTAGAAATGCTTCTTGATAATGATTGATCACAGCTAATGTCGTCTATATCGACATATTTTTGTTATGAGAATATCTAATATCTAAGAATATCTAATGAACCGCACAGAACAAGGACGACAAATACGCCATAGAAGTACCTAAAGAAATTGTAATGTCGATGTAGCCCAGCGATAATGTAGCATAATATTTATTGATCGCTTATAATATTTATTGATTACTTACCTTTCTTCCGCACAATATAATAAACTAATATATAATTTCGTACAATAAACTATTCATCGCTATTGGTGCGCAATCTTCACTACCTTGCTCGAGAAAAGTTCAAAAATCATTTAGTAGCTTGAGAAAAATGTAGTAACCGAAGATGACAGGATGATATATAAGCACATAATCGTATAGCGAAACACTACGAAACTCCAGTAAAGCAAGTATTGGTGAGAGAAGGCTCAGTTTATGCGCTGAATGAGCGAGTTTGAAAATTGCACGCAAGATTTCCTGCAACCGAAGGTACAGCATTTTTTTTTTATTCTTTATTATAGAGACTTTCAGCCGTAGGCTGGTTCATCTCTTACGAAGGTACAGCATAAGTAAATAAACAAATCGCGAAGGCAGCATATTCATCCGCCACTTACCAGTTTTTGAGCAGAAGAACACCACTACCACTATCGGTTGACAAAAGCTTCGATTAGCGTCCTTTCCACTAGCATAGATTGACTTGCGAACCACTGGTAAACACAACACTATCGAATTGTGTTGAGGATGTGGGGAGCGTGCGGGGGAGGGGGGTCGATTTGACAGTTCCTTCGCCGATCACACATACACTCACCAACCTCCGGGGTGGCGCATGCTCACTCATACCGGTCTCAGCTGTAGCTTGTAAACGCAACACTAGCAAGCGCAGCGATCAGCTGTTTCGCTACGCATACATCGACCCGCACGGTTCTTGTTTGTTTACATTTGTCGATCGGGGCCAAAGTCAAAAGTGATGAAGGTGCATTCGTTCGAATTGGGGTGTATGTATTTTACGAAAAGGAGCATCGCATCCAGCTGTATGACACCCGCCATGTTTTTGGTGCCAACATCTCAAACGTCAGTATTAGTAGTAAGTAGTAAGTAAGTTAGTAAGTTAGTAGTAAGTATTTATTTTCTTCAAAACAGCGATCCGTGTTGGCGGCATTGTGCTTCGTTTACTAGTTTAGGGGAGCGTCAACGAATAGCTGTTTTTCAGTCGGAATGAACGTTTTCGAAATTAAAATTATGAATGAAAATTAGCTTTTCCATATCAAATTAGTATTCTATTTGAATTACTCATACGAAAATTGCTTATGAAAACAATTTTATATTATAATGAAAAAATTCAGCAACAATTTTGGAATTGTATAGCCATATGGTTGAATGAAAGTCAGAAATATGTGTTTCAAGTAATTAAATAACATGATGTGAAAATTTTCATTCAAATTTCAAAATTTAGAAACCGGCTTCGTGTCTTCTAATCTGATAGAGATTACACTAACGAGTTTGGGACACAAATTATGGCCCTAATTTGAAGTCGCCACCAGACGTCGACACCATCGCGAATTACCAATTTACCACTATCTGACATATCGTGATGTCGATGATGAACTTTTACAGCAGAGGGATAGTGAGATATGCGATGACGGTAGGTTGAGTGAGATAGCGATAATCGTGCCATACACCTGATCGCATCGCTCGAAACCCAAACAGGATTTATTTTATTGGAGCGTTAAACCTAGGCAGACATACAACTGTACTAGCGTTGTACGTGTGCAGGGTTGTACAAGTACCATCGTAGCACGACACAAATACTCTGGTTGTACATTGTACCGTATGTCAAATTGACAATCAGAAATTTGAATCTATTGCATTTTTGCATTCAATGAAAAAGGTTTTTACTAGATACAAGGAAAAGGCATCACTAGATACCCGACAACGCTAATGCGATCGTTTTCGGGACCAGACAGCTGAGCAAACCTAAGCCGTATTCCAGGCCCTGCATTCAACCTGAATCTGCAATGAGGTCTGACACAACACAGAAAAATCTCGTTATGTTCAATCTCATACTTCTCTATGTGTGTCAACGCGCGCGGGCTTAAACTATTGTTTAAAGTTACATTTGAGTGTGCGGTTAGAGAAAAATATATATTGGAAAACTAAACTGACAAATAAAATACCATTATCATCATAGTCTAAAGATAAGAAACACAAGTATCCGTAATAACTTCGTCATCTTACATGCTAACATTAATGAACATTCCAAAATCCAAACTATTTACAAATACTACGGAACATTCGAAGGTTTGTTGCTGTCTTTGCTTCATTGGTAATGTGACACACAACGAACAAGTGTTCACATCTGAATTATTAATAGAGATGGAACGAATATGCGGTAACTATGAACCAGGGAACAACAAGGACGTTCAAATTTGGAAGAAAAAATTATTGAGAAGAGAATTGACCGACAGTGAGTTGAGAAGATAGATAGTAAAGAGTCGTGAAAGCCAAAATAGGGAGTGGTAGAGTGAAGTGACAGAGATAGAGCAAGATCCCATCATTAGGACCTTAAAGCACACTACACCATCCTTGGGCTCCTGCAGAGCAACTTCGGCCACCTACCAACACGTTTCCAAGCGACGACTTCTTACTATACGGTCCAGAGCATCACGGACAGAACGCCTTCTTCCTCCCATCAGCAACGGTGAACCGCAGCGCGACGACAACGGACACGAAGGACAGCGAAGAGCCCCAACGAAAACGGTAGCGATACTAACCCATCAAATTATTGAAAATATATAAAGGTCGAATCTAACTACCCTCTCTATTTTCCTCTATCATCTGTTCAGACAACTTCTTGTGTCCGCTTTCTGCTGTTCGCTTAAAACAGTCTTCTCGAGGACCAAAGCGAGGTGAGCTAAACCGGGCAGTACGGCTAAAGCCGTAGAAAACAGGCTTGTCAATTCCAACTATTCGCAGCGCCATAGACGGGTAGTGGTTGGTAGTATGAACAAACCGGATCAAAACACTCGGTAAACATTCTTTTCATTGACTTTCTCTCGAGTTAATAACTTAGATTGGAAACTTGTTTGTTGTGTTTGATAGTTTAGACGCTAAATGAAAAACTTTTTCATTGAAATGTGTGGTGAAAATTGGTAAAATTTCTGATTGCCAGTTTGATATGCGGTACAATGTACAACCAAAGTATGTGTATCATGCTATGATGACACTTGTACAATGCTGCACACGTACAATGCTAGTACAGTTGTATGTCCATGGTATAAGCAACATATTCCCAAAGGATAGAACTTTTGAGCTGCGTGACGAAAGATTGTGAAACAAAACTGTGCATATAAAATGGAATAAAATTCCCACATGTTCGAAAATTACATCATAATAAGCGTTGTTAGTCCATTCGATGTTTGCGCTATCGAAATTAATTTTTGTTCGTAAATGGAAATTGATTTTCAGGCGAAATAACGCATTTCCATATCTTATATCTATAAATAAAAATGTAAGGCCAAATGTGTTGGTAAGCGCAAAACCCGAGGAAGGAATGGTTCAATTTGAGTCATCTATATTTCGTTGTATTCGTCTCTTTCCGTAGATTAATATAGCGGAAAGAAAAATCGGAAAATTCGGAAAACTGATCTCCCATATGTTCTACAATTAGCTAAGGGTGCTCATACACTGTTTGACCGAAGCCAAATATTTGACTCTTTTTGACAGATAAAATTTGGTCAACGTGTACTGATCAAATCTATTGTACACAAAACACGACAAGCAAATATTCAATTATTGGATGCCTAAAATATTTTTTCAGTCTGTTCTTCGAACCTGTCGGTACATTGTTAGGTTACCTTGAATATTTCAGTTGATTTTTTTCCATGTTCGGTGTTTGATATTGTTTACTACTGTTGAAAATTGAAGAGTGGCAAACAAAATAGTGTTTGTACAAATATCAAATCAAACTTTATCTGTCAAAAAATATCAAATATTTGACCTCCGGGCAAACAGTGTACGGCCACCTTAAGCGTTGTTAGTCCATTTGATGTTGGCGCTAACGAAATTGATTTTTGTTCGAAAGTGAAAAGGATTTTCGGACGGAATAACACATTCCTATATCTTCTATCTATATAAACAAAAATGGAAGGCCAAATGTGTTGGTGTGCCCTAAACCCGAGGAAGGAATGGTCCGATTTGAGCTTACATTTTCTTACAATCAAAGTGCTTGCTTTGTTCATGCTACCCAGGGATGCCAGGTGATTTTTTCAAATGTCTTCACATGATACGAGAAAATGTTTTCAAATGTCTTCTCAATCAAATCGGAGGAAACCAAAATTCGCAACTTACTTTTGAACATAGTTTGATAGTTTATTCAATGTTTATTTTAATTGGTGTTGTTACACAGTGCATTTCATCAAACTTATCTTGAACTTTATTTCAGTATATGTGAACAAAGAATATATTGCGCAAATTTAGTTCGATTTTATGAGTCTAGAAATTATAATTCGCTTGATGAACCGTTGATTGAATGAATATAGCCCCACTTCTTCCACAAAAATGGAAATGTGAAAACTCAATTTGTTTATTTCAGCTTTTAAGCTTTGGTTGTAACTCAAACCACATCCATAAATCCAATTATTGAAACGTTATATAACCGGGAAACCTTCGATTCGTTTGAAAGATCTAGGTTAAGTGTGTAACCCCGGGACAAAAGTCTCCGTTGATTATTGAGAATAAAAGTAAGCAAATGACACTGAACGAATGACACTGAGACAAAAAACCCTACTTCTATTGGCGATATTCACTCAATTAACGGTATATAATTTCTAAACTCATGAAATTTAGTTCGCAGTTTAATGAAATACACATCAAAACCTCAAGGTAAGTTTAATGAAAAACGCTATATAACAATTCCAGTTAGAATAAACATTGAATAAGCTGTCAAACTTTGTTCAAAAGTAAATTATGAGTTTTTTATTTTCCTTCAACATGATTGTGAGGACATTTCAAGACATTTTTTCGTACGATGTGAAGACGTTTGAAAAAACCACCTGGTATCCCTGGTCCATTGCGAGATGGAAAATGTAAGGTGGGAAGATTTTTAAATCTGTGACGTCACCTCGGAAGCTCCTCTAAAATCCAAGAATAATAGACATTACAATACTAATTCTAATATAAAAAAATGAAACATTTTAATTCGTTACATGTTGTTTTTTTAAATGATGATGTAATGCGAGAAATATGTAATTAGTTTCTGTATATCCTCTTTCAACGTTATTCGTTGACAAATTCCATTTTGTACCATTTGAGCAACTGACTGGTATGCCTGGTATGTGAACTTCATATCTTCCTGGCTACTAAACAATCAAAGTTTGACACAATCAAAACTCGTGAATCTTCTCACCAGTGTTGCCACACGTACAGATTTATATGAAAAGGCACAGATTTTTCGTTATTTTGGTACAGATTCTGTACAGGCTACAGATTTTCGTCGAAAAGTATAGATTGGTACAGATTTTTTCAGCGTGTGAAATTTCTCACATTTGAACAAAGCAACATTAAGGTACAGGCTTCTCACCTTCTATCCACCATCTCGTGTCCATGGTATAATTTGAGCGTTTCTGACATGTTTCCCAAACGAAAATATCGGAGACGCAAACCAATACCAAATAATTGTCTGAAGATATGCAACAAGCACACCAAAGAATTCAAAAAAGTATGGCAATTGCACCGATAGCTTTTACTCGTTTGATGCTATCAACTTTACTCGGTATTTATAAAAGTAAAATCGAGCTAACGAGCAAAATTCTTATCGGTTCGATCTATATAATAGAGACCTTTTATGGTTTCTTTTTTTTTGTACACCATTTCTCAAGGGGTATGGACAATGGACACACAAACCATCATCGGACAGAACGAACTACAATATCTTACAAGGACTCTAAGTTGGCGTTTAAAGTATAATGCTTAGTTTCTAACTAGAACACGAACTCAGGTACTAAAAACATAGAAGCTTCAAACCCCAGCAGATTCATACAAATAAAGATTTCAGTTAGCTCACATACTTATTATTACCACAACATTTCTTTCCAAGTTCTACGGTCAATTAACAGCTCTATTGGGCTGAAACGAATCGAAATACAAAACTATCAAAGCTAAAGAACGATTTGCAGAGCACGGCTTTCAATTCTCGGTAGGAGCTGAAGCGTTGCGTTTCAGCTTCTGCTTTCGGATGGTCAATGTGGAGGGTGTTAGCAAACGGGCTCGTTTCCTCGGCGATAGTCCCAAACCAGAATCATCGAACGATTTGTACCGCTTGGCTGGTGTAGGGGTTCGTGATGATGTCGTAGGACCCAATTGGTTCTCCTCGATTTGGACAACTGGCGGCTGAAAGGAATCCATCTGCAGTCCTACCAAGTCGGATAGAGCTATCCCAGCCTTGGTGAGGGCCGAAACTCTTTCGCGTAATTCCAGGGGCGAGAGAATTGGTTTCTCGACTGTCTCCTCATTGGTCCAAACGAGTTCACTTAGAAGACGTGAAAATCCCTTGTACAAATCGTCCTCTGCGGTAGCGGTAGCAACAGTCGGGCGAGGTGCTTTTGCTAAGTCCAAATTCATTGGTGCCAAGGGAATTTTGCGAGCAGCTGAGGGTGGAACGTTGATGTTGTTAACGAGTTCTTCTAGTCCTAATCCTGCAGGTATGTCACTAACGAGAACATTCACCATAAAATCTTCACCCTCGGTCAAATCGCCAAACTCCAGCGCTTCCAGGGGAATTTCATTGAACATCGGATTTATATAGCCGATTACGGTGCTGGGCAACTCTTCATAGTGCTTTGCTTCATGGAGCACATCACCAAAAAACTGCATGCGCAGATCTTGAGCTCTCAGTTCAATGTCCGGATTAAGCTCGAGGAATTTTTCCCAGAATGCCAAACTTCGTGCGGTCGCAATCCCTGAGCTTTCGTACACATGCATCAGCATTCTCTGGGGGAGGCTCCATTGGAGGCTTGGGATATGATAGCCTGAAACGTCGGAAACCAACGATTCTTCTCCACCGGACTCTTCTACAATAGATTGAAGTATGTTAACATGATAAGAGTTGAAAGCAATAAAAATGCTTACCAAAACTTGATTGACGCTGCATCGTATTCAATCGGCGAAAATGTCTCCCTCTCGACTATACTGGAATGAATGCTTGTTTGACGCTGAGATGCTTCACCACGCCCCTAACGACCCGGCGTATGGAAACGAAGGAAAACGATAAATTTCGCTTGCAGTGCAAGATGTACTTTTTTCTGTCTGTCACAGAATCCACCTACGGATCAAAGCTGCTGGCAGTCATACACCCATAAAAATTCTTGGTAAAAGAAGCTATCAAATCTATGAGAATGCAAACATTAGTAAAATGTATATATTTTCTGTACATATTACCAACCGTAGGTGACGTGAACGTCGGATGCAAACACATCCCAATCAACGATTGATACAGCAACTTTGGTAACTTTGCGGGAAGCAACAATACATAAATGTAAATTATTTTTAATCATTTTCAAACGGGAGTTTTGCATCAATCATTTTGGGCACTGAATAACAATTCATTACAGTGAAAATGAATAAACTTCAAAATCAAGGTGCCAAGGTTCCCTAACACAGATTTCAAAACCATGGAGCCTGGGGAAATCGGCATTGCAAATACAGTAGAACCACCATTATCCGCGAGCGGATGATCCGCGATGCGGTTTATCCGCGAAAGCGAGTTCCATAGTAATTCTATGAACCTACCCTAAATTTGACAATAGGTCGTATGAATAAAAACAAAATTCACCAGTGAGATTAAGTTTTTACTACGTTTGGTATGAATAAAAGAAACAACAAAGTATTAACTTTTCGAAAATGGATGTTTAGCTGATTTCGTATGAATAAAACAGCATTCATCAAGTATTTACTTTGTAATTATCAAGTATGCTCATGAGCATACTTTGGATCTGAAAACACTTTCATTCGTTTTGATGTCATATCCGATTTATGTTTAATGCTGCTATCTTGCACTTTAAGTTAAATAAGTTAACGATCCGCATTGATGGCATTGAGCTTCGTTTACTAGTTTAGGGAAAAAATATTGTACGAAAATTGTTTTTGAAGACAACTTTATATTATAATGAAAAGTTTCAGTAATAATGTTGGAAATGTATAAACAAAGGGTTAAATAAAAGTCGAAAAAAAATGTTTTAAGTGATTAAATAACATGATGTGAACATTTTGATTCAAATTTTAACATTAGCTTCGTGTCTTCTAATATGATAGGTATTACACTAACGAGATAGGGACCCAAACTATGGTCCCTAATTGAAAGTCACCACCAGACGTCGACACTATTCCTTTTTCATCACGAATTCAAGCTTTGTCAAAAAAAAAAAAAACGTTTTGAAACGAAACCTAAACAATCAGTTGACAGATGTTTGACAAAGTAAAAACTATGTTCGAATTCGAAAATGAAATTAGTAAAGTAAACTTTTATTCATACGGATTCAAGTAAATACTAGGAGAGTTTACTTTACTTGGAAACGGGCAGAATAAGTAAATACTTTTTTTTATTCATACGACCTAATGAGTGGTAGGTTTTTGTTCTTCTGTTTTGGTCATGGCTTTCACATTATTTGACTACTGGTGTACACGACCTTACAGATGGATAGTTCAATGATTCATGTATTGATAAAACATTGTTTTCATGCTGAAATATCTGTTTTTTTGTGTTTGCGCCTCATTTTTAGTTTTGTTGTGTTATCCGCGATTTTCGTGATCCGCGGTGAGCTAGCCCGACTATTCCACGAATGCGGTGGTTTGTTGGTGTGCGTTATATAGTCTGATTTGTTTATATTTGCGACGACAAATGTACACTGTCGACGTCTGGTGGCGATATTAGTGCTTGGAAGGTAAGACGCAGTGGAAATGCAGTGTAAAAATATGAAAGTTTGAATGAAAATTTTTACTTCATATTGCTTGATTACCTAACACATGTAGTTCTGACATTCACTTAACCATTTGTCGATGCATTTCCTGTTTGTTCCACAAATAATTACTATTATAATATATAATCATCATTAGACACAGTTTTCGTTCAATATATTTCTGCGATATCGATAAAAACCTCTTTTTTCAGCAAATAAAATAAATATTCGATACGTTAAAGTCAATTTTCATTCATAATTTTGATTTTGAAAGCATGTTTATTCCACCAGAATATCCATCATTATTTTCGCGTCCCAATGAAATCACACGAAGCTCAATGTCGTCTACGCGAATAAACTCTTCAAAATCAGAATCCGAATTGGATTACGTTTCCAATAATACAAAAGCAAAAGCAGCAGGTTTTCCATTTTCATAGTCTTTATTTTTAGATTTTCCAAAACAATACTCGGAACTTGACAGTTCAGTATAGTTGTCACGCGAAACATCTCAGTGCGAAACTAACAACTTTCGGGGCGAACTAGTGTGATACTAGGTTGAAGCTGAGTGAGTAAAAAAACGTTTTGACAGCAGTTAAGGTGGCACTGAGGTTGAAACTGAACAAAAACAAATTCGCTATAAATCAGTGGATTTTGATAAAATTTTTGAAATGAAAAACTTAAAAGTTGGGGGTCTTCGTAGCCACATTTGTTGGTTTATCATTTCGGATATTATTTGCGAATACGTTGAAATTTCATAAATAACTTTCCGATTCATTTGTTATGCAAATCGTTAAAATCTGTTCGCGGCAAAAATAGTTATTAACGTTAACTTTATTTCATAAAAACGTGTTTCTGTTTTCTGATTTGACACCCTCAATGTAAGACGTAGTCCTACGTCAAAAAAGAAATATTTTCAAACTGTATATCGAGGCGCCTAGAAGTATATCCTAAGGTGGGCCAACTTGCTAAAACCACTCTTCAGCCATCTTGGAAGTCTACTGTGTTTTGTTTGTAAACAAAACACAATACGCTAGTGCCGAAGCTCGCTCCTGATCAGTCTGTCTCTTTCACGCTACAAGCAATTAATTCCCCGTCTGCTTTCTTCCGTACTGTTTTCATATACCGCTCCCCTAACCAACATAGTGACGAAACGGCCTCACCTAGTACCATAGACCCGTCTTGCTGTATATAATCGAGTCCGACCTGTATAGTTTTATGTCAAACCTTTAACAAAAACGAATAGGTGTGATTATGACTGTAAAATATTTTTGTCAAACATGGAATTTGTACTAAATTTTGACCTAACTTTAACTATCAAAAAGTGTCAAATATTTGACCTCAAGTCAAACAGTGTATGGCCACCTCTAGAATCGGCTTACGATTAGGATCGGTGTCCGCCGAAGGGAGCCTCATGGGCTAGATAGCAAGCATCAGAACGTTCTCTCGTTCGTCGATGCAGTTCTTCATTTCGAATCGCTCAATGATTTTTACTAACTAAGGAAACCAAAGGAATTCGGAAACTCTTGAGAACAGGATCGATGACGAGGTGGCAGCAGGATCGCGTGTGGCACAAAACGGTAGATGAACGCACAAGCTTTCACCGACACTTTCGGGCTGAGTCAATAGGAAACATAGGGAGGTACATTTCTAAATAACGCAGTTTCCATCTGGTCACTGCTGTTCCAAACAGTACCTACACCAGCTTGGGAGAAATTTTGCGAGTGTGGCTGTGACGGGGCGTAAAGGTTGAGGGTAATTCCAAATCGGTACACGTTTCGACAGGTAAACGGATAAAAATGGCATAAACAACGCTATTTGCGCAACGTTGAAGACTGGTGAAGTGCATGGGCACCGCCGGCCTCCGAAATGGTCGCCCGAGTGGTTCCGAGAGAGCTCTGACTACACAGAAGTGGAGGATTTGGTGTTAGTGAGTGATAAGCCGCACTCCACGACTGGGTTTACCCGTCCCGGATAAGTTGGGAATACCTTTCCCAACCTCGTAAAAAAAGAACGTTCTATTCGGAAGAAAACAGCTGAACTTGGCATTTCGGATACAACCTACACTCTTGTTGAAACGAAGTAGTGATTATCTTTAGTGTTAATGTACTTTAAAAATGAAACTTATGAATTAGACTTGTGTGTAGACTTACAGTTGGTTATTGACAAAACATTCTTAAAACCTATGATGAAATGATCAATGAAAAATCTATTTTAAATGACGTGAAACAGCTGGATACTGTAAAATCGCAGTCCAGTGACAAAATGCCACACTCAGCAAGGATAGTACGGCTGGAAAAGATCGGTAAAGTTGATCAAACCGAAGGAGAGTACTGAACCTATCAGTGATCCTATCTGGGTGACTCCTCCAGCCCACACCAGAGATTTTCCTCCCTGGTATCGGAAGACGGTGGTGATCGATAGACGCACGTAACTCACCAGGCCCACCACGATGGTCCACGTGATGATCTGAATGAAGAAAGCAAGAAAATGTATACATACATGAAATAGGTTGCCAATGGGAGGGGAATCTTACCACCAGAGCATCTCCGATCGCTTTTCCCACCAGTGGTGGCGCAGGGCTTAGGAAAGCCGTCGCAAGAGCATACGCCGTGAACGCAGCAGCAAGCAGCGAAATTGTAGTGATCGCTCGGATCGAGGTGTGAGGTAAAAATACGGCCATGAAACATGCCACCGGATTGGCCATCGTACTGAGCGTGACTGTGAGATGATAGGCTATGTTTCCATACGGTAAACAGGAATACGACTGAACACTGGGAAAAATTCCATTGCCGAACATGCAGAGAAGCCCGAGAAGAATCATGAGGTATACATAGTTCCGGTTTGAGATTATTTTCACTTCAGTGGATGATGGTGATGATGCCGATGCCGATGGTTGGTTCGTTTCATAGGTATAGTCATTCCCGTTTTTGATCACAACCGAGGCGTATTCCGCGCGACACCTCGGATACTTATCGAGCACCACGAAGGCAACTGTGCTGAAGATTAGTACCACAAACACGAAGATAAAATATTCCATCGAGCCAAAGCGTGGCGGTGGTGTGTAGCTGACGAACTGTGGGTTGTCCGGGTCTGTGCCATTGATCGCTATGCACTGGGCATTTCCTCCGACACCCTGAATTAGTGCAACTATACTCGGGAGGAAGCCACTTAAGCCTTCCCCAATGATGTATGTGATCAGGTATATATCCCGGAATCGCCCCATGTAAGGCATGAACAGTACCGAGCTCGTACATCCTACCAGAGCTAAGGCGAACACACAGACTAGCATAGCCACCGACCGCTCGGCACCGAACACAAACGCTGTGGTCTCGTACAGAAACGCCATACATATCGAACCCAAAGTTCCCACAATCAGCACCGCGTATATCATGTACGAATCCGGGAATGATTTCCATCTCTGAAGAACGGTGTACAGCAGGGGACCGATGTTACCTAGCTGGGTAACGATTACCATATAGGATGGTAGGTTCCATCCTTCCGGCGCGTGCACGACCAAAAGAGGGAGCTGAACAAAGTTTGAATTCACCCCGATCCACGCACCGATCCCGAAAAAAATCACAAGAAGATCCACCAACGCGCTGCGGTTTCTGAATTGCTCACGGAAGTTGGTTGAATTGTGCTTCATGGCGGTGGCTTTGGGCAGCAGACAGCTACTCTCGGATGGTTCAGACGGGGGAGGGCTGAAATTTATACGGAATGTTTTTAATGAATTCAAAGCACTCTTGGCTCATGTTTGGCTCATAAGATTGAATCACTTCTTATTTCTTCGAAGTTGTGGTAACCATCTTCTATTTTCATCAAAACGCGAAAACGCGCTAAACATCGTGCTAGAATAGCATCTTCGATGCTCACTGTGGTGATCCTGATTCGGATCAGGTATAAGATTTGATTTGGGTTCAATCCATCTACAAACATTGAACTCGTCTTAAACTTTCAGAAGTATATTTTATGATGAATAGTACATCTCCCTTTTCTTGAAATTTTACAAAATTAACAATGTTTGATCATCTAAAAAGTTAATCGTCCATACCAGAAGTGTTCATTACTAGTGCCAGAACTAAGAAGCAAAACCAGTGTTCATTTTCTTCAGCGATAAAACCCTGCAAACTTCTCTTCTCTGTCTATTGACTTCTCAGGATCGTTTTCATTTATTCGTTCCTCTGTCGAAGTTCCAGGTACGTTACCGATCTTCTTCAGGTGAGCGACGTTCCGTTGATATGTTACTTCAGAATACGGGTCTTCAACAGTTGCTCTCGGGCCTGAGCGATCACTACAGTGAATTGGCTGTTATTAATTTGTTTCTTGGTGTTAGATTCTTCATAAGTACTGTATTCCCTTCGCTGGTAGTAGAACTCTTCACATGTCGTCGCATATCTTCTCGCTCCTTCCCTTTATGTTTGTTCCAAAAATCTTGATCTCGGTAGTCAGATGTTGATGGAGTTGTCTCAATATCATCAATGGCAGGTAATTTCCATCTGAACGTTCTTCCATAACACAATTCTGTTGGTGTTTTACCAGTTGTGAAATGAGCTCTCGTGTAATACATAATTGAGTAGTTTTTCAAATCTTTTTTCCAATTACTGCCAAGTCCGTAAGTCTTACTATATTTCTCAAACTCTTTGCCAATAAATTCTTCAGTGTTGTTCAGCGTGATGGTTTTTGGATATCCTGAGAGGGTAAAAATTTTGCTTAGGCTTAGTCTTGCTTGATGACTATAACTTTTTTATTTCTAACAAAAATAGTCAATAATTACCGGTAGATGTTCACCATGAAATCCATGGCAATATCAAATTCCTGTTCATTGGTTCTGGTCGTCTCGGAAAACCAACCAACAACCTTCGCAAGCTTTGCAATACTCCTTTGTTTCGTGATCCGTTCCGTGCTCACCTTGCTCGATCTCACAACCGTCGCTTCATAACAGATTCCTCGGGATGATATTCATGTGCTTACGGTAACATCTGTTCTCTCAATTTCTTGGGAACCACCAATTTATTTCCTCGGATCATGAAATCTCCTATAAAACCTCATTTTGGAAAGGTTCAAACTTTTTTGTTAATGGGGTTTTCCAGTTTCCAGCACGAAGACATTCTCTTACTGCAGAAATATCGAGAGCTTCCTCATTTTCGTTAACATCTATCATCAGATTCTTGAATTGCCAAAATTATAACTAGTTGTCCTTTTCGAAGTCATCAGCATCTTATGAACAAATCAACTGAGAAATTGAGTTTGCAATGTTTCCACTTTTGACGTAGGACTACGTCTTTCATTTCTATACCGGGGTGTAAAATCAAAGTTTCGAAACCGAAAGCGTTACGCCGGAGACCGAGATTTTGAGCGTTAATAGCTCCTGAACAACTGAACGAAATTGTATGATGAACACTTCATTCGAAAGATAAAATGTCTACGCGTTATATAATTGTTACTTTTTGATCCAAAAACTTGTTTCAATAGCCTTAAAATTGATCTCGAAACAGGCTATTGAAATCACCAATCGGTATATAAGCGAGCGGCGCTCGGAAATCCTCTCAGTTCTAATTGAACAGCGATTGGAGCAAGTTGTCGCTGTTGTGGTGAAGCTCTTCGTTTATCATGAATGCGTGGATGAACGGTGTCACCAAGAGCCTGTTTGTGCACCTTAGGCCAGAAGAGAATCCATCAGGAGGAGAGTGATGCCACAAACGGTTCTTCTCGATTCAATCTCGCACAAAAAGCATACTTAAGCGATGTTCTGGTGGTGAGACGCAATCATTTTTCGTGAGGACATCGACAAGACAACATCGTTGCCTAACGTGCTGGAGGAGGTGGACGGCGAAGGATCGACACATACACGCGCAGAATTCTTTCCGTTTGGATGCCATTCAGCATCAAGAAAGTTCCGGAAAGATCAAATCATTTCTGGAAAATAATCTGCCAGTTCCTCTGGGAATTTGAAAATACATTCATGTGAAAGAGTTTATTTTAATGTTTTCTATCCATGTAACACTGTGACCAAATATTGTTCAATCAAGTGCTATTAACAGGTGGTTATCGATTAACCACTGGTGGGCTTCCAGTATCGAGGAAAATGTGGAAATATCTAATCGTTGCTGGAAAATAATCTGCCAGTTCCCCTTGGAATTGAAAATTACATTCAAGCGAAAGAGTTTATTTTAATGTTTTCTATCCATAAAATATCCATATAATACATTTGGTTTTGTGATTTGTCAATCAAGTGCAGTTAGCAGGAAAGCTTCTGAAGATTATTCTTCAGAACAAGGTTTTTCGTATAATATATTGGATGCATAAAACCTTGTACCTCCAACGTAACGCTCTCGTTTTCGAAGTGCCCCTAATACTCATTTATTCATTCATTCAGAATGGATTTAGATTCAACTTCAAACAAATGATCTCTAAATCAACGATTGTCCTACGTCACCCTTGCGGTTATACCATAGATATAACCCACTTCCTGTTTTTTGCTGTACTTCACCGTGAATCTAAACGATTGTAGTCCCAAGACTCATCGTTCGATTCTTGCGCACAGTGTGGATGATGGGCTGGAAATTGCTTTAAGTGGCTTATGATCCAGTTCTTATTTTCTGCCAATTAAATATTCTGCCTCTTTTTCCGTTTGGCAGTAACGTTTTCAGTATCAGTTAAGCTTTTACTAGCATGACTGATTATACGTGGGCAATTATCAGTGTGATTTGCAAATTGTACGAGAACTGCAGCCAAACCTACCGGGAAGGCATCGCTGGGTTTATTAACGCCGTCAACGCGAATAGACTTGTTTCTTTCACCCATCCGAAGATGTAAAATCGATATCAACTGTTTCAGCCTCTGAAAACTTCTTTGATGTTCATCCGTCCATTCAAATGGATTGTTAACGCAATATTATGTTCTTAGATTTCTCCGAAAATCAAAATGACATTAATGACATTTTTACACCCGGCTCTATAGTTTTTCGGATCATTTCCGGACCGATGTTAAGCCGACTGAGGTATTTGGCTGACTTTCAAATTTTCAAACGTTGGTATAATTTGATATTTTCTCATGGTAGTTTGATTCGCACGCCGTATATCCACGCCGAAGACGAACATCTCCATTGTCTTTGACAACGGTTACCAATGGTGAAACCCATGGTGCTGCTCCTGACACAGGTTCGATGATATTTGCTTCGAATGATTGATCCAGTATTCGACTCAGAGGTGCAATAGTAAGATATCTATCTTGCTGAACTATTGGGGCTAACGTTTTTGTTGATTGTCATAATCAGCTGAACATGTTTTATCTTCGGAAAACGTCTCGCTCCAACTGACACAATGGTGTTTACACACAAGTTTGATAAATGATTTCGTCGATGAAACGTAAATCTCTACTTTCCGTTTTTGTTTTTTCCGAAATTACATCTTTTCGCTTTTTCGGTACATCGCATCGAAAGCTTGGTTAATGGCTCATTTGTTCCATCAGAAATTACCGTTGGAACCATATTACAAAACGAGTCCTGCAATTCGAGTCCACCTTTCGCAATTGAAATGTTTCTCTATTTGGTAGCATTTTTCTCATCATTAGCAGCAGCGACGATTACTTCGATGTTTCTTTTCCATGGCAACCATTCTTTACGAACTTGCGTATCTAGAAGATGACTGCATTTAAAGGAATTGATGTTTCACCTCTTCATCACAAACGCTTAGTAGACGACGGACTGTGTACTGAAACTTGTTAATTGTTTTTCTGATGTTATTTATGTGACCATAGTAACGCTCAACGGTTTTTTTTACCTTTTCGTTCCAATCCAATTCGACGGCATGTGCCTATTTCTACTCCAGGTAGTGGCTTCACGCCTTTCCTTGCTCACCCACAATGGATTCTGTTCTTCTCAGCTCACATGCAGCGGTTAACACGCATTTTTTCCTGCTATTACGCAGCGGCTAATGCCTTAATTTCAAGGGGGCGACTTGACGCCTGTCCCTGCTCAACTGCAGCGGGAATTACCTCTTTCTGCTTATTGCAGCGGCTGTTGTTGGTTTTCTGTTTCCACAAATTTTGAACAGAATGTGAATCACTTTCTTTCGCTTCGTCTTTTAATATGTCCTCGCTCTTACATTTAAAGTGCATAAAGAACGTTACCGCTCCTCGTCGCCAGATGTGATGATCCCGATCTGGATCAAGTATAAGATTCCGAGACTTGGTTTGGCTTTAATCTGTTCACAAACACTGAACACGTCTTACACTTCCGGAACTATGCTTTATTCTGCTTTCCTTTTTACAATTCATCGCAAAGCCTACTACTATTTTTAAAACACACATCTACGACAAGGTTCAGTGCAATTTATTATGCTTTACAAATTTGTATGATATCATTTCAGTTTAACGCTGTGTTCAGTTATAGGTAAGATAAGGAATGCATAGCGTCGTTAAAGGTTGATCGGTCACCTTTGAGGTTCTCAAAAATCCAGAACATTTTGGCACTGTGTCTATGATACAGAATGGGATTAATTTGCATAGGGTTAGGCATTGCATTTGCATACTCCGTCTTCGATTGCAAATGAAGACAGATGCCTAGCGTTAAGACAATGTTTCTTATCTTATCGAAACAAACGATGTCATAACTTCTAAACCCTTCGTAGATGATAAACACTGAGATTAAGTATTGTTGGAATAAAACGCTCATTGGTTTCTAATGGATATACATAGTTACTGATCTTGAAGGTCAAGAAATTTGGAAGCTCAGGCGAATATTACGCAACCAAAAATATTACCCATTTTTTGTGGATATTTCTCACCTTTCAGTCGCGTAGTCGTGTCCGGCCGGGGCTGCGATCGTGTCGGTATCTACCGCGCTTCTCAACCGTTGCGATTCGACTGAACAAGACTCGTCGGCGACCGAAAGAATCCCATCATAATCGGCATGCCGGCTAGCGCTAGTCGCACTCCTATCACTTGCAGCAGCAGCAGCTTGACTGTGCATTGCTTATAATGTTGGGGTTCCCGTGTTTTAGCGTGTTTTTTTGCAAACACAAACAATAATCACTTGTTTTGTAAACAAATGTTGCGCCTGTACGTAAATTGTGACAAGGGAAGCGATTACTTCCGCAGGATTTCTGCCCATTTGCTATCAAGTGGAAATGTTTGTCAGAGATTGCCGCCACAGGCTCCCGTTCTATTGGGAGCCGAATGCCCTCTGACTTCAATTAGTGATCATACGCGGCTCCGTAACCATCCTATATTGATTTCGCGTTGGTTGTTTTGTTTTTGCAGGGAACTGGAATGAAACGAAAGGTATATTAGCGTTGTTATTTGATTGTGTGTGGTAGAACTATATGCTATAATACACGCTATTGAAAACAGAAACAAATTATACGCGCTACGCTTACAATATTGCTCTGAATGCAGCTCGATGCGTGCCGACGAACTCACGTAGCGCGTCACCAAAGGACCATTCTGTTCCAACGTAATGTCAATGGAAGATAACGTAAAATATTCTCATACATGCAAAAATTGTGGTTTATTGTCATTTAATTTGTGTGATTATGAAATCCTGGAGAAGAGAGGTTCAATCATCTTCACGACCCTTCACCAATGAAATCAGTCCAAGCTGGCCTCTATCCTGGAGCTATAAGAATGCTGTTTCTGCTTCAACTGGATCAATCACCTCGTTCGTTGAGTACTGATTCGAACAGCTTAATTCAGATTTCACGTGCTATGTGGATTCTTGACTACTTACACCAATGTATTGTTTATCTTCTTACCCCATATTTCGCTCTTCTGGACCATCATAAATCGTCCCAAGTACTCAACATTCTACTACAAAGATCGTATGAGTACTTTTCGAGCTTTGAATATCTTCCATATGAATTATTGATCCGATCTGGGGCTTGCTACATGATACCGTTTTTGCAGATTCTCGAGGAAGATTGACCTTGGCATAGTGTTTTCGAACGACAGCAATGTCTTCCCATTCAGAATGCAATGTAATACAAACAAATGATACACAAATTTCTGCATTACTCGATAATTAATCAAGCAAATGAAACCAAATTTGGCATGTGAAGGTTTTAGGGTGCAATAAATGTTGTTACGGTGGTTAGATACTCCGCCCCATCTCTTATTGAGGGGCTGCCATACAAATTAGACACAAATTTCTGCATTACTCGAGAATTAATCAACCAAACGAAACCAAATTTGGCATGTGAAGATTTTGAAGATTTTAGGGGGCACGAAACGTTTCTATGGTGAATAGACACTTCTCACCCCACCACCCCCCACCCCCTTTAAGGGAAGAAGAGGGGTCTATCTTTGTTCTATCATATTTCCTGTATCAAACATTTATTCACGTAACGGAGAAAACTGTGATTTGCAAGTGGTTGAAAAATCTTGAATGAGAATTGTGTCTGAAAATAATCTGATATTATAATGATGAGTTTTGGTAGTAGTACTAGGATTATTTTAGTAAAAGGTTAATCCAACAGGGCCGATTAGAAGATCAATCAATGAACAGTTCTGCGATTGGACTCATGAACTTGCGCTTAGTAAGAAAACGTGAATGTTTGACGGTATTACAAACAAAATAACAATAACAAAAAACAAATTTTGGGCGGGACGAAGTTTGCCGGGTCAGCTAGTCTATATATATAAATGGATTTCTATCTGTGTTTGTATTCAATTTCACTGTGGATGATGATATCTTCTACAAATTCCATCAAAACCTGTTATCATCTTTGCTATTAATTGCTGGAATACCCCAGGTGCAGATTTGATTCCAGGTGCAACTATGGTTAATTGAAACAGGACTCGATGAGTGTTGACTGTCAGGAATTTATTTGACTCATTGATCACTTCTACTTGCTTTTTGCAAATAATAGAATCAATTAATACATTATTCCAAGTATTGATCAATTTACGGAATCAGTCGCGAAAGATGCGTTCTTCTTTTGAGCGCAAACAGTTCGCTCACAAACAGTTCACTCTCAATCAGTTCACTCGCAAACCGTTCTTTCGGAATCAGTTCGTCAGTTCGGAATACCGTTCTTTGAAAAAGAACGACCGTTCGTTCACTCTTTTTGGTGAACTAGTTCTTTCGTACCGCTCGTGAACGGTTTGCTCATCTCTAGTAAACATGACACATTCGTACTCAGCATCAAAATGCAAAGAGCATGGTTGTATATTGTTGGTATGTATATAGCAGTAAGCGTTCTCGCCTCGTTGATAAGCATTCTAATCACTATCTCCCACTTTATGCATTCGAAATCAGTACTCACAGCTGATGGCTCCTATTTACCTTCCGTTCGTTTCTCGCTCCTGATGATTCAGCAACTACCTCACGAGTAGAATGACCACGACAGACTGAGGAAAAGTTTGTCACGATAGTTTTGCTCGCTGCTCTTACGATTACATTGCAGTTGTGTTGCGATTGATGGGCGAAAGCCATTCGAATAAATTTTTCCGCGCACTTACTAATTTGTAAGCCGGGACGCCGTTGTTTTCCGATCTACATGTGGTCCCTCAGAAATTCTAGGTGGCATTAAATAGAAAAATGAATGGAAATGCATTGAAATTAGGTTTACAGGGGTTTTCGAAGGTGCTGAATCTATTTTTGAGTCATTTTGGTTAGGCACGCCAAAGCAAGGGCAGGGGGAGGGGATAAAAAATTTTAAAAATCGAAAAACACGTGTGGGGTATCAAAATATTTATGGCATTTTTCCGTGAAGTGGTCAGAAGTGGCCAGAAGTCATAAAGGGAAAGTGTAGAGGGGACCCTATAGATGACATTTTGTTATAACAAACTTTGGAGATATTTGAAGTTTTTTTTGTAGGTTTACTTTTGTATAAATTCAATGTAGAAAAGGTACTTACTTTCAAACACTTATTTCACAGCTTCAAAAAATTTTAAACTCAAAACGAATTACAAATTCGAAATCAGTATAACATTCTCTATCCAGAATACCATCACATTATTTTTTAACGTATTTTGTAGTACTTGTGCAAAATTTGAAAAACATGCGTGATTATCGCTACATTGGTTCACTGCATCAAACACTACGTTGCCACGTCGTTATCGCAACGAAAATCGTCACGTCACTGTTGCCATATGTGATACTAGATGCCTTGAAGGTTTTAGAACAAAACTAGACCATTCATTCGGTCAGGCATTGTTGTTAATTTTGCTATTTAATGCCACCTAGAATTTCTGAGGGACACTGTGTGATGATGATGATGTGAGATGATGTTACGAAGAACTTACATTTTGATCGTACATTTTGATCATATATCATATTTCATCATATTGCCTAGCGTAAAACACAAAATCCTTTCCTTAACAACCTCAGGGTCGGCTCATGATTTGGCTAAGCGATAAAAGAACACCTTCACGTGTCATCCACGCGATCAAAGCGTCGTCAACACGCAGGCGTAAGCACGCGTTTTCAGACTTTTGTGCAGTGATATACACATGTATCAACATGAAGCATGACCCGAACTCTGTAATTGTTTGTTAAAGTGTTTATTTCCTGCCATTTTGGCTACATTAGAGAGTCCGCGAGCCCATATCAAACACGATTCACCAAGACAAACATATGTGAATATTCACAGAAAACCAAGGAACAAACGTATGGAGAGGTTTGGTTTGAAGGAGGTTTGTAAAGAAATGCGAATACTTTCAATTTTTGACGTAGAACTACGTCTTTCAGGAAGGGTGCCAAATCAGAAAACAGGTCACGTTTTTGTGAAATAAAGTTACGGTTAATAACTATTTTCACAGCGAACAAATTCTGATACCTTGCACACCAATGGAATCGGAAATTCTCTAAGATTCGTTTGATATACTATACAGTACAAACCACTAATACCTAAACAGTTTAAATTAATGAAAACTGGAAGCATTCTCATTTTCCCATACATTTATTCTGCCGATTTGTGTGCATTCCCAAACAGAGCTGTCAATAACGAGCAACTGATACATTCGTTTCTGCACGTTTTCAACACATTTGGGTTGAATAAGTCATCCGCGATTTTAAGCCACACCACTTCTCGTTTGGTGGTCATCGAAAAAACATGGTTGCCGCAGAGCGTCGAGCGGGAGAGGATTGTTTTCTTGTAGAGTGAAAGAGGAGCAGGGAATAGAGTTTCTTTCTACAAAGGGTCCTCGGGGCTAGAGGCGGAAACCGAAAATAGAATAAAATGAAAACACAGATGCGATTGAGCTAGCATAACACAAAGAGCGAAATTCATGCCTAAAGGCCGTTTTATATTATCCAGCACGTAGCGTAAACGGCACGTTCCGACACCGGTAGACAAATACATGATGTACTCATATCATCAGTCATAGCAACTTCTCTGTACGGACCGGCAGCGCAGACGGAGCGGAGAAATGCTACTGGTGATTGAACCGATGTCGTACCGAAGAGCGACGAACGCACCCACACCACGAACTACGACGTTGGGTTCGTATGTATGGTGCTACTCGCCCATGTAGTTCGTGCCCGGCACCGGCAAAATATTCTTTTCGAGAATTCCTTCATGCATTTGTCTGAAGCGTGCTGTGTATGCCCGGAGCCGTTCCGCTATATATACGCATACACATTTGAAACACACGCAATAATATTTGTCTTGCATGAAATGTGCCGTGCCGGTTACGCTACGTGCCTGATAATATAATATTACCTTAATGCTGATTTCGCACACATACACACACAGCTCGATACAAGGAGAGGAAGTCCTCTGTATCGAGGTGTGCTACGACAAAGAAGAGCATCATACGAATTTTTTTTGTGCTAGTGCGGTTATGGAAGAGTATCCAGAATTTTGGAATATAGATATACACTGCATTCATTTAGATAAACGTATATTTCATGAAAGTATGCTTTCAAATTCCAGCAGGGTAACCTCACTGTTGCATGTTGAGGGGTTCGATCACATCTTAAGCGGGATATAGGAGCAAAAGGGTTTATAGTTTGCGATCGATATCTGAGTGGGAAGAAGAAAGTCTGATGCGAGCTGAACCAAATAAACGAGCTTTCGACTCTACTCGACTCTTTCGAGTCTACTAAAGTAATAAAACATTAAATAGCTAAAAAGATATTACAAGAATTTCGATATAATTCCGTAGTTCTACGTCGAAAACTGCGGTCGTGTCCTAGATACAACCCATTACAATTTTTGTCAATTAAAATGGATTCCGAAATCGTAATGAATTACACATCAGAAAATAATCTTAAACAATGACGAACCAGTGAGCACAGCAGTTTTGGTGTCGGTTGCGATCGGTTAATTACTATTAACACATTGCGGACCGCTCACGAGTTTTCTCGTGTTTCGCGTTCCGTCCATTACGGATGGATCACGAAAAAACCCGTGTTTTCTACACTTGATGATTAAATCCTTGGTCTGCCAAGAATCTAACAAGACCTACCGATGGCTCGCCTTCGTCTCATCCACGCCTTAAACCAAAAATGGTAATGTGGGTCTACACTGCCATTGTGCGGCCCAGGATAACATATGCCTCATTAGTCTGGTGGCCAAAGACCAAGGAGACTGTAGCTACAAAAAAGCTAAACAAACTCAAACGGCTAGCATGCGTTGCAATTACTGGAGCAATGCGAAGCACACCCTCGAAGGCACTGGAGGCTATCCTACACTTGCTACCTCTGAACCAACATGTTCAGCTAGAGGCTAAGAAAAGCGCTCTAAAGCTTAAACAATGGAAAAAATACTAGACGGAGACAAAATTGGTCACTTGAGCATCCTGAATCTCTTACCCGTAGGACCATCCTCAGAGATGAATAGTGATTGGATGGAACCTAGGACTAACTTCGACATTCCATACAGTGTAATCGAACCTTCTCGTTCAATATGGGATGAGGGCGTAATGGTTCAATCATGTTCTACACTGATGGGTCAAAAATGGGAATCAGAACAGGTGCTGGAGTGTATGGTCCCAGAACAAAAATCTCTGTAGCTATGGGAAACTGGTCAACAGTTTTTCAAGCAGAAATAGCTGCGATAATAGAATGCTCAAATGTCTGCCTTAAAAGAAAATATAGACATTCTTCCCCTGTTGGATGTGAACCACTGCGTCCATTATTCTGAACTATTGTGGTATATCCCATTTTTTTTGTACTCCGCTTCAAGCTTACCTACTGCTTATTGATGAAGAAGTAGACTGAAAGCTATAGCGAGATAGGTGCCAATCAGGAATACTCTGTTTGATAAATTTTATAATCCTGATTGGCGACGCAGACCAAATTTTCTTGGGCTCCAGAATAGCCTTATCAAGGTATTTAAGTCTGCGTCTAGTTAGAACTCCACAATTACAGAGCAAATGTTCCGAGGTTTCGCTTTCGGTATTACAAAAACGACAAATAGACATAGACATGCTAACATCTGCATATTCTCAGACAGTCAAGCGGCACGTAAAGCTCTAAATGCTTTTAAATGCTCCTCAAAAATTGTCTGGGAATGCATTCTCCTCTTACGGCAACTAAGAAAATTTATCACGCCGAGTATTGAAATTACTCAACAATTGCTGAGTCTTAATAAGAAAGACTTCAGCACAATCACAGGCCTTATAACAGGACACTGTCCGAGTGAATACCATCTCAAAAACATAAGCTTAGTGCAAGATGATATTTGTCGTTTTTGTAATACCGAAAGCGAAACCTCGGAACATTTGCTCTGTAATTGTGGAGCTCAAACTAGCCGCAGACTTCAATACCTTGATAAGGCTATTCTGGAGCCCAAGGAAATTTGGTCTGCGTCGCCGATCAGGATTAAAAAAATTATCAAACAGAGTATTCCTGATTGGCACCTATCTCGCTATAGCTTTCAGTCTACTTTTTCATCAATAAGCAGTAGGTAAGCTTGAAGTGGAGTATAATAAAATGGGATATACCACAATAGATCAGAATAATGGACGCAGTGGTTCAAAAAAAAAAATCCACACCGAAGGAAACGATCTCATTCGTGAAATGAAGCGTACGATCAGTCGATCGGTCTCCATGTCTGCACGGAAATGACGCTGATATTCGATGTCGAGCTGAAGACTAATCTGTCTTCAGCTAATACTGAAAGAAAATAAGATATAAAATGATTATAAAGATATTTAAAATGAATAAAAGAAGGAAGATAGATTTAAATGACGGCACAGGGCTAACACCACACAAACCAGAATGTATAAACAGCCAAGACAACACAACACGACACAATTCACATCACAACAGCTGGCAAGATTGTATCAGAGGCGGTGTAACCCGCCCGAATGTGACCTGGAGGGTTTGAGAGAGTTCCGCCATACTCGAGGCGGACAATGAATGAAATAAATTCAGGCATATGTATCTAAACCATCGGCTAGAGACACACCAACTTGAAGACGTTATACGAAATATTTCGATACAGTTCGCGGAAAGGGGTAACATTAAATCCCAGAATACTGAAGTGGAGATTCCCTCCCGTTCCCTCCGAATAATACATACCGGTTCCGGAGGAAGTTCGCGTAGCGAAGGTTTTACTGCTTCGTCGTCCATAACCATTGATGAGTCAACGGATAGTGAGGCGGACTCGTAACTTACACGTGTCCTATCCAAACTTCCGTCTCCTGTGCACCAGTCAAGGAGCGGAAATAGGACGAACCAACACCAGCAGACTGAGCCAGTTTACCTAAAAACGGAGCCAACTACAGTGGAGCAGCGGACCGTAACCGTACCACGACAGCACGAGAATCCAGCGGCGGGTCCAGACACTTCAACACACCAACACCGTGAGTAATGTGAAAAGGAATAGGGAATTAGGGAACTAGGGAATTAGGAAATTCAGGAATCACATAATAAATCGCAGTCGTAAACCAGAGGAAACACGTGTGTTTTCCCTAATGTACCAACCCCGTTTCGGGTTAACCTAGTATAGGCTGTGATTGAGCCGAATCTGGCAAGAATAACAGAGTCCATTGGGGCAGCTAGGGCGTAACAGAGCCATGTTACAGGTGAGTCAAACAATTCCAACGTATTGTACAAATTGCATACATCGCAACAAACCTACGAAGCGTCTAGTAAAGCTTCAGGAGAGGATATGCTTTTTCTAAAAAGTGGAACTCATTTCATTAGCTTGAAAATTCTTGTAACTGATTCTTTGATAAAATTGAATTCTAGTAGATCAGACTTTTGTTGTGTCAATCGGGGGCATTCGCACTTAGACTATTGTGCGTTACACATACAAAAGAATGAATCGGAACTCATCAATGGTTAAAAAAAGTTTGAGCTTAAGTCCGTGCAAAGTCAGAAAGATGATACTACTGGTGCGTATCAAAGTTATGTTTAGTGAGTACCATCTGCTGGAATGACAAACATCAAGTTTCAGCCAGATCGTTCTGTTTCTTTGTGCGTTCCATTATTAACGACAATGTTAATAATGGAACGCACAGAAAAATTCACAAATGAAATTCATCTGCACGAGACTCAATGTATTTTGTTGGGACCGGCGTTTTGGGGAAACAAACACAAACATTTTAATTAAAAATATTATTCGACTTCTGCTTTATTTTATTTATCATTTGACCGGTTCATTTACCTATCATCTACAGCATAAAATTTCACATTCAAATTAAATTTACGAGTATTTCCTATACGCTTAAGATCGATAATTGATATCTAAACATAATATTCGAAGCAGTTGCTCGCCAGGCAAAAGGTCCATGTAGGGTAATAGTAGACTCGCGAGCCCGGGAACAAAACAACATTCCATTTATTTTTTTATATTCT